>NC_041387.1:555555781-555681495 GCF_002162155.2 Triticum dicoccoides
TGATGTAGGATTATTGTTTTGGTTTTGTTCCCTCCGTGTGATTTTCCTTTTTTGGAAACCAAACTACCTTGCTGTTCTATTGCTTGGTGATGAAGCTCAATCATGATTATCGCTGATGCCTACCAAGTGTTTCTCCTAGTTGTTGAAACAACAAAGAGAACGTTCCATATGAATAAATGATGATTATTAGGTCTTCATATATCCTTGGATACAAATTCCATCATGCATTTTGTGTCACAAGAAAAAAAAGAGGGGTACACGAAAATGAGCCTGGCGCAAGCTCTTTCGTGCACAAACTATACTATTCATGTAAAAATGTATACGTCGTTAGTGCTTTTGCGAGGGTGTTGCTAGATGGTAGAACAATAGCTCATTCCACGTATCCGGCACTCCGGGAAGTCACCAGTGGCTGCAATCCTGGATGCTCGACTCAATTCCTCCCATCTTCTTCCCCTTCCTCATGTATACAGACGGATGGCCATCTACCCTAAGCCCAGAGAGAAACACGATGTCCATGATCATCACGGGGGTCTTCATCTGCTGCACCACTTGCTCCAAGACGGCATTCTTCTAGAGCACCGGCGGATGCTGCCTCGCATGTGTGACGCCATCGATGGGCATCCTGCTCTCCCTGCAGTGCCCCCCTGAATTCCACTCCCCGCCTCTAGAACCAGTGACATATTGTGTTAGTTTTGCTCTCACGCATGCCACAATAGATAGATTGTGATTCGAGGTGGCGATCTCACCAACCTATAATGCGTTGGGGCCGAGGTTTGGAAGAAAACTCGCGTTTGCAGCGAATCCATGTGGTGGTCAATCCGCGACTCCCATGTGGTTAGAGCTCTGTGATAAGCTGTGTTCGCTTCCAGGTTGGTATGGACGACATCCCCTTCTTGGTAATAATTCACCCTGCAAGCAAAGAAAAAGCACTTGCACATGAGTGGTCGGGGCGAAAGAAAATCTAACTACAATATGAGATTTGGAACATCCAACCATTACAACACTAAAATCCCCGTGCTCAACATTTATATTTTATCCAAGCAACATCGCTGCAACACTTGCTCATACGATCCGTAGAAAACATGTAATGATGTTGCAACATTTAATCATGTCCATGAAGCAACAAAATCAAGACATGCAAAAAAATCATCCATTGCAGCAACCGGTTAAAAAAGGTTGTTTTTTTGCGGGAAAATGTTAAAAAAGGCTGTTGCGTAGTAAGCGAGGTTAAAAAAGGCATACACAACAACACGAAAACACATCTGTAGCATGAGAAAAACAGCCCCTGCAAATACACACATAAAGCTAGGATCATCACAACATAACATCAATGCGTGCACAATTTACGCATTTGCAGCATTCTAAAACACCCTCCACGACATGAAAAATAATCAAATTCTCTAATCTTCGCAATTTGGAAACATATAGTTGTAAGTTTAGTTTCTTTATTAAACATTTTTGTTCACGCAAACCCCGGGTGCATAAAGTTCGTTCCAGTGTGTGTGTGTGTGTGTGTGTGTGTGTGTGTGTGTGTATCACACACACACACACACACACACACACACACATCTTGGCAATTTCAATATGTTATCAAACATTTGTTAAAAACATAAACCCATTATCTCACCGAGCTTTGGTTTTGCGATGAGACCACAAGCACATCCGCACCTATCCATTTCGTTGAGCTCCAAGCAATGGTGTCAATCCGCAACGTCTCTGTGTTTTCACCTCTCTTGTTGCCTTCGCTCACTAGGAAATGAGCCATATGGTACTCCACGCTGCAGTTGTGTCCTACATGCATAAATCAAATAAATTTTATTAACATTGAAATGAATGAGTAATCTTGTTTTTAAAAAGAGTGACTTGAGGAGGCCCACGTAAAAACTAGACTATAATACCCTTTGCAATAAGAGAATAAATCTTAATCTTAGACACTAATCTGCATCGGAAGTCCTAATGTTTTTTTGTAAAAGGAAATGTACCGAAGCACATCTCTTGTAAGAAATATAGGGACATATAATACGAACCAAAAACCTGAAATTGTAATGTCCTCTCTTCTTCGTAAACTCGCGGCCACCTGCTTGACAAATCCTCGTTGAATTCGAGACCGCCCTTCTCAGCAAGCACATGATGGATTCCCATTGGTTCCTTCCAATGGAGTCCACAACCAACACCAGGCGCTTCCCACGCAACATCTCCAGTGCTTTTCTAGCATCGAACCTGAACAAGACTTCCAAGCCAGAGTTTGTTAGCACAAGCTTCTGTCTCTCGACTCTCCTTCTCTCTCTCGCTCTCTCTCTCTCTCTCTCTCTCTCCCGCACACACTTGAGCTAAAGACCAATGGCTAGAGGCAGAAAACAATGTTTTTGCGCATTGCTCTTCTCCTTTTATTCATCGGAGAAAGGGAAATCATGTCGTGGAGCTTTCCCAATGACTGGTCGTGCCACCCCATGATCCGTGTGTGCACCAGGCTGCCTATAGTCTCTCTAGGGACCGCATAGACCTTGTCCTATAGCTCTAACCGAAGCGCAAAATGGAAAATAGACTGAAAGTACTGCCATGTGCCAGGGCAATCGTTTTCACCCCATTTCAACTTCCAAGCACGGAAAACAGAAAACACCTAAATACGCTATCTAAGTCTAGTCTGAAGGAAATATGCCCTAGAGGCAATAATAAATTTGTTATTTTATACTTCCTTATATCATGATAAATGTTCATTATTCATGCTAGAATTGTATTAACCGGAAACTTGATACATGTGTGGATACATAGCCAAAACACCGTGTCCCTAGTATGCCTCTACTTGACTAGCTCTTTAATCAAAGATGGTGAAGTTTCCCAACCAGAGACATGTGTTGTCATTTGATGAACGGGATCACATCATTAGGAGAATGATGTGATGGACAAGACCCGTCCGTTAGCTTAGCATAATGATCGTTCAGTTTTATTGCTACTGCTTTCTTCATGTCAAATACATATTACTCCGACTATGAGATTATGTAACTCCCGGATACCGGAGGAATACCTTGTGTGCTATCAAACGTCACAACGTAACTGTGTGATTATAAAGATGCTCTGCAGGTATCTTCGAAGGTGTTTGTTGGTTGGCATAGATCGAGATTAGGATTTGTCACTCCGAGTATCGGAGAGGTATCTCTGGGCCCTCTCGGTAATGCACATCATAAGAAGCCTTGCAAGAAATGTGACTAATGAGTTAGTTACGGTATGATGCATTATGGAACGAGTAAAGAGACTTGCCGGTAACGAGATTGAACTAGGTATGAAGATACCGACGATCAAATCTTGGGCAAGTAACATACCGATGACAAAGGGAATAACGTATATTGTCATTACGGTTCAACTGATAAAGATCTTCATAGAATATGTAGGAGCCAATATGGGCATCCAGGTTCCGCTATTGGTTATTGACCGGAGAGGTGTCTCGGTCATGTCTACATAGTTCTCGAACCCGCAGGGTCGCACGCTTAACGTCCGTTGACGCTAGGGTAGTATTGGGATATTTGATGAGTGGTAACCAAATGTTGTTCGGAGTCCCGGATGATATCCCGGACTTCACGAGGAGTCTCAAAATGGTCGAGAGGTAAATATTTATATATAGGAAGTCATATTTTGGGTTCTGGAAAAAGGTGCGGTTTTTTCGGTATTGTAACGTGAAGCTTCCAGAAGGTTCCGGAGGGGTCCGGAAGTCCACAAGTGGGTTCACCACGACCCAAGGGCTAGCATGGGATGTGGGGTAGTGCCCTGGCCTTATTGGGCTAGGCACACCAAGTCCTCAAAAGCCCATGTGCCTAGGGAAGGCAAATAAGGAAGGAGTCCTAGTAGGAATAGGATTGGACTTGGAGTCCAAGTCCTCTCCCCCTTAGCTGCGCCCTAGGGCTTGGAGGGGCCTTTTGCCACGCCCCTCCACCTATATATATAGAGGGGGGGGGGGTGCGCCCCAATAGGATACACCAAGCCCTTGATGCCCCTCTCTCTCTCCCGTTACTTCATAGTTCCACCGCCTCGTCCCGGCGACGCTTATCGAAGCGCTGTCGGTGCTCCACCACCACCATCACCACCATGGCGTCATGTTGGTTGTGATCCCATCTACTTCTCCTTTCCCGCTTGTTGGATCAAGAAGGAGGAGACGTCATCGAGCCGCACGTGTGCTAAACTCATAGGTGCCGTCCGTTCGGCACTAGATCGGTTGGATCGTGATCGGATCGCGAAAAGTACGACTACATCAACTGCGTGATAAACGCTTCTGCTTTCGGTCTACGAGGGTACATAGACACACCCCCCCTCTCGTTGCTATGCATCTCCTAGATAGATCTTGCATGAGCATAGAAATTTTTTGAAATTGTATGCTACATTCCCAACAGTGGTATCAGAGCCAGGTTTATGCATAGATGATATGCATGAGTAGAACACAAAGAGTTGTGGGCGGTGATTGTCATACTGCTTACCACCAATGTCTTATTTTGATTTGGCGGTATTGTTGGATGAAGCGGCCCAGACCAACCTTACATGACCACGTTCATGAGACCGGTTCCACCGACAGACATGCAACTAGTTTTGCATAAAGTGGCTGGCGGGTGTCTGTTTATCCTACTTTAGTTGAATCGAATTTGACTGCGGCGGTCCTTGTGAAGGTTAAAACAACAACTTGATAAATCACCGTTGTGTTTTTGTGCCGTAGGTAAGAATGGTTCTTGCTAGAAGCCCGTAGCAGCCACATAAAACTTGCAATAACAAAGTAGAGGACGTCTAACTTGTTTTTGCAGGGCATGTTGTGATGTGGTATGGTCAAGACATGATGTGATATACGTTGTGTATGAGATGATCATGTTTTGTAAAAGTTATCAGCAACTGGCAGGAGCCTTATGGTTGTCGCTTTATTGTATGAAATACAAACGCCATGTAATTGCATTACTTTATCACTAAGCGGTAGCATAGTCGTAGAAGCAATAGTTGGCGAGACGACCATGACGCTACGATGGAGATCAAGGTGTCAAGCCGGTGACGATGGAGACCATGACGTTGCATTGGTGATGGAGATCAAAAGCACAAGATGATGATGGCCATATCATGTCACATATTTTGATTGCATGTGATGTTTATCCTTATGCATCTTATTTTGCTTAGTACAGCAGTAGCATTATAAGATGATCCCTTAACTAAAATTTCAAGGTATACGCGCTCTCCCCGAGTATGCACCATTGCGAAAGTTCTTCGTGCTGAGACATGATACGTCTCCGTCGTATCTACTTTTCCAAACACTGCCATGGTGTTATTTTTGTGCAGAAATAAAAGTTCTCAGAATGACCTGAAAATCCACTGAGAAACTTTTCAGAATTAATAAAAAATATTGGCGAAAGAAATAGCATCAGGGGGCCCACACCCTGTCCACGAGGGTGGGGGGCGCACCCCTCCCCCTGGGCATTCCCCCTGCCTCGTGGGCCCCGTGGACTCCACCGACCTCAACTCCAACTCCATATATTTGCTTTCGTGGAGAAAAAAATCAGAGAGAAAGTTTCATCGCATTTTACGATACGGAGCCACCGCCAAGCCCTAATCTCTCTCGGGAGGGCTGATCTGGAGTCCGTTCGGGGCTCCGGAGAGGGTCATTCGTCGTCGTCGTCATCATCAACCATCCTCCATCACCAATTTCATGATGCTCACCGCTGTGCGTGAGTAATTCCATTGTAGGCTTGCTGGACGGTGATGGGTTGGATGAGATTTACCATGTAATCAAGTTAGTTTTGTTAGGGTTTGATCCCTAGTATCCACTATGTTCTGAGATTGATGTTGCTATGACTTTGCTATGCTTAATGCTTGTCACTAGGGCCCGAGTGCCATGATTTCAGATCTGAACCTATTATGTTTTCATGAATATATGTGAGTTCTTGATCCTATCTTGCAAGTCTATAGTCACCTATTACGTGTTATGATCCATCCGACAACCCCGAAGTGACAATAATCGGGATACTTCTCGGTGATGGCCATAGTTTGAGGAGTTCATGTATTCACTATGTGCTAATGCTTTGGTCCAGTTCTCTATTAAAAGGAGGCCTTAATATACCTTAGTTTCCATTAGGACTCCGCTGCCATGGGAGGGTAGGACAAAAGATGTCATGCAAGTTCTTTTCCATAAGCACGTATGACTATATTTGGAATACATGCCTACATTACATTGATGAATTGGAGCTAGTTCTATGTCACCCTATGTTATAACTATTACACGAGGAATCATATCTGACATAATTATCCATCACTGATCCAATGCCTACGAGCTTTTCACATATTGTGCTTTGCTTATTTACTTTACCGTTGCTATTGTTACAATTACTACAAAACTGCTACCGTTATTTTTACCACTGTTACTGTTACTATCATACTACTTTGCTACTAAATACTTTGTTGCAGATACTAAGTTATCCAGGTGTGGTTGAATTGACAACTCAACTGCTAATACTTGAGAATATTCTTTGGCTCCCCTTGTGTCGAATCAATAAATTTGGGTTGAATACTCTACCCTCGAAAACTGTTGCGATCCCCTATACTTGTGGGTTATCAAGACTATTTTCTGGCGCCGTTGCCGGGGAGCATAGCTCTATTCTTTGAGTCACTTGGGATTTATATCTGCTGGTCACCATGAGGAACTTGAAAGATGAAAGAACTAAGATTTTTCCCTCGCCTACGAGGGGAGGTAAGGAACTGCCATCTAGCTTTGCACTAGATTCTCCTTCTGTTTGGAGTAAGCTTGCGACACCTAAACATGCTTATGCTATTAATTTTGATATGTCGCATGTTATTGATGATGCCACGTCTACTATGCATGATACTTATGATGAACCTGCTTCTATGCTTGATACTACCGTGCCATTAGGCGAATATCTTGATGAACAACTTTCTAGGGTTAGAGAGAATGAAATTATTGAAGATGAAATTATTGAAGATAGTGATGATGAAGGTTCTCCCCCTAAGTATGAATTGCCTGTTGTTCCAGAGGGTTATGTTGTGTATGAAGAAACTACTAGAGATATTCTTGCTTGCAATGATAGATCTGATCTTAAGAAGTTACTAGCTAAATGGAAACAGAAATCTCTAAATGCTAGAATGAAATATGACCCTGCTTTTGCTACTTCTCCTATCTTTGTTACTGATAAGGACTATGAATTCTTTGTCGATCCTGAGATAATTACTTTGGTTGAATCTGATCCTTTTTACGGCAATGAATCTGAAACTGTCGTGGCACATCTTACTAAGTTAAATGATATAGCCACCTTGTTCACTGATGATGAGAAATCTCGCTACTATTATATCCTTAAGATATTTCTGTTTTCATTAAAGGGTGATGTTAAAACTTAGTTTAATTCTCTTGATCCTGGTTGTGTGCGTAGTCCCCAGGATATGATTTATTACTTCTCTACTAAATATTTCCCTGCTCATAAGAAACAAGCTGGCTTGAGGGAAATATATAATTTTGTGCAAATTGAAGAAGAGAGTCTCCCACAAGCTTGGGGGAGGCTTCTCCGCTTACTTAATGCTTTGCCTGATCATCCTCTTAAGAAAAATGAAATACTTGATATCTTTTATAATGGACTAACAGATGCTTCCAAGGACCACTTGAATAGTTGTGTTGGTTGTGTTTTCAGGGAAAGAACAGTCGACCAAGCTGAATTGCTATTGAATAATATGTTGACTAATGAAAATAATTGGGCTCTTCCTAAGCCAATTCCTGAGCCAATTGAGCCAACTCCTGAGCCAATTCCTAAACCTACTCCGAAGAAGAGAGGTGTTCTATTTCTCAGTCCTGAAGATACGCAAGAGGCAAAGAAATCTATGAAAGAAAAAGGTATTAAAGCTGAAGATGTTAAGAATTTACCTCCTATTAAAGAAATACATGGTCTTAATATACATGTTGGTAGGGAATTAAAGAGTAATGCTTACATGATTGGACGCTTGAGTGATTATATGGCTAGAGTTAAAGGTGAACTTAAACTCATTAGTAAATATGCTTCTATGGTTACCACTCAAGCAGAACAAGTACTTAAAGCTCAAAGTAATTTGCTCGATGAATTAAATAATAAACATGATTTTGCTGTTAGAGTGGCTACTAGAATGTGTAAAATGACTTAGGAACCTTTGTATCCTGAAGGCCACCCTAAAAGAATCGAGCAAGATTCTCAGAGAAATAATTTAGATGCACCTAGTCCTTCTAAAAAGAAGAAAAAGAGAAATGATAGGACTTTGCATGCTTCTAGTGAACCTGTTGTAGACACACCTGAGAATCCTAATGATATTTCTATTTCTGATGCTAAAACACAATCAGGTGATGAACATGAACCTAGTGATAATGTTAATACTAATGTTCATGTTGATGCTCAAACTAGCAATAATAATGATGTAGAGATTGAACCTGCTGTTGATCTTGATAACCCACAATCAAAGAATCAACGTTATGATAAGAGAGACTTTGTTTCTAGGAAGCACGGTAAAGAAAGAGAACCATGGGTTCAGAAACCCATGCCTTTTCCTCCTAAGCCATCAAAGAAAAAGGACGATGAGGATTTTGAGCGCTTTGTTGAAATGATTAGACCTATCTTCTTACGTATGCACTTAATTGATATGCTTAAAGTGAATCCTTATGCTAAATACATGAAGGATATCATTACAAATAAAAGAAAGATACCGGAAGCTGAAATTTCCACCATGCTTGCTAATTATACTTTTAAGGGTGGAATACCAAAGAAACTTGGAGATCCGGGGGTACCAACTATACCATGCTCCATTAAAAGAAACTATGTTAAAACTACTTTATGTGATCTTGGAGCCGGTGTTAGTGTTATGCCTCTCTCTTTATATCGTAGACTTGAATTGAATAAGTTGACACCTACTGAAATATCTTTGCAAATGGCTGATAAATCAACTACTATACCTGTCGGTATTTATGAGGATGTGCCTGTTGTGGTTGCAAATGTCACTATCTTAACGGAGTTTGTTATTCTTGATATTCCCGAGGACGATAGTATGTCGATTATCCTTGGTAGACCCTTTTTGAATACTGCAGGGGCTGTTATTGATTGCAACAAAGGCAATGTCACTTTTCTGTTAATGGTAATGAGCACATGGTACACTTTTCGAGGAAACAACCTCAAGTTCATAGCATCAATTCTATTGGAAAAGTTCCAATGATCATTATTGGAGGTTTTGAATTTCCTCTTCCAACTGTCAAGAAAAAATATGATATTCTTATAATTGGGGATGTGCATATCCCCATTGAGGTAACCTAGTGTTATTCGAAATTTCTCCGGTTCCATGTTATTCGGAGTGAGTTTGTTAACAAGACTTGATCAACCTTGTTAGTGGATTCCTTTTGATGAGCATGAGATGGATGAAATTAGAAGGCACAACCTTCTGTACCATCTTTTTACTTTCTGTTATTTAGAATAAATAAAGCAAAAATAGTATTATTTGTCTGTTTTTTGAATTATCCATGCAATAAAAAAATACCCCAAAAATAAAAGTTCTCCAAATGCCCTTCCAATTTAGTATGTTTTTTCTGGAATATTTGAGGATTTTAGGCACTGAGAACACAACAGGGGGGGAGCACCTGGCCACGAGGGTCCAGGGCGCGCCCCCTGCCTCGTGGGCCCATGGTGGCCCCCCTCCACTTATTCCTGCACCCACACACTTCATATTCCTCCCAAAAAAAATCCCCATCCAGCTCAAGCACGAGTTCTAGCTCGTTTTGCTGCGATTTTTGATCTCCTTGCTCAAATCTCCATTCACAAAACTGCTTTGGGAGATTGTTCCTTGGTATGTGACTCCTCCAATGGTCCAATTAGTTTTTGTTATAGTGCTTTATTCATTGCAAATTTTTGCTACCTAGGTGACCGTGTTATTGAGCTTGCATGTCAAATTTATGAGGTCCCAAGTAATTCTAATGCATGATATAGGCTCTAGGCACTTGTGGGAGTAGTTGCTATCAATTTTATTGAGTTTGATTCACTTTTATTTTGAGTTACTAAAAATTTTAGAAATTTTTCAGAGGAAGAAATATGTCTAGGAAAATGTACCAAGGTGGTTCTTCAAGAAAGCAAGGACCCAGGCGCGCTATGCGTGAGCAAGACGATGAACCACCAAGGGAAGCTGATGTGCGGCCTTGTGAATGGCCGTCAAAAGAATTTATGGTCAATGCAGGCATCAAGGATGAATTTGATGCATATGTGCGTAATGCCGATCTTCAGGACTTCATGCAAGATAAGTGTCCTCAGTACTACTATTTGACTGATTCATTCGTGAGAATGTTTAAATTTACATCTTCACGTAATTCTCAAAGTGTCCTGTTTGATATTTATGATCAATCATATAGAATGGACCTAGAAGATTTTACTACTGCTTGCAAACTCCTACAGTGGGGTAGTGTTAATGAACCCCGTAAATCTGAATATAAAAACTTTCTTGCTAGTATCACTGTGGGAGAATCTAGAGAAAACTACCATAGGGAGCATTCATTTTCCTGCTATACATTATTTTGCTCTCTTCATTCGTAGATGCATTAACGGTAAGGATGAAGCATGTCACATGTGTGTTCCTGATCTTTGTGTTCTCAAGAGTGCTGTATTAGGTGATAAAGAATACAACTTGGGGGCAATTGTTGCACGTAGGCTGCATAACAATGGTTTTGTTAGAGATTTATTTGGAGGGATTTATGCTACCCATGTGGCTAATTATCTCGGTATACCTCCACGTGAGGGTGATAGGGAGTTGCCTCCCGCTTATTTAGATTATAATGCTATGGTCAGTCATCATTTTCTTGAGAGGAATGTACAATTCCTCCACTATCGACTAATCTTTGACAGACGTCGCGCTGTCCATGTTACTATCCCTGCTCCTTCCCTTTTTAACTACCAGGCAAAAGGAAGATATGTTGTCACCAGGGAGGAGGCAAATGAGTACGAGAGGAGGACGGAGGCAGCTCACCGCCATGCCGCAGGTCAGGAGGCATTGGCTGCTACATCTCAGTACGACCCTAGTTACAACTACGGATATTAGTTAGGCTATCCATGGCCATAGACCAACTTATGCCAAAAGCCTAAGCTTGGGGGAGTACGTATTTCTCACCGACATTACATTCATGTTCACACACTCATTCTAGTTGTCGATGCTCATACGTTTTCATTGTACTATCCATGCTAGTTTAATTTCTTTTTCTAGCTTTCTTCTTGTGTGTTTGATAAACCTTAAGAAAAACAAAAAAAATAGTTAGTTTAATTTCTATGCTTGTAGTAGTAATTAAAAGAAAACCCAAAAAGATTTCTCGTTCTTCTTTGCTTGTTGGGAGCTTTCCCATGTAAATAGTTTTATTTCTTTTCTTTGGGGGTCGAGAGGAGAAGATCATAATGAAAATGTTTAGTGGCTCTAATATACATGCTTGTTGATTTAACCAAGAGCCCATATTACCTTGTCTTCTCCTTTGAATTGAATGCTTGCAGATTCCAGCGTAGTCCAATGCACATGCATTATTATTATTATACACACCGTTCGGTCGTGCGAGTGAAAGGCAATAATGACGATATATGATGGACTGATTGAGATGAGAGAAGCTGGTATGAACTCAACCTCTCTTGTTTTTGTAAATATGATTAGTTCATCGTTCCTGATTCAGCCTATTATGAATAAACATGTTTGCAATGACAATTAGAGATTATAGTTGCTTATGCCATGCTTAATTAGCTAGGAGCTTATAATGGTTTACCTTGCATGCCAACATGCTATTAAAATGGTTGTGATGTGGTATGATAGGGTGGTATCCTCCTTTGAATGATTCGAGTGACTTGAGTTGGCACATGTTCACGCATGTAGTTGAAACAAAATCAACATAGCCTTCACGATATTTATGCTCATGGTGGATTATATCCTACTCATGCTTGCACTCAGTGTTGATTAATTTTAATGCATGTTCATGACTATTGTCGCTCTCTTAGTTGGTCGCTTCCCAGTCTTTTGCTAGCCTTCACCTGTACTAAGCGGGAATACTACTTGTGCATCCAAACTCCATAAACCCCAAAGTTATTCCATATGAGTCCACAATACCTCCCTATATGCGGTATTTAACTGCCGTTCCAAGTAAATTTGTATGTGCCAAACTCCAAACCTTCAAATGAAATTCCGTTTTGTATGCTCGAGCAACTCATGTATCAACTAGGGCGGTCTGTATATTCCATGCTAGGTGGGTTATTCTCAAGAGGAGTGGACTCCGCTCCTCATTCACGAGAAAATGG
Source organism: Triticum dicoccoides (assembly GCF_002162155.2). NCBI lineage: Eukaryota > Viridiplantae > Streptophyta > Magnoliopsida > Poales > Poaceae > Triticum > Triticum dicoccoides. The sequence goes on from NC_041387.1 coordinate 555,568,072, forward strand.
CTGGTAATCGGGATGCCCAGTCCCATGATCAAAAGATCAAATCAAATCAAGATAATTAAACAAAACTCCCCCAGGATTGTTGCTAGTTGGAGGCACCCGTTGTTTTGGGCAAGCCATGGATTGATGCTTGTTGGTGGTGGGGGAGTATAAACTTTACCATTCTATTTGGGAACCGCCTATAATGTATGTAGCATGCAAGATATCGAGATCTCATAGTTGTTGCGTTGACAGTGAAAGTATACCACTCAAAATGTTATTTATCTGTATTTCAAAATCCAGCTCTGGCACCTTTACAAATCCCTACTTCCCTCTGCGAAGTGCCTATCTATTTACTTTTATGTTGTGTCATCACCCTCTTATTAAAAAGCACCCGGTGGAGAGCACCGCTGTCATTTGCATGCATTACTATTAGTTTATATTGGGTATGACTATGACTGGATCTCTTTTACCATGAATTACAATGTTTAGTTAGTCCTTGATCTTTAAAGGTGCTCTGCATTTATGTTTTGCGGTCTCAAAAAGGGCTAGCGAGATACCATCTTGTTATATCATATTATGATTGCTTTGAGAAAGTGTTGTCATCCGAGATTTATTATTATTGCTCGCTAGTTGATTATGCCACTGATATGAGTAAACATGAGACCTAAGTGTTATTGTGAATATGGTTAGTTCATAATCTTTGCTGAAAACTTGAATGCCGGTTTTACATATTTACAACAACAAGAGCAAACAGAGCTTGTAAAAGTTTTTCTTTATCACTTTCAGTTTGTCAACTGAATTGCTTGAGGACAAGCAAAGGTTTAAGCTTGGGGGAGTTGATACGTCTCCGTCGTATCTACTTTTCCAAAAACTTTTGCCCTTGTTTTGGACTCTAACTTGCATGATTTTAATGGAACTAACCCGGACATTAGTTTTTAGCAGAACTACCATGGTGTTATTTTTGTGTAGAATAAAAGTTCTCGGAATGACTTGAAAATCCATGGAGAAACTTTTCAGAATTAATAAAAAATACTGGCGAAAGAAATAGCGTCAGGGGGACCACACCCTGTCCACAAGGGGGGGGGGGTGCGCCTCCTCCCCCTGGACGCGCCCCCCTGCCTCGTGGGCCCCCTGGACGTCCACCGACCTCAACTCCAACTCCATATATTTGCTTTCATGGAGAAAAAAATCAGAGAGAAAGTTTCATCACATTTTACGATACGGAGCCGCCGCCAAGCCCTAATCTCTCTCGGGAGGGCTGATCTGGAGTCCGTTCGGGGCTCCGGAGAGGGTCATTCATCGTCGTCGTCATCATCAACCATCCTCCATCACCAATTTCATGATGCTCACCGCTGTGCGTGAGTAATTCCATTGTAGGCTTGCTGGACGGTGATGGGTTGGATGAGATTTACCATGTAATCAAGTTAGTTTTGTTAGGGTTTGATCCCTAGTATCCACTATGTTCTGAGATTGATGTTGCTATGACTTTGCTATGCTTAATGCTTGTCACTAGGGCCCGAGTGTCATGATTTCAGATCTGAACCTATTATGTTTACATGAATATATGTGAGTTCTTGATCCTATCTTGCAAGTTTATAGTCACCTATTATGTGTTATGATCCGACAACCCTGAAGTGACAATAATCGGGATACTTCTCGGTGATGACCGTAGTTTGAGGAGTTCATGTATTCACTATGTGCTAATGCTTTGGTCCAGTTCTCTATTAAAAGGAGGCCTTAAATCCCTTAGTTTCCATGAGGACCCCGCTGCCACGGGAGGGTAGGACAAAAGATGTCATGCAAGTTCTTTTCCATAAGCACGTATGACTATATTCGGAATACATGCCTACATTACATTGATGAATTGGAGCTAGTTCTGTGTCACCCTATGTTATAACTATTACATGAGGAATCGCATTCGACATAATTGTCCATCACTGATCCAATGCCTACGAGCTTTTCACATATTGCGCTTTGCTTATTTACTTTACCGTTGCTACTGTTACAATTACTACAAAACTGCTACTGTTACTTTTACCACTGTTACTGTTACTATCGTACTACTTTGCTACTAAATATTTTGCTGCAGATACTAAGTTATCCAGGTGTGGTTGAATTGACAACTCAACTGCTAATACTTGAGAATATTCTTTGGCTCCCCTTGTGTCGAATCAATAAATTTGGGTTGAATACTCTACCCTCGAAAACTGTTGCGATCCCCTATACTTGTGGGTTATCAAGACACCACGTGATGATCGGGTGTGATAGGCTCTACGTTCAAATACAACGGTTGCAAGCCAGTTTTGCACATGCAGAATACGCGGGTTAAACTTGACGAGCCTAGCATGTACAGACATGGCCTCGGAACACTAGAGACCGAAAGGTCGAACCTGAATCATATAGTGGATATGATCAACATAGAGATGTTCACCATTGATGACTACTCCATCTCACGTGATGATCGGACATGGTTTAGTTCATTTGGATCACTTATTATTTAGATGACTTGAGGGATGTCAATCTAAGTGGGAGTTCTTAAGTAATATGATTAATTAAGCTTTAATTTATCATGAACTTAGTCCTGATAGTATTTGCAAATTATGTTATAGATCAATAGTTCGCGTTGTAGCTCCCCTATATTTTTCGATATGTTCCTAGAGAAAACTAAGTTGAAAGATGATAGTAGCAATGACATGGAATGGGTCCGTGATCTGAGGTTTATCCTCATTGGTGAACAAAAGAATTATGTCCTTGATGCACCGCTAGGTGACACACCTATTGCAGGAGCGGATGCAGACGTTATGAACGTTTGGCTAGCTCAATATGATGACTATTTGATAGTTTAGTGCATTGATAACCCACAAGTGTAGGGGATCAATTGTAGCCTCTTTTGATAAGTAAGAGTGTCGAACCCAACGAGGAGCTAAAGGTAGAACAAATATTCCCTCAAGTTCTATCGACCACCGATACAACTCTACGCACGCTTGACGTTTGCTTTACCTAGAACAAGTATGAAACTAGAAGGACTTTGTAGGTGTTGTTGGATAGGTTTGCAAGATAATAAAGAAAACTTAAATAAAAATTAGGGGCTGTTTAGATAAAGAAGCAATAAAGTAAATATAGCGAGTGTGGAAAAGTGGTGGTAGGAGTTGTGAAATTGTCCCTAAGCAATTGACTACTTTACTAGACCGATAACAAGTTTTATGTGGGAGAGGCATAAGCTAACATACTTTCTCTTCTTGGATCATATGCACTTATGATTGGAACTCTAGCAAGCATCCGCAACTACTAAAGATCATTAAGGTAAAACCCAACCATAGCATTAAAGCATCAAGTCCCCTTTATCGCATACACCACAACCCCCTTACTTGGGTTTATGCTTCTGTCACTCAAGCAACCCACTATAAGCGAATCATGAACATATTGCAACACTCTACAACGGGAATCCCTCACGCTTGCGCGACATGGAGGGCACAATAGGACAGCAACATAACCACAAGCAAATTAAACCAATCATAGCAATTCATCAATCACCGATAGGACAACGAAAATCTACTCAGACATCATAGGATGGCAACACATCATTGGATAATAATATGAAGCATAAAGCATCATGTTTAAGTAGAGGGTACAGCGGGTTGCGAGAGAGTGGACCGCTGATTATAGATGGGGGAAGGTGATGAAGATGTTGGTGAAGATGGCCGAGGTGTTGGTGAAAATTGCGGTGATGATGATGGCCTCCGGCGGCGTTCCGGTGCCACCGGAAGCAAGGGAGAGAGAGCCCCCCTTCTTCTTCTTCTTCCTTGACCTTCTCCCTAGATGGGAGAAGGGTTTCCCCTCTGGTCCTTGGCTCCCATGGCGTGGGAGGGGCGAGAGCCCCTCTGAGATTGGATATGTCTCTCTGTCTCTCTCTGTTTCTGCGCTCTCAGATTCTGCCTTTTCACCGTTTCTTATATATCCGGAGATCCGTAACTCCGATTGTGTTGAAACCTTCGCCCAGATTTTTCTCCGAAAATTAGCTTTCTTGCGGCAAAAGAAGAGAGTCAACCACCTTACAGGGTGCCCACGAGGGTCAAGGGCGCGTCCCCTGCCTCGTGGCCCCCTCGGGCACCGTCGTGGAAATATCATGTCAGATGTCCTATCGAAAGGACTTAGTCGTGGAGCCATCACAACGAGATTAGCTTGAAGCAGTTAAACCGGACAAGGGACACGAGAGTTTTATACTAGTTTGGCCCCTTACGGTGAAGGAAAAAACCTACGTCTAGTTGTGATGGAATTACTTGGGTTTCGATGACCAGGGAGCGAATACGCTTTGCCTGAGTCTCGAGTTGTTGTTGCTCGTCCCTGAACCGCTGTTGGGTCATCCCTTTATATACACAGCTCGACGCCCGGCCGGTTTACAGAGTCCCGAGGCCGGCTCATACAAATGTCCGGCTCGGCCTCTCCCTTTCCTTAACTTACAATACAAGTTGTACAACTATGGCGGTTTACAACTATGGGCCCTAATCCGCCTTTGGGCTCTGGGCCTCTAAGCTTTAACAGTAAAGTGCCATCTTCTTTGCCTTCATGGGCTTTAATATAGATGAGCGTGAACTGGCTCCTCCTGGGCGGTTTACACTCAGTAGTTATATCCTCAACATTAGGCCCCAGATTGATTTGAACCTGTTCATGTCAATCTTCAATACTTAGAAAAAGTCCATGAACATCTTCTTACAATCCTCGTAAACCGCCATGATGTCTTGTCCCTGTAATACTTTGGTAAAATACCATGACATCATCTTCTGAAATTGCAGTAAATCGTCATGACGTCATCTTTGTATAAGAAGGTTATAAAGATTCCCTTCATTAATTATCTTCCAAAGATCGAGGCGACAGTTGCGCCCCATTTTACTGCTTCGGCTCCTCGATTCTCGCACTCGCCTACTTTATCCATTCGCCTTATAAATAGGCTCTGGGGTCCCTTACTTTTCCCCTTCCGCACTTCTTCTTCTTCCTCTCACCGCTCAAGCCCGACAGCTCCGCCGCCGCCGTCGACCTTGAAACTCTGCCTCATCCCTGTCCGCTACATCAACCTGAATGCACTAGAGATCCACGGCTCTCCTCTGCTGCTCCTGTGAATCCGGTAAGCCCTTCTCCCTCAACCCTAGGTCTGCATTAGGGTTTCAGCACTCGACTGTGTTCATCAGTGTTCGTCCGTGCTTATTACTTTTCCCTTGCTATCTTATTGAGTCTAGATCAATCTTGACCTGTTCCTTCTGCGGCCGAAGCTTTTAGTTTATTTCGCCTCTGCACAATATCTTTAAGATCACGAACAAATCTCATCTGGCTCCTTGCTGTTCTGCTGTCGCCATTGTTAGGGCTCAGAAAATTTTCTTTACTAGGCTGCGGTAGATCCAAAATTATAATCCCGTCTTGTGAAACCTATTTCTTCAACACTTAGCATATTTCAGATCTGTTTCTTCCACTATGAGTGGTTTAACCTTTAGTAGTTGATAATTTGCCAGATATCATTAGCCCTCACTTAAACCGCCATCTTGACTTGAGCAGCAATATCCGGCTTAACTTTCATATATGCTCTGATTAAATCCCCCGGTTTAACACCGGTTTATGCATATCAATCTTGAACCGTGAACCGGCATTTGAACTTCCTTTACAACTTGTCATAAAAAAATGGCCAAACAATTTGCTTCTTGCAATTGGGTTCCTTCCCGAATCAAAGAAGAGCAGCTTAATGGGTATGTTCTAACCGGCGCTTTAGCCAAGAAGGAGGTCATTCATTGGCGAGTCCCTGGCCCTGAGTGCCCTCCTGAACCTCAAGATGGAGAAGTGGTTGTATTTATGCAGCATCTAGACCGGCGACTTAGCCCTCCCAGATCAAAGTTTTTCCGGGATGTGCTTGCCAACTTCCAGCTCCACCCTCAGGAAATTGTACCAAATTCTGTGTCTAATCTTTGCAATTTCCAAGTGTTCTGCGAAGTTTATCTTCAAGAAGAACCAACTGTTGAACTCTTCAGGGACTTCTTCCACTTGAACCGCCGCACTGAATTTTCTGACGGCCCCAATACTGAACTTGGTGGAGTGTCAATTCAGAAAAGGAAAGAAGTCGATTTTCCTCATGCCGAACATCACAGCCACCCCAAAGATTGGAATCAAACATGGTTCTACTGTCAGAACACCGCTCCTGCTGATGAAAACCCTCTGCCGGGTTACCGTGCTCACCATCTCAGCAATGGTCATCCACTGCCTTAGTGGCTCTCTGCCAAAGAACGACAAACATATGCACCACAACTTGCTAAACTCCGGGCTTTCCTTGCAAAAGGTTTAATTGGCATTGATCTTGTCCGTTGCTGGGTTTCATGGGGTATCCTGCCCTTAAGCCGCCGCCCCGGATTAATGTGTGAATACACCGGGGATGTCAAAGATCCTCAACAGCATACCGAAATACCAATGACTGACGACAAGGTTACTGAGTCCGTGAAGAAGATGCTGGATGAACCGATCGCTAAGTGCAGCAAAAAGGGATATGTCCATTTTATGCCAAGAACAAACCGCCAGCCGTAAGAATCTTATCCTTCTGTTTTTAATCCGTCTTCACTTTGAACATTTTTCTGATAGCCTTTTGTTTATTCTTACAGGCCAAAGATCCTTTCTGGAAGAGAAAAACTCAAGACAAACCAGCAAAGGCTCAAGACAAACCGGCGAGGGATCTTCGTGCCAAGAGCAAGGCCACAAAGAGGCTAGCCAAGAAGAAAACCGCTGAGTCCTTTGGTCCGCCAGAAGATGTCGATGATTCGGAACAAGAGGTAGAACTTGACTCCCTTGGTTCATTTTTCGTACACCTTATTGACCATGACTATTATCAGGATGATACGGAAGCCAACCGTGCTGACCATGTAGAGGTAATCTCCCTTTCCTCTGATTCAGATCATGTGCCGGTTCAAAAACTTCGCCGTGCAGTTCGGAAAGTAAAACACTCACATCCTTTTGCTCATTTGGATCCACAATTTTCTTTGAAGACACAGCAACATGAAGGTCGTCGCACAACCCGACACAGTGGCCAACAAGTCACTTCCTCCAGTTTACCAGACACCCCAAATCGGAAGCATCGTCCAGAGGTCTCTTGCTCTTCTAATAAATCTTATCCCTTGGCGGGTTGCTTCCGATACCCACTTAATCCGTCTGATTCGAATTATCAGGGGACTTCCAATTCTTCGTCTGGCGACTCATCAACTACCCAAATGCCTCCCCTCAAGACCGTCCCTGAGTAAGTACACTGTCTTTTAGCTTTGCCTTCTTGCGCCGGTTTACCATATTAACCTCTGTTTGATATTGCAGCGCCAAAGCCCGACTGAGCAAGAAAGAAAGACCAATGCCCCCACTGATGAGGTTGAACCGGAGAGGACTTTAGAAGGTGCTGGTGGAGATGCTGACATTGCTATGGATGACCCTGTCCCGCAAGGTCAGTACACTGATGTTGATCCGCCTGAAGCTAACTCGGCTAATCCTCATGTTGATCCATCAAACCCGCATGCCAATCCTCCAAGTCCAACTGCTGATCCGCCTAGCCCGGCCAGAGCCTCAGGTAAACCGGCGAGCCCAAATACAGCAACTGATGATGTTGTGAATACTGGGTTTGGCCACAGTTCTCCTGGCAACCCCGTTGCTTTGTCCAAGCATAGTGCCAAGGTGGAAGCTGCTGTTGTGGAGAAAGGCAAATGGAAGATTGATTTGACAAGCTATGCTCATCTCAGTGCTCAAGAACTCCATTCCGGATTTCTAAACCACCTGTACACAAGCCATGACTATGAGGCCGGTTTAGTCAACATGATGAAGGAGCGCTATGAGGTAACTTCCAAACACTAAATTTTCTTGTACTGTATATTAACTCCATTGTAGCCCCCAAGGGCCAGTTTGTCTCTTCAAGATGAACCGGGACTTTGAGATAAAAAATACTTCAACTGTGTAGCCCCCAAGGGCCGGTTTATCTTGTCAAGATGAACCGGGACTTTATCTTCAAAACTTTGTCCTTGTTGAATTCCTTTGCTTTTAATTTTCTGATCAAATACACATTAGCCCCCAAGTGCCAAGATTAATACTTGTATTGAGCCTTGGAACTTTAAATAATAGCCAGAAAAGAAGCAATCCGCATTAGCCCCCAAGTGACAAGTGTATAACTGGTTATATGCTTGGGACTTTGAGAAAAAATATTAACATCCTCATCATCTGTCTTTTGCAGGCTGACATTGAAGGAAATATGCCCTAGACGCAATAATAAAGTTATTATTTATTTTCTTATATCATGATAAATGTTTATTATTCATGCTAGAATTGCATTAACCGGAAACATGATGCATGTGTGAATACATAGACAAACTGAGTGTCACTAGTATGCCTCTACTTGACTAGCTCGTTAATAGAAGATGGTTATGTTTCCTAGCCATGGACAAATAGTTGTCATTTGATTAATGAGATCACATCATTAGGAGAATGATGTGATTGACTTGACCCATTCCGTTAGCTTAGCACTTGATCTTTAGTATGTTGCTATTGCTTTCTTCATGACTTATACATGTTCCTATGACTATGAGATAATGCAACTCCCGTTTACCGGAGGAACACTTTGTGTGCTACCAAACGTCACAACGTAACTGGGTGATAATAAAGGTGCTCTACAGGTGTCTCCAAAGGTACTTGTTGGGTTGGTGTATTTCGAGATTAGAATTTGTCACTCTGATTGTCGGAGAGGTATCTCTGGGCCCTCTCGGTAATGCACATCACTATAAGCCTTGCAAGCAATGTAGCTAATGAGTTAGTTACGTAATGATGCATTACATAACGAGTAAAGAGACTTGCCGGTAACGAGATTGAACTAGGTATTGAGATACCGATGATCAAATCTCGGGCAAGTACCATACCGATGACAAAGGGAACAACGTATGTTGTTATGCGGTTTGACCGATAAAAATCTTCATAGAATATGTAGGAGCCAATATGAGCATCTAGGTTCCGCTATTGGTTATTGACCGGAAACGTGTCTCGGTCATGTCTACATAGTTCTCAAACCCGTAGGGTCCGCATGCTTAAGGTTTCGATGACAGTTATATTATGAGTTTATGTGTTTTGATGTACCGAAGGAGTTCGGAGTCCCGGATAAGATCGGGGACATGACGAGGAGTCTCGAAATGGCCGAGAAATAAAGATCGATATATTGGATGACTATATTCGGACTTCGGAAAGGTTTCGAGTGATTCGGGTATTTTTCGGGGTACCGGGGAATTACAGGAATAGGAGGAAGAAGTAATGGGCCTCACGGGCCAAGTGGTGGAAGAGAGGAGGCAGGGCGCGCGCCCCCAGCCCAAACCGAATTGGACTAGGGGGCTGGCCCCCCTTTCCTCCTTTTCCTCCCTCTCCTTACTTCTCCTTCTCCTCCCCTTCCTTCCCCTCTCCTACTTGGATTAGGAAAGGAGGGAGTCCTACTCCCGATGGGAGTAGGACTCCTCCCTGGCGCGCCTCCTCCTGGCCGGCCGCCCCTCCCCTTTGATCCTTTATATCCGGGGGCAGGGGGCACCTCTAGGCACAACAATTGATCATTGATCTCTTAACCGTGTGCGGTGCCCCCCTCCACCATAGTCCTCCTCGATAATATTGTAGCGGTGCTTAGGCGAAGCCTGCGACGGTAGAACATCAAGATCGTCACCACGCCATCATGCTGACGGAACTCTCCCTCGACACTCGGCTGGATCGGAGTTCGAGGGACGTCATCGAGCTGAACGTGTTCTAGAGCTCGGAGGTGCCGTAGTTTTGGTGCTTGATCGGTCGGGCCGTGAAGACGTGCGAATACATCAACCGCGTTGTTCTAACTCTTCCGCTTTCGGTCTACGAGGGTACGTAGACAACACTCTCCCCTCTTGTTGCTATGTATCACCATGATCTTGCGCGTGCGTAGGATTTTTTTAAAAATTACTATGTTCCCCAACAGTGGCATTCGAGCCTAGGTTTTATTCGTTGATGTTATATGCACGAGTAGAACACAAGTTAGTTGTGGGCGATACAAGTCATACTGCTTACCAGCATGTCATACTTTGGTTCGGCGGTATTGTTGGATGAAGCGGCCCGGACCGACATTACGCGTACGCTTACGCGAGACTGGTTCTATCGACGTGCTTTGCACACAGGTGGCTGGCGGGTGTCAGTTTATCCAACTTTAGTTGAACCGAGTGTGGCTACGCCCGGTCCTTGAGAAGGTTAAAATAGCACTAACTTGACGAACTATCGTTGTGGTTTTGATGCGTAGGTAAGAACGGTTCTTGCTCAGCCTGTAGCAGCCACGTAAAACTTGCAACAACAAAGTAGAGGACGTCTAACTTGTTTTTGCAGGGCATGTTGCGATGTGATATGGTCAAGACGTGATGCTATATTTTATTGTATGAGATGATCATGTTTTATAACCGAGTTATCGACAACTGGCAGGAGCCATATGGTTGTCGCTTTATTGTATGCAATGCAATTGCCCTGTAATTGCTTTACTTTATCACTAAGCGGTAGCGATAGTCGTAGAAGCAATAGGTGGCGAAACGACAACGATGCTACGATGGAGATCATGGTGTCGCGCCGGTGACGATGGTGATCATGACGGTGCTTCGGAGATGGAGATCACAAGCAAAAGATGATGATGGCCATATCATATCACTTATATTGATTGCATGTGATGTTTATCCTTTATGCATCTTATCTTGCTTTGATTGACGGTAGCACTATAAGATGATCTCTCACTAAATTTCAAGATAAAAGTGTTCTCCCTGAGTATGCACCGTTGCCAAAGTTCGTCGTGCCCAGATACCATGTGATGATCGGGTGTGATAAGCTCTACGTCCATCTACAATGGGTGCAAGCCAGTTTTGCACATGCAGAATACTCAGGTTAAACTTGATGAGCCTAGCATATGCAGATATGGCCTCGGAACTCTGGAGACCGAAAGGTCGAGCGTGAATCATATAGTAGATATGATCAACATAATGATGTTCACCATTGAAAACTACTCATTTCACGTGATGATCGGTTATGGTTTAGTTGATTTGGATCACGTGATCACTTAGATGATTAGAGGGATGTCTATCTAAGTGGGAGTTCTCAAGTAATATGATTAATTGAACTTTAATTTATCATGAACTTAGTCATGGTAGTATTTTGCAAATTATGTTGTAGATCGTAGCTCGGTTATAGCTTCCCTATGTTTTTTATATGTTCCTAGAGAAAAACTATGTTGAAAAATGTTAGTAGCAATGATGCGGACTTGGTTTGTGATCTGAGGTTTATCCTCATTGCTGCACAGAAGAACTATGTCCTTGGTGCACCGCTAGGTGACAAACCTATTACAGGAGCAGATGCAGACGTTATGAATGTTTGGCTAGCTCAATATGATGACTACTTGATAGTTTTGTGCACCATGCTTTATGGCTTAGAACCGGGACTACAAAAACATTTTTGAAATGTCATGGAACATATAAGATGTTTCAATAGATGAAATTGGTATTTCAGACTCATGCCCGTGTCAAGAGGTATGAGACCTTTTAGAAATACTTCGCCTAAAAGATGGAGGAGAATTGCTCAACTAGTGAGCAAGTACTTAGATTGTCTGAGTACTACAATCGCTTGAATCAAGTGGGAGTTAATCTTCCAGATAAGATAGTGATTGGCAGAGTTCTCTAGTCACCATCACCAAGTTACTGGAACTTCGTGATGAACTATAATGCAAGGGATGATGAAAACGATTCCCAAGCTCTTCGTGATGCTGAAATCGACGAAGGTAGAAATCAAGAAAGAGCATCAAGTGTTGATGATTGACAACACCACTAGTTTCAAGAAAAGGGCACAGGAAAAGAAAGGGAACTTCAAGTAGAATGACAAGCAAGTTGTCACTCCCGCAAAGAAGCCCAAAGCTGGACCAAAGCCTGAAACTGAGTGCTTACACTGCAAAGGAAATGGTCACTGGAGGCGGAAATGCCCTGAATATTTGGTGGATAAGAAGGATGGCAAAGTGAACAAGGGTATATCTGATATACAGGTTATTGATGTGTACCTTACTAGTGTTTATAGTAGCCCTGAGTATTTGATACTTGTTCGGTTGCTAAAAATTAGTAACTCAAAATAGGAGTTACAGAATAAACAGAGACTAGTTGAGGGTGAAGTGACGATGAGTGTTGGAAGTAGTTCCAAGATTGATATGATCATCATCGCACACTCCCTATACTTTCGGGATTAGTCTTAAACCTAAATAAATGTTATTTGGCGTTTGCGTTGAGCATAAATATGATTTGATCATGTTTATTGCAATACAATTATTCATTTAAAGTCAGAGACTAATTGTTGTTCTGTTTACATGAATAAAACCTTCGATGGTCATACACCCAATGAAAATAGTTTATTGGATCTCGATTGTAGTGATACACATATTCATAATATTGATGCCAAAAAGATGCAAAGTTTATAATGATAGTGCAACTTATTTGTGGCACTGCAGTTTGGATCATATCGGTGTAAAGCGCATGAAGAAACTCCATAAAGATGGATTTTTGGAATCACTTGGTTATGAATCATTTGATGCTTGCGAACCGTGCCTTTTGGGCAAGATGACTAAAACTCCGTTCTCCGGAACAATGGAACGAGCTAGTGACTTATTGGAAATAATACATACTGATGTATGCAGTCCAATGAGTATTGATGCTCGTGGCGGGTATCGTTATTTTCTGACCTTCACAAGATGATTTGAGCAGATATGAGTATATCTACTTAATGAAACAAAAGTCTGAAACATTTGAAAAGTTCAAAGAATTTCAGAGTGAAGTGGAGAATCATCGTAACAAGAAAATAAAGTTTCTATGATCTTATTGTGGAGGAGAATATTTGAATTAAGAGTTTGGCCTTCATATAAAACAATGTGGAATAGTTTCATAGTTCACACCACCTGAAACACCACAACGTTATAGTGTGTCCGAATATCGTAACCGCGCTTTATTGGATTTTGTGCGACCTATGATGTCTCTTATCGGTTTACCACTACCGTTTTGGGGTTATGCATTAGAGACAATTGCATTCACTTTAAAGAGGGCACCATCAAAATCCGTTGAGACAACGACTTATGAACTGTGGTTTGGCAAGAAACCAAAGTTGTTGTTTCTTAAAGTTTGGGGCTGCGATGCTTATGTGAAAAAGTTTCAACCTGACAAGCTCGAACCTAAATCGGAGAATTACGTTTTCATAGAATACCCAAAGGAAACTATTGGGTACACTTTCTACCACAGATTTGAAGGCAAGATATTCTTTGCTAAGATGGATCCTTTCTAGAGAAGGAGTTTCTCTCGAAAGAAGTGAGTGGGAGGAAAGTAGAGCTTGATGAGGTAATTGTACCTTCTCCCTTATTGGAAAGTAGTTCATCACAGAAATCAGTTCCAGTGATTCCTACACCCATTAGTGAGGAAGTTAATGATGATGATCATGAAACTTCAGATCAAGTTGCTACCGAACCTCGTAGGTCTTCCAGAGTAAGATCCGCACTAAGAGTGGTATGGTAATCCTGTTCCGGAGGTCATGTTACTAGACCATGATGAACCTATGAACTATGAGGAAGCGATGATGAGCCCAGATTCCGCGAAATGGCTTGAAGCCATAAAGTCTGAGATGGGATCCATGTATGAGAACAAAGTATGGACTTTAGTTGACTTGCTCGATGATCAGCAAGCCAAGTTAAATAAATGGATCTTCAAGAGGAAGACGGACACTGATAGTAGTGTTACTATCTACAAAGCTCGACTTGTCACAAAAAAGGTTTTTGACAAGTTCAAGGTGTTGACTGCAATGAGATTTTCCCAACTGTAGCGATGCTTAAGTCTGTCTGAATCATGTTAGCAATTGCCACATTTTATGAAATCTGGCAGATGGATGTCAAAACTGCATTCTTTAATGATTTTCTTAAAGAAGAGTTGTATATGATGCAACCAGAAGGTTTTGTCGATCCGAAAGGTGATAACAAAATGTGCAAGCTCCAGCGATCCACTAATGGACTGGTGCAAGCATCTCGGAGTTGGAATATATGCTTTGATGAGATGATCAAAGCATATGGTTTTATACAGACTTTTGGAAAGGCCCGTATTTACAAGAAAGTGAGTGGGAGCACTACAGCCTTTCTAATAAGTATATGTGAATGACATATTATTGATCGGAAATGATGTAGAATTTTTCTGGAAGGCATAAAGGAGTGTTTGAAAGGAGTTTTTCAAAGAAAGACCTCAGTAAAGCTACTTACACATTGAGCATCAAGATCTATAGAGATAGATCAAGACGCATGATAAGATTTTTCAATGAGTACATACCTTGACAAGTTTTTGAAGTAGTTCAAAATGGAACAGTCAAAGAAAGAGTTCTTGCCTATGTTGTAAAGGTATGAAATTAAGTAAGACTCAAATCCCGACCACGGCAGAAAATAGAAAGAGAATGAAAGTCATTCCCTGTGCATCAGTCATAGGTTCTATAAAAGTATGCCATGCTATGGACCAGACCTATTGTATACTCTGCCCTGGTTTGGCAAGAGAGTACAATAGTGATCTAGGAGTAGATCACTGGACATTGGTCAAAATTATCCTTAGTTGAATAAGGATATGTTTCTCGATTATGGAGGTGACAAAAGGTTCGCCGTAAAGGGTTACGTCGATACAAGTTTTGGCACTGATCCAGATGACTCTAAGTCTTAATCTGGATACATATTGAAAGTGGGAGCAATTAACTAGAGTTGCTCTGTGCAGAGCATTGTAGACATAGAATATTTGCAAAATACATACGACTCTGAATGTGACAGACCCGTTGTCTAAACTTCTCTCACAAGCAAAACATGATCATACCTTAGTACTCTTTGGGTGTTAATCACATAGTGATGTGAACTAGATTATTGACTCTAGTAAACCCTTTGGGTGTTGATCACATGACGATGTGAACTATGGGTATTAATCACATACAGATGTGAATATTGGTGTTAAATCACATGGCGATGTGAACTAGATTATTGACTCTAGTGTAAGTGGGAGACTGAAGGAAATATGCCCTAGAGGCAATAATAAAGTTATTATTTATTTTCTTATATCATGATAAATGTTTATTATTCATGCTAGAATTGTATTAACCGGAAACATGATACATGTGTGAATACATAGACAAGCTGAGTGCCACTAGTATGCCTCTACTTGACTAGCTCGTTAATAGAAGATGGTTATGTTTCCTAGCCATGGAAAAATAGTTGTCATTTGATTAATGGGATCACATCATTAGGAGAATGATGTGATTGACTTGACCCATTCTGTTAGCTTAGCACTTGATCGTTTAGTATGTTGCTATTGCTTTCTTCATGACTTATACATGTTCCTATGACTATGAGATTATGCAACTCCCCTTTACCGGAGGAACACTTTGTGTGCTACCAAACGTCACAACATGACTGAGTGATTATAAAGGTGCTCTACAGGTGTCTCCAAAGGTACTTGTTGGGTTGGCGTATTTTGAGATTAGGATTTGTCACTCCGATTGTCGGAGAGGTATCTCTGGGCCCTCTCGGTAATGCACATCACTATAAGCCTTCCAAGCAATGTAGCTAATGAGTTAGTTAGGGAATGATGCATTACGTAACGAGTAAAGAGACTTGCCGGTAACGAGATTGAACTAGGTATTGATATACCTACGATCAAATCTCGAGCAAGTAACATACCGATGACAAAGGGAATAACGTATGTTGTTATGCGGTTTGACCGATAAAGATCTTCGTAGAATATGTAGGAGCCAATATGAGCATCCAGGTTCCGCTATTGGTTATTGACCGGAAACATGTCTCGGTCATGTCTACATAGTTCTCAAACACGTAGGGTCCGCAGGCTTAAGTTTCGATGAGAGATATATTATGAGTTATGTGTTTTGATGTATCTAAGGAGTTCGGAGTCCCGGATAAGATCGAGGACATGACGAGGAGTCTCGAAATGATCGAGACGTAAAGATCGATATATTGGACGACTATATTCGGACTTCGGAAAGGTTCCGAATGATTCGGGTATTTTTCGGGGTACCGGGGAGTTACGGGAATACGAGGAAGAAGTAATGGGCCTCACGGGCCAAGTGGTGGAAGAGAGGAGGCAAGGCACGTGGCCCCCCTTTCCTCCTTTTCCTCCCTCTCCTTCCTTCTCCTTCTCCTCCCCTTCCTTCCCCTCTCCTACTTGGATTAGGAAAGGAGGGAGTCCTACTCCCGGTGGGAGTAGGACTCCTCCCTGGTGCGCCTCCTCCTGGCCGGCCGCCCCCTCCCCCTTGATCCTTTATATACGGGGGCAGGGGGCACCTCTAGGCACAACAACAATTGATCATTAATCTCTTAGCCGTGTGCGGTGCCCCCCTCCACCATAGTCCTCCTCGATAATATTGTAGCGGTGCTTAGGTGAAGCCCTGCGATAGTAGAACATCAAGATCGTCACCACGCCATCGTGCTGACGAAAATCTCCCTCGACACTTGGCTAGATCGGAGTTTGAGGGACGTCATCGAGCTGAACGTGTGCTAGAACTCGGAGTGCCATAGTTTCGATGCTTGATCGGTCGGGCCGTGAAGACGTATGACTACATCAATCGCGTTGTTCTAACGCTTCCGCTTTCGGTCTACGAGGGTACGTAGACAACACTCTCCCCTCTCGTTGCTATGCATCACCATGATCTTGCGTGTGCGTAGGAATTTTTTTGAAATTACTACGTTCCCCAACAGACATAAGCAACAAAGATTCCCAAATTGCCGTTCTTCAAGAGAATATCAAGTCCCAACAAGTAGAAACCTCCAAGGACACAGATGAACTGAAGGGCGCTTTAACTGCCATGGAGCAATTAAAGGGTGATTTCAAAAATGAGCGGGCGGTCTGGGAAAACGAGAAGGCTGCTCTGTTAAAGCGGGCTGAAGATGCCGAATCATCTCTTAAACCGGTGGCAGAAGAATTATCTGGGTTAAAGCGTCAAGTCAATGCTATGACTTCTGCAATATTTGGTAAGTGCACTTTGTAAGAACCTTGCTGAAACATATTTGAAATTGCCGGTTTGACAACAAATTCTGTAACCATTGTAGGTGGTCGCGTTGCTCATCTGGGTTCAGATGTGCGGATGAAATTGAAAGCTGCTTACACGTTGATAGAACAACTGTATACCGGCGCTCAGTGAGTCATCTGTGCATCCTCATACAACAAACTGGCACCCATCTTGATCAAGGATACGCTGGCCAAATTATCTATGACCCCGGCCCAGATGGAAGAGGTAAAGCGGTCTGCCGCAAGAGCTGGCGCTTTAACAGCCCTGACTCGGGCCAAAGCGTGGATTGCTGATCTTGATCCGGCAGATATAGCAAAGGGCTATCCTGGTCTACAAGAGGACGAATCAGACTTTGATAATGAAGCCCTCAAAGCTTTGACAAAAGAGATGCGTCCATTGGCAAGCCAATTGGCTGAGGAGGTTGACTTGTCTGTCTATCGGTCTAGCTACGACAGAGACAACAAACGGGTTGACACAGCTGTGAAAGAAGCACAGAATCTAATCCCTCCAATCCGTAAGCACACCTATGCCCCTGACGTTGAACCATCCAACCTTATAAGCAACAAAGTTGTCTTTCAAGCCTTAACCAGGATTGATTGGATCACCCTTGACTTCCAGCCACTGGGTGAGGAGGAGGAGGTTGAACCGACACCAGAAGATCCATCAACCTCACGTCAACCGGGTGACGAGGCGTAATCCGGCAACCGACTTAATTCCCACAGACTGTGTTCTGTGCAACAAACAATTTGTATTTTGGGCATCCAGACGCCTTGTAATAGGCTAGTTCAAATATTGTGTTCTGCTGCCATCGTGCACTGCTACATGACATTGTGTGATCCGCCATGATTATTGCTATGCTTTCTTATATACTTTGAGGATTTTATGTAATCCTTACGTCTGCATAAGAAAAGTTGTCCTGGCGGTTTACCGCCGGACGGGTCATAATGCCCAATATAAAGCCTGGTTGATAACCAAGGCTGAAAAATATCAAAACATGAAATAGATCATACCTACGATATTAAATCACATTGTACGTAGATCAATTTGGGGTGGTGTTTATGCTCCATAACACAGATGGTAATTCTTCCACCCAACAACCCGGTGTCCTTTTTAATGGAACCATAAGCCGGGGCTTGATACCCTTTAAGATTTCCTGATTTGCTCTCTTAGCTTGTCCATTAGACTGAGGGTGTGCCACTGATGACACATCAAGTCGGATATGCTCTTTTTGACAGAAATCCTCCATCTCTCCTTTAGACAGGTTCGTGCCATTATCCGTGATGATGCTGTGTGGAAAGCCAAAGCAGAAGATTACCTTCTTGAGGAATTGAACCGCCGTGGCTACGTCACATTTTCTTACTGGCTCCGCTTCAACCCACTTAGTAAATTTGTCAACCGCCACCAACAGGTGGGTCTTCTTATCCTTGGACCGCTTAAAAGGACCCACCATATCAAGCCCCCAAGTCGCAAACGGCCAAGTGATTGGAATCATCCATAGTTCTTAAGCCGGAACATGAGCTCGGCGTGAAAACTTCTGACAAGCATCGCACCGCTTTACCAGGTCCTCAGCATCAGCATGAGCCGTCAACCAGTAGAAACCATGACGAAAAGCTTTAGCAACCAGTGATTTTGAACTGGCATGGTGATCACAATCTCCTTCGTGGATCTCATGCAAAATCTCTTCCCTCTTCAGGAGAAACACAACGCCGGAACATGCCTAAAACACTGCAGCAGTGTAACTCGCCATTGTGAATAACCATGGACTTTGACCGCCGTACTATCTGCCTGGCCAGAACTTCATCTTCTGGTAACTCGCCTCGGTTCATATACACCAAATATGGAAGCGTCCAATCCAGAATTACATGTAAAGCGGCAACCAACTGTGCCTCAAGATCAGGAATAGCCAAATCCTCCTCTATAGGCAACTGTATAGACGGGTTATGCAGGATATCTAGAAAGGTATTGGGTGGCACCGGTTTACGCTGAGACCCCAGCCGACTTAAATCATCTGTTGCTTCGGTTTTACGCCGATCAATGTGCTCAACCTGATAACCCTTGAAGTGACCAGCCACAACATCCACCTCTCGTCTGTAAGCCGCCATGAGGGGATCCTTAGAGTCCCAAGTGCCAGAAACTTGCTGAGCCACCAGATCAGAATCTCCAAAGCATCGAACTCGGCTTAAGTTCATTTCCTTGGCCACACGGATACCGTGGAGTAAGGCCTCATACTCAGGTGCATTGTTAGTACAAGGAAACATTAAGCGGAGAACATAACAAATTTTATCACCTCGAGGGGAAGTAAGGACAACTCCAGCCCCCGAGCCCTCCAATTGTCGGGACCCGTCAAAGTGGATAGTCCAGTATGTGCTATCCGGTTTGTCTTCCCGTGCCTGCAACTCTGCCCAATCATTGATGAAATCCACAAGAGCCTGAGACTTGATGGCTGTGCGAGGCATGTATTTCAAACCGTGTGGTCCAAGCTCAATAGCCCACTTAGCAACCCCACCGGTTGCCTCCCTGTTCTGGATTATATCCCCCAAAGAAGCGGAACTGACCACTGTGATGGGATGGCCCTGAAAATATTGTTTAAGCTTCCGACTTGCCATGAAAACCCCATACACTAGCTTCTGCCAATGCGGATATCTTTGCTTTGACTCAATTAGCACCTCACTGATATAATAAACTTGCCTTTGAACCGGATATTCCTTCCCAGCCTCCTTGTATTCCACCACAATGTCTATGCTGACAGCCCGAGCGTTAGCAGCCACGTATAATAACAACGGATCCTTATCAACTGGAGCAGCAAGAACCGGCGGTTCAACCAACTATCTCTTCAAGTCCTCAAATGCCACATTAGCTGCGTCACTCCAGACAAAAGTGTCTGTTTTCTTCAACATGTGATACAGAGGGATCACCTTCTCTCCCAAGCGGCTGATAAACCGGCCAAGGGCTGCAATTTGACCCGCTAGTCGCTGAACATCATTGATACACGCCGGTTTAGCCAAAGATGTAATCGCTTTGATCTTTTCCAGATTAGCCTCAATGCCCCTGTTAGACACCGGAAAGCCTAAGAGCTTGCCTGCCGGAACACCAAGAATGCACTTGTCCGGATTGAGCATCATTTTATAAACCCGAAGATTGTCAAAGGTCTCCTTGAGGTCATCTATCAATGTCTCCTTCTTCCTAGATTTTACCACAATGTCATCCACATAGGCATGAACGTTGCGCCCAATCTGAGTATGAAGACAATTCTGCACACAGCGCTGATAAGTCGCCTGGGCACTCTTGAGCCCAAAGGGCATAGACACATAGCAGAAGGATCCAAAGGAAGTGATGAAGGTTGTCTTCTCCTGGTTCTTAACTGCCATTTTGATCTGATGATAGCCAGAATAAGCATCCAAGAAACTCAAACGCTCACAACCCGCCGTAGCATCAATGATCTGATCAATACACGGGAGAGCAAAAGGATCTGCCGGACAAGCTTTGTTCAAGTCTGTGTAGTCCACACACATATGCCAAGTGCCATTCTTCTTAAGCACTAGCACCGGATTGGCCAGCCACTCCGGATGAAAAACTTCGACGATAAACCCAGCAGCCAACAGCCGGGCTACCTCCTCTCCAATGGCCTTATGTCTTTCCTCGTTGAAGCGGTGAAGAAACTGCTTGATCGGTTTAAACTTGGGATCAATATTGAGAGTGTGCTTAGTGAGTTCCCTCAATACACCTGGCATGTCAGAAGGCTTCCATGCAAAAATGTCCCGGTTCTCACAGATGAACTCGATGAGTGCGCTTTCCTATTTCGGATCCAAATTTGTGCTGATACTAAACTGTTTGGATGAATCGCCAGGAATGAAATCAACAAGTTTAGTCTCATCAACCGGTTTGAACTTCAGGGTCGGGTCATGCTCTGTGGTGGGGTTCTTCAGAGGAGTCATATCTGTCGGATCAACATTGTCCTTGTAGAACTTCAACTCTTCTGTTGCACAAACTGACTCAGCATAGGCCGCATCACCCTCTTCACAGTCCAAAGCGATCTTACGACTCCTGTGCACCATGATAGTCCCTTTATGACCTAACATCTTGAGCTGTAAGTAAATATAACAGGGCCTTGCCATGAACTTTGCGTAAGCCGGCCGTCCAAAAAGGGCGTGATATGGGATCTGGATTTTCACCACTTCAAAGGTCAATGTTTCTGACCTGGAATAGTGCTCATCACCAAACACAACTTCCAAAGCTATCTTGCCAACTGGATATGCCGATTTACCTGGTACTACACCGTGAAAAATAGTGTTTGACGGTTTAAGATTCTTATCTGTCAATCCCATGCGACGAAAGGTTTCATAATACAGGATGTTGATGCTGCTCCCTCCATCCATGAGTACCTTGGTGAACTTATAACCCACAACCCGAGGTTCCACCACCAAAGCCAGATGACCCGGATTATCAATCCGGGGCGGATGATCCTCTCTGCTCCACACAATGGGCTGCTCGGACCAACATAAGTAACGAGGTACTGCCGGTTCAACAGCGTTAACTTCCCTCTTGTGAAGCTTCTGATCTCGCTTGCATAAGCTAGTGGTAAAAACATGATACTGCCCACCATTCAACTGCTTTGGGTTACTCTAATAACCTGATTGCTGCTGATTCCCCTGATTGTTCTGCTGGTTTTGACCACGTGGTTGTTCTGGTTGCCCTGATTATTCTGAAATCCGGAGTTTGAACCGCCGCCGCCGTAACCCGGCCCGTGAAATCCTGGACCTGAACCGCTAGAAGGACCCTGATCATACTGGAAGAGATCAGAGTTTTTGAACTCCTTCATAATGAAACAATTCTTCTAGAGGTGCATGGCCGGAACCTCCTTCGTTCCGTGCTTTGGGCAGGGCTGGTTTAATAGGTGCTCCAGATTCATGCCTCCACCGCGCTGGGGCGGTTTACCCTTACGATGCTGTGTATTGCCCTGTACATTGGTGTTAGCCAAAAAAATCTGAATTATCCACCTTGCGCTTACCATTGTTCCCATGGCTCCCTTGGTTATGCTACTATCCCTTTGCACTGTCGTTCTTCTTTCCCTTCTCCGGTTTCTCCTCATCAGAATCAGGATCCTTGGCATTATCAGAATCGGCATACTTAACCAAGGCTGCCATAAGCGTTCCCATGTCATTGCACTGCGTTTGAGCCGTCCCAACTTCATCTTCAGCGACTTAAACCGGCAATTACACTTCAATGTGACAATCGCTGTGTCAGCATTGATGCGGTCCGACGAATGTAGGACTTCTGAAACCCGGCGCACCCAATGAGTTGTTGACTCGTTCTCTCCTTGAACACAGGCATCTAGATCCACAATGGACATGGGTTGTTTGCACGTATCCTTGAAATTTGCTATAAACCGGGCCTTCAATTGGTCCCATGACCCGATGGAGTTAGCGGGCAGACTCTTTAACCAAGTGCGAGCTGTTCCTTCCAACATCATGGTAAAGTACTTTGCACATGCCGCTTCGTCCACATCCAGCATCTCCATAGCCATCTCGTAGCTCTCCTCCCATGACTCGGGGGGTTGATCGGTGGTGTAGTTAGGCACTTTATGCGGGCACTTGAAATCCTTGGGCAACCGCACATTGCGGAGCGCCAGGATGAGACACGGCACTCCCCAGGAGCTAAAGGCTAGTCCTCTTTCCACTGACGCCGCTGGTTGAACCGGGGCGGGTTGATGATGACTCGCGTGCTGTGCTGCTAATGCGGCCTCCCTTCGCGCTCTGCCATTATCCACTACGTCCTGAGCATTCGTATCCCCACGCGCCGGATTAGGCCCTCGAGCGGCATTATGGCGCCGCGCGCTGCTCGACACCTCCGGTTCGCTCATGTGCACTTCTGCTCGGACGGGGGGTTGAATGGATTCTGTCTCGGCTATAGGAATAAGCCTGCTGCTGCACAACAGCGGTTTGAAGAAGATCCCTGGCCCGTCGCATTTCAACCTCCGCCAGCGAATCACCTTCCATCGGAATAGCTACCAGGCGAGATGCCGCATCAATCATGTTATCCAAAGGGCTAGAAAAATGACCCGGCGGCGTCGATACGTATTGCGGTGGGTTATCCGTTCGTCTAGGCGGATCCATTATCCGTGGTTGACCCGACGCTGCCCCAGGTGCCTCGGTCCGGTTTACTGCTACCGGATTACTTGGCTCGGCTCCCGGTGTATTGAAGAGATTCAGTCCTTCGTAGACCGGCGGCAGACGAGACCGGTAGTTCCTTTGCAGCACTTCGTTTGACGCGTTCTGATCCAACATAAGCCGGTAATTCTGCGCCTGGATCTGGTGTGACTGGGCATCTAAAGCGGCCCGTTCCTCAGCCATCCTAACTTCCTCAGCTGCCAGGTCATCCTTGGCCTGTGTTATCTTGTCCTTTAGCTTGGTAACCTCCGCATTATGCCGATCCTGCGTTTTCGGGGTGACTGCCGTGGTTAACAAGGTCGCCCAGGCATCCAACAAACTGGAAAGAACTTGAGCCGGTCGGCGTGCAGGGCCTCCTGCTGCGGCTGCTGACCCGGACATCATTGCTGCTGTGGATGAAGGCTGCAAGGTGGGCTGTGTTCCGGCCATGAAGACTGCAACCCGGTTCGGCGGTTCAAAGGGGTCCGGAATACTGTTGCCATCGGAATATCCCCCAATCCAACTGTCTTTCAATTGGTACAGCGACTCGGTTTCACCAGTGGATGACTCGCCATCTGAGTAGATGGCCATCTCACCATCGGACACCGGTTCAGATCCCGCACCGTGGATGAATTGTACGAACACACGCTTCATGGCAGGCAGAACCCGGGCAGGACTTGCACGCTGAGCCATCTCGACGAGGTCAGTGGAGATGTCCGGCTCAGGGCCCGGTTCACCGATCTTGCTGATGAAGACGTGAATTCCGCAAAAGGGGACCCGATACCCGTACTCGATTGAGCCGGCCTCGGGGCCCCATCCTACGTCGTCGATGTAGAGCTTGCCGCGACGACTCTTGGTCATCCGGGCAACCGCGTATCCCTTGAGTCCTCCAAAGTTGCCCTTCAAGAACTCGAAACCATCGTGCGATAGCCCCATGGTGAGCGCCAACTATCGTGGAAATATCACGTCAGATGTCCTATCGGAAGGACTTAGTCGTGGAGCCATCGCAACGAGATTAGCTTGAAGGGGTTAAACCAGACAAGGGACATGAGAGTTTTATACTAGTTCAGCCCCTTCGATGAAGGTAAAAGCCTACGTCTAGTTGTGATGGAATTACTTGGGTTTCGATGACCAGGGAGCGAATACGCTTTGCCTGAGTCTCGAGTTGTTATTTCTCGTCCCTGAATCGCCGCCGGGTCGTCCCTTTATATACACAGGTCGACGCCCAGCCGGTTTACAGAGTCCCGAGGCTGGCTCATACAAGTGTCCGGCTCGATCTTTCCCTTTCCTTAACTTACAATACAAGTTGTACAACTATGGCGGTTTACAACTATGGGCCTGTCAGGACCCCGATCCTATGCCACACCGATCTAGCCAGTAACACCTCATATCACTTTGCGGCCTCACGCACGGTATTCCCACGGGTGTCGCCTTACTAGGCCCGGGACCGTTTGCACCTTTTAGCTCACGTATATGATAGCGTCGCTAGCATCCATATGACAAAGAACCCGGGCTGACATGGCTAGTCGTGAACCCAAAGTGGCACTAACTTACAGGGACAGGCATAAATGACCCAGCAACGAACGTGTCGGTCATCAGCGAGTGAATCCGGGCTGTAGCAACTGGGCTAGCAGGACTCTGGTAAACCGGGCTGTAGCAGGCTAACAGGACTCCTGTATTCATCGCGTGACATTTCCCCGAAGGGACATACACAGGAACGAAGGACACATGCCGGCCAGCCTAAGTGTTCCGGAGCAGTAGCAAGCTACCATGGCTTAGTGGAAGCACTAGGAGACATTTCCCGGTAAGAGAGGCTACTAAGGATAAACAACTAGATAGTCAGATCCCACACATACCAAGCATTTCAATAACATACACACAATATGCTCGATATGTGCAAATACAACATGGCATCACAACATGACTCTACAACTCAAGTATTTTATTCAATAGGCTCCTAGGAGCAAGATATTACAAACATGGGTCTCACGACCCAACATTCAGAGCATACAAATCAAAGCACATGCGAAAGCTTAACATGTCTGAGTACAGACATCTACAAATGAAAAAGGCTTAGAAGCCTGACTATCTACCAGATCCTGCCGAGGGCACAAGATCGTAGCTGAGGTAACAAGCTAAACGTCGAAGTCCACATGGAACTACTAGCGAGACTGACGTCTCTCTGCAAAACATAAATTAGGAAAACGTGAGTACAGATGTACCCAACAAGACTTACACTAGAACTAGCTACATATGCATCATTATCAACAAAGGGGGTGGTGGAGTTTAACTGCAGCAAGCCAGCTTTGACTCGTGGCTATCCTAAACTACGACTGCAAGTAACTCTTTTGAGGTGGTGCACACGAGCCCACACATTCACCATATCAATACGCCACTATGGATCTGCTCTCGTCTCCCTACGAGAACGCCATCCATAGCACTCATGCTCATCTTCTGCATTTTAAAGTATCCACTTTCACTTGTCTATGAACTGTACAAGCAACCCAGAAGTCCTTTACCGCGGACTTGCGAATAGATGATGTTAACCCTGCAGGGGTGTACTTCTTCACACACGCTCTCACCACTTACCGCCGTTTACATGACTTGTACTCGGCAACCTTCAAGCGGAAGCCCAACGTGGGTGTTGGCCACAGCCTACATAAGGACTCAAGTCTCTATCCAGGTTTATCGCCTATTCAGGTTCCATCCGCAGGGAGTCCGGCCGAGGTTTCCACGTACGGCCCCGAACGATGTGTGCAGGGTTCCCGAGACACCAAACGGGCGACTGGTACACTGTGCCACGTGCCTACCGCATCACAACCCACCCCTCCGGTCAGCTCTGCCCACGGCCTCCAGCATACTACAAACACCGGAAACTACTTGCAACTCCTGGACAGAGGACAAGGGTGATTAAGAAGCCGAGAAGGTCCATTGGTTTCGGGCCCAATGCGTGGTAGTAACTGTTTCATGGATCACAAACACAGAACTCAGTTCCTGAGGATGGCTTCAATGAGACAACCCACCATGTACTCCTACATGGCCTCTCACTGCTACCTTTACCAAATCGTGTTCACACACTTAGCTCACACACAGTAGGATATGTTCACACACCTCTGATTCATTCCCGATGAATCAGACCTGACTCAACTCTAAGCAGTAGCAGGCATGACAAACAAGCATGAATGAGTAGGCACAATAGGGCTCAAACAACTGCTACTCATGCTAGTGGGTTTCATCTATTTACTGTGGCAATGACAAGTCATGCAGAGGTGAAAGGGGTTCAACTACCGCAGCGAGTAACAAATGAATTGTTGTTGTCCTAATGCAATAAAAGAGAGCAGGAGCGAGAGAGTGGGATTGTATCATAATGAACAAGGGAGTTTTGCTTGCCTGATGGAGTGGTAGTAGGACACCGCCCTTCAGTCGGATAATCGTGCGTATCCTCGGAGGCAGAACCTACCGCGAAAGATACATCAAACACAATCAACACATGACGATATGCAACAATATGATGCATGCTATGACATGGCAATATGAATGTGTTTTGGGCTAATCCAAGCTAGAACAGATTGAAACGAGTCCATTTGAACCAAAGATTCAAATGCAAACGCATTATATGAAGTCATAAAGGTGCATTAACTTGTTTCACCTAAACAGCAAGGTTAGGTTGCTCTAACATGCATGAAAATGGTACAGATGGATAGATTGGATTTTTCTGATCATTTTTCATATATAAAACTTTGCATTTGGAGTTACAGATCAATTTCTATGAATTTTAGAAGTTTTGGGTATTTTCTGGAATTTCATGTATAAGAATAAATCCCGAAAAAGAGTTACTGCATCAGTACTACGTCACTGTGACGTCAGCAGGTCAACGGGGCGGTCCAGGTCAAACTGACCGGCGGGTCCCGCGTGTCATGGTAATTAGCCTAGCTAATTTTCAGTTAGCACTAAAACTAATTTAGTTAGCAGACGGGCCCCACCTGTCATGGGCTCAGGGGGAAGTCAACCTAGGCCCACACGGAGTCAACCAGGGTCAAACGCGGTCAAACTCGCTGGCGTTTAGCCGCCGGCGAGGCCAGACGCGGCAGGGCGATGCAGGTTTCGTGCTCAAGTGACCAAAACGACGGCAGAGCACGTCTACACGTAGCTGGGAATGGGCCGCATCCATTGGTGGTGTTGGATAGGCTCGGGGTCGCCGGAAATGTCGCCAGCGACGAGCTGGGCGGCTACCGGGGTTCGGGTGAGGTCGAGCTCGTCGTTAGGGGGCACAGCGAGGCGCGTGGGGTGGTGCTTCATGCAGTCGCTACGGTGCACAAGAGAGAGAACGGAGAGGATGGGAAGGTGGATAAGCTCACGGCTATCACGTTGGAGCAGTCGGCGAGGTCGGGGACGAGCTGATGCTGCGGCGACGGGGAAAGGGATCTGCGGCGGTGCTCGGTGAAGTCGAGCTCGAAGAGGACGAAGCAGGGCGCGCGAGCGCTCGAGGCTCGGGCTGCTCGGCGGAGACGACGACGGCGAAGCTGTTGGACTTGGTGGCGCGGCGCGGGGACGATGGAGGACGCGAGAACTATGGTGGCGCGGGTGCAGCAGCGTCAGCCATGGTGCGGGAGAGCGAGGGAGAGAGGCAGGGGGGCGAATGAGGTGTCCACGGGGTCGAAGCGGCGACGTGGAGCTCACCCAGGTGTCTAGGGGCGCGGGAGGCAAGCAGGTGGCGTCGTGGCGAGCTCGTGCTCGCCGGCATCACCTCTATGCCTGCCTGGCGAGGACGAAGCAGGTGGCTGGCATGGGCCAGCACAGTGCTGGGCGTGCCAGGTGGGCCGGCCAGGTAAGTGGCCCAGTTTGCATTCTCTCTCTCTCTTCTAAATTGTTTTCTGTTTTCTATTTTCTGTAACTTCTAGGCTTTATTTAAAATACCAAAACGTTTTCAAAAATCCTGAAAATAATTGTGGGCTCTGTTTGGAATATTCCCCACAGCCCTCACTTAAGTTCAGAATTAATTGAGCATTTAAATTATTATATAACATTTAAATGCCCAATTGCAAATAGCATATGATTTAATCCAGAGCCCAAATATGACATGGGAAAAGGTGCACCACCTCTGGTTAATGTTTCCAACATTTTCCAGAAATGATGAACATTTTTGAAAGTCATTTGGATTCACTGAGAATATTATAGTTGAACCTAGTGGATTCCTTAGATGCTAGGGTTTAGGCAATCCCCATTTCAGGTTTAACTGAAATTTAAACATGATGTAACACCAGATGCTAGCACTAGGCATTAATAAAACTAGGGATGTGACAACTCACCCCCACTAAACAAGAATCTCATCCCGAGATTCAAGCGTAGGGTAAGATGGAGGGGGAGCGCAAATTAACACAATCTTCATGATCCAGGTTGCACTTCAAATGAACGTTGATTCGATCACCATCATTGTTTCGATGTCTTGCTCCAGGAACTCCTACCAACATGATAACATGAGGGTAAAGAAACTCTAGAAGGATCGATCTTCTCGAAGATCGAGCAACTCTGGATCCACTCACGGAATGAGACATAGAAACATCTCACGAACTGAGACGCGAAGCACACATCCAGAGGAATGGAGTGGAGCAGATGACAAAGGTTCACTAGGTAGACAACAATTTCACTCTTAAGAATGTGGTGAACGTTTGTCAACATAGCGAGGAGTTGGGTTGCCATGATACCATAACAAGACATCTTGGAGGAGGGTGACTTGTAGAAATATCCCCTTAAGTGGCAAAAAGAATTACCTTTTATTCAGAGATCGTTGAAACTCTTTATACCAGCTTAAGGCAAATCAAAATCGATCATTTGGAGGAGTTCGGTGGAATGACATACCCGGACCAGTATGGATGATGTAGATTACCTTGTTGAAGGCAACGCAATGGATGATTTTGCTTATCATCGGAGATGGATGGGACCCAAGGTAGGACAGCACAATGACGGTGCAAGCTAGAAACAAAATGCAAATAATGGGAATGATTCTAGTAACTGGGGAGAAACTCACCAGTAGAGAGTGAGTCCACTATTGAAAAGTTATAGCATAACCGGGGAAGCTGGGAGCAATCCCGGTTAGTAACTATGATAGCACCTAGTGCTTGCGCGGACTCTCAAGAACTTGAGCATTTCCATATTCATCAAGGTTTACCAATATCCGTGTCAAGGATCCCAGCAACACAACTTACTACCATGATGAATGGTGATGGAGGATGCAGATGCAAAGGAAGATAACACCTTCTCAGATTTCACCTTAGCAGAGCCAAGGAAACAAAATCTGGATGATCGACCGAGAGACATTTAGCACTCCGCTTCTAATGTTCTCCTTGATGTGCTAGCATAATCTATTCATAGATATGGTTTGATATCTAGAACATCAAGTAAAAGGGTCGAACTTCGGGAACTCAAAAATCTATAAGGGTCAACTAGGGAGTAAATCCCACAAAATCCTTATGGGGAGGTAGCCAACTTTCTAAATCAAGAGCCTACAATAATGGGTCTTCCGGCTAGATGTGTTGGCCACGACATCCACTTTACCGGGTTACAAAGAGACCAATATTATAGTTCTTGGGAAAACATCATATCTGCCTGGTGTCAGGATATTCTAGACTCATCAAGTCTAGAAAGAAAAATGAAAGTTTGCAACACAAATCGACGAGATGACGTTGCGAGATTCTCGGGAAAATGAACTACGATAGTAAGCTCCAAAACATGAGCTGGTTCTGCTACAAACATGTGAACACGTTGTCCCAGACAAGCATGGCCACGTAGTAGTCTTATAATTAAACACTACCGAGTTCAGGTGGGGAACCATCATCGAGGATATCGAAGTCCTTGCATAAGGTATACTCTTAAGAAGGAACTTCTTCTCCTTGAACAAATCAATCGGTGGCTTGGTGTGCTAGGGATACGTATAGAATGAAGGTTGCAAGTCTTCGAACCACAGAATACCTCGCACATATGCATGAACGATTTGGGATGATTCCAAAGGAAGCAACATAGACTTTCTCGAATCCACGGCGGCAACTTGCATCAAATGCACATGAACTGGAGGAAGTCACTTCTTACATCCGAACATATGCTTCATGAGCTAGCATAGACAAATGCTTTCAAAAGTTTCCAACACTAGCTTAATGTTCAACAAAATTATGGAGAAGACAAGGATGTTGTCGATGGACTCAACAAGAATTCATCCAGGTTTCCATAAAAATGGAATTCCATAATTATGAGAACAGGTGATAGTATTGGTCAGACCAAAGGATATAATGGTGTATGCTCGAGGGATCAACCACGAGTAAGACAACACTAGGAGCATCGTTGGTTCTGATTTGATTTGAGGATAGCCCACACTCAAATCAAAGTTTTGGCAAGACAATAGGTCCAACAACTGGTCACGAGGATCAATCGATGAAGATATCATCTTTCTTCAACACACATACAAGATATCCCTTAAGATAAACTAAATCGGACAAGCTTCCATCTTCCAACTCTCCAAGTTGTTGTTTAGCTTGACCAAACAGCTTAGGGGTACCCAACACAGACTCTTGGAGAAAGGGTGGTTTACAAGAAACCAACTTGATCACGAACTCAACATAGCGGTCAGGTGACAACCTGGTAACACTTCCGAGAAGATATTCGGAAAATCACGAACCACCGATATGTTACTAAGCTCGAGAACAATCTTGCTTTCCAGGGCAAGACGATATGATCAAATAAGCAAGGATTGGCACTATCCTAACTCATTGACCGGAGAGTGCACCGGAAATAAGGACTAGGTAGCACAATCATACTTAGGGTGATGATTCAATAATCAACATGCTAAGAGTGAGGTTATTGTCCTTTAACTACCAAGCCACGGAGTTGCTAGGAGTATAGATTTCACACATCGCGATTCACTTGTCAGTATTCCGGTTGCAACAACACGGGGACCGAGAAATGAATAACGAGGGAAGAAGTATCACTACGTCAAGAGTTCAAAGGATAGTGTGCAATTCCCATGACATTCTTGATATAAAGATGGTAATACTCCAAGGTAGAGCAGAACAAGAGCTAGATTAGCATTTTGATCTGCGGAACACAACGGCTTTGACCCAATCCTGGATATGGATGAGGTACTGGAGTTTGTTTCTCCTAGTCATTCTGGAATAGAATGGCTTGACGGACTACAAGAGTAATAGGTATCGATGAACGAATGCACGCATACTCTTGACTATCAAATGATAAACGAGGGTCGGAAGACAACTAAAAAGGGACAACTCAAAGGAGCATACGGTTTTCTGAGTTGTGGATGCATAGATTAGTATGTCGAACCAAGTTCAACAGGTTTCTTCCGGATAACCCATGCAGAGAGGGTAGAACTGACAGAGTCACAACATAGAATCGAGAACTCGTCAAGAGCACTCTGATTGTGATCTTTTGATCCAACAAACTTCTGCCTTAAGTGGTTCATAGTATTTGGAAGAAGGAAATACCACGGACCTCAAGGACTATCACAAAGGTTACTAATAACCTAAAGGAACTAGCAACCACTAACAACATGAAGTAGGTAGAGTGAATCTCGGGTTCATGAGCCCAGGAATAGAATACCTACCAACTAAATGGCATCACGGGATGCTTTCGAGAATGATGGCCAGAATCATCACACTAGAACACAGAACATGGCTAGATTACTAGGTGATACTCTAGACACCTAGGGTCATAATAATAACTCCAACATACATGTTGAGGCAATAAAGTACCTCAACTCACTGATTTGTGTGATTAATCTGACCAAAGGGACATCGAGAACGGGAAGAAGGTATTTGCAAATGCATCGGGCTGTTTATAGACCTGGGATGACTCGGACAGCATAACGGCTGTAAATGCTCGAAAAGGTTGAGACATCCTACAAAATGGTGGCATGACCACTCGATCATCACAATATCAAGGTTCCGAGAACAACTACACACAGAGGTAGTAGAAACTGAACTGAGGCTTAAATCCAATAATCTTATAACTCTACGGATTAGTAACACGTGATCCTGATAGAAGAAGAGAAAGCCTAGTTTCTTAACCCCACAGGAAAGATAAGATGACTCAGATCAGAAGGGCATGTGATATTAGGAGTAAAAAGAGCCTTACGTTCCATCCCACAATGAATTCCCTTATATAACTAAAGAATTTCTAGACTCAACTTCGACCAGTCTGGCTTGATAATCCTACAGGCAGTAAGGCTCTGATACCAAAGCTGTCAGGACCCTGATCCTATGCCACACCG
This sequence comes from Triticum dicoccoides, assembly GCF_002162155.2. Classification (NCBI taxonomy): domain Eukaryota; kingdom Viridiplantae; phylum Streptophyta; class Magnoliopsida; order Poales; family Poaceae; genus Triticum; species Triticum dicoccoides. The sequence goes on from NC_041387.1 coordinate 555,600,565, forward strand.
ATCTAGCCTATAACACCTCATATCACTTTGCGGCCTCACGCACGGTATTCCCACGGGTGTCGCCTTACCAGGCCCGGGACCGTTTGCGCCTTTTGGCTCACGTATATGATAGCGTTGCTAGCATCCATATGACAAAGAACCCGGGCTGACATGGCTAGTCGTGAACCCAAAGTGGCACTAACTTACAGGGACATGCATAAATGACCCAGCAACGAACGTGTCGGTCATCAGCGAGTGAATCCGGGTTGTAGCAACTAGGCTAACAGGACTCCGGTAAACCGGGCTGTAGCAGGCTAACAGGACTCCGATATTCATCGCGTGACATTTCCCCGAAGGGACAGACACAGGAACGAAGAAGGACACATGCCGGCTAGCCTAAGTGTTCCGGAGCAGTAGCAAGCTACCATGGCTCAGTGGAAGCACTAGGAGACATTTCCCGATAAGAGAGGTTACTAAGGATAAACAACTAGATAGTCAGATCCAACACATACCAAGCATTTCAATAACATACACACAATATGCTCGATATGTGCAAATACAACATGGCATCACAACATGACTCTACAACGCAAGTATTTTATTCAATAGGATCCAGGGGCGAGATATTACAAACATGGGTCTCACGACCCAACATTCAGAGCATACAAATCAAAGCACATGCGGAAGCTTAACATGTCTGAGTACAGACATCTACAAATGAAAAAGGCTTAGAAGCCTGACTATCTACCAGATCCTGCCGAGGGCACAAGATCATAGCTGAGGTAACAAGCTAAACGTCGAAGTCCACACGGAACTACTAGCGAGACTGACGTCTCTCTACAAAACATAAATTAGGCAAACGTGAGTACAAATGTACCTAGCAAGACTTACATCAGAACTAGCTACATATGCATCATTATCAACAAAGGGGGTGGTGGAGTTTAACTGCAGCAAGCCAACTTTGACTCGTGGCTATCCTGAACTACGACTGCAAGTAAATCTTTTGAGGTGGCGCACGCGAGCCCACATATTCACCATATCAATACACCACTATGGATCCACTCCCGTCTCCCTACAAGAACGCCATCCATAGCACTCACGTTTATCTTGCGCATTTTAAAGTATCCACTTTCACTTGTCTATGAACTGTACAGGTAACCCAAAAGTCCTTTACCGCGAACACGGCTATTCGAATAGATGATGTTAACCCTGCAGGGGTGTACTTCTTGACAGACGATCTCACCACTTACCGCTGTTTACACGACATGTACTCGACAACTTTCAAGCGGAAGCCCAACGTGGGTGTCGGCCACAACCTACCTAAGCACTCAAGTCTCTATCCAGGTTTATCGCCTATTCAGGTTCCATCCGCAGGGAGTCCGGCCGAGGTTTCCACATACGGCCCCGAACGATGTGTGTAGGGTTCCCGAGACACCAAACGGGCGACCAGTACACCGTGCCACGTGCCTACCGCATCACAGCCCACCCCTCCGGTCAGTGCTGCCCACGTCCTCCAGCATACTACAAACACCAGAAACTACTTGCAACTCCTGGACAGAGGACAAGGGTGATTAAGAAGCCGAGAGGGTCCATTGGTTTCAGGCCCAATGCGTGGTAGTAACTGTTTCATGGATCACAAACACAGAACTCAGTTCCCGAGGACGGCTTCAATGAGCCAACCCACCATGTACTCCTACATGGCCTCTCACCGCTACCTTTACCAAATCGTGTTCACACACTTAGCTCACACACAGTACGACATGTTCACCCACCTCTGATTCATTCCCGATGAATCAGACCTGACTCAACTCTAAGCAGTAGCAGGCATGACAAACAAGCATGAATGAGTAGGCACAACAGGGCTCAAACAACTCCTACTCATGCTAGTGGGTTTCATCTATTTACTGTAGCAATGACAGGTCATGCAGAGGATAAAGGGGTTCAACTACCGCAGTGAGTAACAAATGAATCGTTGTTGTCTTAATGCAATAAAAGAGAGCAGGAGCGAGAGAGTGGGATTGTATCGGAATGAACAAGGGGGTTTTGCTTGCCTGATGGAGTGGTAGTAGGACATTGCCCTTCAGTCGGATAATCGTGGGTATCCTCGGAGGCAGAACCTACTGCGAAAGATACATCGAACACAATCAACACATGATGATATGCAACAATATGATGCATGCTATGACATGGCAATATGAATGTGTTTTGGGCTAATGCAAGCTAGAACAGATTGAAACGAGTCCATTTGAACCAAAGATTCAAATGCAAACCCATTATATGAAGTCATAAAGGTGCATTAACTTGTTTCACCTAAACAGCAAGGTTAGGTTGCTCTAACATGCATGAAAATGGTACATATGGATAGATTGATTTTTCTGATCATTTTTCATATATAAAACTTTGCATTTGGAGTTACAGATCAATTTCTATGAATTTTAGAAGTTTTGCGTATTTTCTGGAATTTTCTGTATAAGAATAAATCCAGAAAAAGAGTTACTGCGTCAGTACTACGTCACTGTGACGTCAGCAGGTCAACGGGGCGGTCCAGGTCAAACTGACTGGCGGGTCCCGCATGTCAGGGTAATTAGCCTAGCTAATTTTCAGTTAGCACTAAAACTAATTTAGTTAGTAGACGGGCCCCACCTGTCATGGGCTCAGGGGGAAGTCAACCTGGGAGATGGCAGTTATCTATATTTAGAAATAATAAAGAATATGGGTGTGATTTTCATCACAATGGAGTGATCGAGTAATCAGCCCTGTAGGTTCCTGTCTATTTAGATAGACCCCACACGGAGTCAACCAGGGTCAAACGCCGTCAAACTCGCCGGCGTTTAGCCACCGGCGAGGCCAGACGCGGTGGGGCGATGCGGGTTTCATGCTCCGCTGACCAAAACAACGGCGGAGCACGTCTACACATAGCTGGGAACGGACCGCATCCATTGGTGGTGTTGGATAGGCTCGGGGTCGCCGGAAATGTCGCCGGTGACGAGCTGGGCGGCTGCCGGGGTTCGGGTGAGGTCGAGCTTGTCGTTAGGGGGCACAGCGAGGCACGTGGGGTGGTGCTTCGTGCAGTCGCTACGGTGCATGAGAGAGAGAACGGAGACGATGGGAAGGTGGATAAGCTCACGGCTATCACGTTGGAGCAGTCGGCGAGGTCGGGGACGAGCTGATGCGGCAGCGACGGGGAAAGGGATCTGCGGCAGTGGTCGGTGAAGTCGAGCTTGAAGAGGATGAAGCAGGGTGCGTGAGCGCTCGGGGCTCGGGCTGCTCGGCGGAGACGACGACGGCAAAGCTGTTGGACTTGGTGGCGCGGCGCGGGGACGGCGGAGGACGCGAGAACTACGGTGGCGCGGGCGCAGCAGCGTCGGCCATGGTGCGGGAGAGCGAGGGAGAGAGTTAGGGGGGCGAATGAGGTGTCCACGGGGTCGGGGCGGCGACGTGGAGTTCACCCAGGTGTCCAGGGGCGCGGGTGGCATGCAGGTGGCGTCGTGGCGAGCTCTGCTCACCGCCGTCACCTCTGTGCCTGCCTGGCGAGGACGAAGAAGCTGGCTGGCATGGGCCAGCACAGTGCTGGGCCTGCCAGGTGGGCCGGCCAGGTAAGTGTCCCAGGTAGGCGCTCTCTCTCTCTCTCTCTCTTCTAAATTGTTTTCTGTTTTCTATTTTTCTGTAACTTCTGGGCTTTATTTAAAATACCAAAACGTTTTCAAAAATCCTGAAAATAATTGTGGGCTCTGTTTGGAATATTCCCCACAGCCCTCACTTAAGTTCAGAATTGATTGAGCATTTAAATTATTATATAACATTTAAATGCCCAATTGCAAATAGCATATGATTTAATCCAGAGCCCAAATATGACATGGGAAAAGGTGCACCACCTCTGGTTAATGTTTCCAGCATTTTCCAGAAATGATGAACATTTTTGAAAGTCATTTGGATTCACTGAGAATATTTTAGTGGAACCTAGTGGATTCCTTAGATGCTAGGGTTTAGGCAATCCCCATTTCAGGTTTAACTGAAATTTAAACATGATGCAACACCAGATGCTAGCACTAGGCATTAATAGAACTAGGGATGTGACAGGGCCCTAATCCGCCTTTGGGCTCTGGGCCTCTAAGCTTTAACAGTAAAGCGCCATCTTCTTTGCCTTCATGGGCTTCAATATAGATGAGCATGAACCGGCCCCTCCTGGGCGGTTTAAACTCAGTAGTTATATCCTCAATAGGCACCATCTCGTGTTAATTCTTGTTCCCAAAAATCACAAATATTCCAAAAAAAATCTCCTTCCGTTTTATCCCGTTTGGACTCCGTTTGATATGGGGTTTCTGCGAAACATAAAACATGCAACAAACAGGAACTGGCACTGGGCACTGGATCAATATGTTAGTCGCAAAAATAGTATAAAAAGTTGCCAAAAGTATATGAAAGTTGAATAATATTGGCATGGAACAATCAAACATTATAGATAAGACAGAGACGTATCAGCATCCCCAAGCTTAATTCCCGCTCGTCCTCGAGTAGGTAAATGATAAAAAAGATAATTTTTGATGTGGAATGCTACCTAGCTTAATCTTGATCACATATCTAATCATGGCATGAATATTAAGACATGAGTGATTCAAAGTAATAGTCTATCATTTGATATAAGAACAATAATACTTCGAGCGTACTAATAAAGCAATCATGTCTTTTCAAAACAACATGGCCAAAGAAAGTTATCCCTACAAAATCATATAGTCTGGCTATGCTCCATCTTCATCACACAAAATATTCAAATCATGCACAACCCCGATGACAAGCCAAGCAATTGTTTCATACTTTTGACATTCTCAAACTTTTTCAACTTTCACACAATACATGAGCGTGAGCCATGATATAGCACTATAGGTGGAATAGAGTATGATGGTGGAGGTTGTGTGGAGAAGACAACAAGGGAGAAAGTCTCACATCGACGCGGCTAATCAACAGGCTATGGAGATGCCCATCGATTGATGTCAATGCGAGGAGTAGGGATTGCCATGCAACTGATGCACTAGAGCTATAAGTGTATGAAAGCTCAAACTGAAAACTAAGTGGGTGTGCATCCAACTTGCTTGCTCATGAAGACCTCGGGCGTTTGAGAAAGCCCATCATCGGAATATACAAGCAAAGTTCTATAATGAAAATTCCCACTAGTATATGAAAGTGACAATATAGGAGACTCTCTATATGAAGAACATGGTGCTACTCTGAAGCACAAGTGTGGTAAAAGGATAGTAACATTGCCCCCTTTTTTTCTTTTCTTTTTTCTTTTTTTGCGGGCTTCTTTGGCCCCCTTTTTTATTTAGGATTCTTTGGCGTCTCCTTTTTTATGGGGCAATGTTCTATAATGATGATCATCACACTTTTATTTACTTAGAACTCAATATTACAACTCGATACTAGAACAAAGATATGACTTTATATGAATGCCTCCGGCGGTGTACCGGGATGTGCAATGATCTAGCATAGCAAAGATATCAAAAAATAGACAAGCCATGAAAACATCATGCTAGCTATCTTACGATCATGCAAGGCAATATGACAATGAATGCTCAAGTCATGTATATGATGATGATGGAAGTTGCATGGCAATATATCTCGGAATGGCTATGGAAATGCCATGATAGGTAGGTTTGGTGGATGTTTTGAGGAAGATATAAGGAGGCTTATGTGTGATATAGCGTATCGTATCACGGGGTTTGGATGCACCGGCGAAGTTTGCACCAACTCTCGAGGTGAGAAAGGGCAATGCACGGTACCGAAGAGGCTAGCAACGATGGAAGGGTGAGAGTGTCTATAATCCATGGACTCAACATTAGTCATAAAGAACTCACATACTTATTGCAATAATCTATTAGTCATCAAAACAAAGTACTACGCGCATGCTCCTAGGGGGATAGATTGGTAGGAAAATACCATCGCTCGTCCCCGACCGCCACTCATAAGGAAGACAATCAATAAATACCTCATGCTCCAACTTCGTTACATAACGGTTCACCATACGTGCATGCTACAGGAATCACAAACTTCAACACAAGTATTTCTACAATCCACAACTACCCACTAGCATGACTCTAATATCACCATCTTTATATTGCAAAACTATTGCAAGGAATCAAACATATCATATTCAGCGATCTACAAGTTTATGTAGGATTTTATGACTAACCATGTGAATGACCAATTCCTGTCATCTCTCTAAATAGATATAAGTGAAGCAGGAGAGTTTAATTCTTTCTATAAAAGATATGCCCACTGTAACGCCCCGAGACCGATGCTCTAATTGCCTTCCTTTTTATTTTAGTTGTTGCCGTTTGGTTATTGTGTTTGTTGCATTATCACAATTGTTTTGCATATTTCATTCCTCTATGTTGATGCAATGATCATGATGAGTGCCATTGCCATATTTTGCTTCTTGCATCATGTTCATATCTTATTATATTGTTTGTGCCACCTTTGTTTGTTTGCCATGTTCATATCACTTTGTTATATGCTATATGTTGTGATATTGCATTTGTCATTGTTGTTGCATTTGCATCATGATCATCTTTGTAGTGTGCATATTTATCATGTGCATATTTGTTGTATGTTTGTCATATTTTTGAACTCCTTCTCCTCATCTTCCTTGCTGTTCCAACTTGCCCTTCCAGCTAAACCATCATCAAGCGCAACACCCCATCACTAGCTTCTTCCTTTCAATTGTCACACATTTATTGGAAGATGACCGCTACCCTGGATCTCACTACTATCATTGCTATGCTAGTTGCTTCGTTCTACCGCTATGTTGTGCTACCTATCTTTTGCTCTTCAAGCCTCCCAAATTGCCATGTCAGCCTCTAACCTTTTCACCCTTCCTAGCAAACTGTTGCTTGGCTATGTTACCGCTTTGCTCAGCCCCTCTTATAGCGTTGTTAGTTGCAGATGAAGTTGAAGATTGCTCCATGGTGGACAGGGTTATGTTGGGATATCACAATATCTCTTATTTAATTAATACATCTATATACTTGGTGGAAGACTCGGCCTTATGCCTGGTGTTTTGTTCCACTCTTGCCGCCCTAGTTTCCAACATATCGGTATTATGTTCCCGGATTTTGCGTCCCTAACGCGGTTGGGTGATTTATGGGACCCCCTCGACAGTTCGCTTTGAATAAAACTCCTCCAGCAAGGCCCAAACTTGGTTTTACCATTTGCCTCATGACCACCTACATTTCCCTTGGGAGTAATTAACCCGAGGGTCATCTTTATTTTAGCCCCCCCGGGTCAATGCTTGTCTAAGTGTTGGTCCGAACCGAGCCGCATGCGGGGCCACCTCGGGGAAACTCGAAGTCTGGTTTTACTCGTAGCCTGTCTCATCCGGTGTTGCCCTGAGAACGAGATATGTGCAGCTCCTATCGGGATTGTCAGCGCATCGGGCGGCTTTGCTGGACTTGTTTTACCATTGTCGAAATGTCTTGTAACCGGGATTCCGAGACTGATCGGGTCTTCCTAGGAGAAGGAATATCCTTCGTTGATCGCAAGAGCTTATCATGGGCTAAGTTGGGACACCCCTATAGGGTATAAACTTTCGAGAGTCGTGCCCGCGGTTATGTGGCAGATGGGAATTTGTTAATGTACGGTTGTAGATAACTTGACACCAGATACGATTTAAAACACATCAACTGTGTGTGTAGCCGTGATGGTCTCTTTTCGGCGGAGTCCGGGAAGTGAACACGGTTTTGGGTTATGTTTGATGTAAGTAGGAGTTCAGGATCACTTCTTGGTCATTGCTAGCTTCACGACCGTTCCGTTTGCTCTCTTCTCGCTCTTATTTGTGTATGTTAGCCACCATATATGCTTAGTCGCTGCTACAACCTCACCACTTTACCCCTTCCTTCCCCTTAAGCTTTGCTGGTCTTGATACCCATGGTAATGGGATTGCTGAGTCCTCGCGGCTCACAGATTACTACAACAACAGTTGCAGGTATAGGTTATGCGATGATCATGACGCGAGAGCAATGTTTGCTTGTTTTGGAGTTCTTGTTCTGCTTCTTCTTCGATCAGGGGATAGGTTCCAGGTCGGCAGCCTGGGCTAGCAGGGTGGATGTCGTTTGAGTTTCTGTTTGTGTTTCATCCGTAGTCAGATGGTGCTCTTATGTAAGATGATGTTGTATTCGTGTGACATTGTATGCCTTTTGTATGTATCCCCATCTATTATGTAATGTTGATGTAATGATATCCACCTTGCAAAAGCGTTTCAATATGCGGTTCTATCCTTGGTGGGACCTTCGAGTCTCTTTAGGATAGTATCACATCACTAGTAGAAAAAGGGTCAAACGTGAAGCACATTAGTGCCGGTTTGTATTAGAGCCGGCACAAATGTATACATTAGTGCCGGTTCCAACGGCTAGCCGGGCCGCTCCCATTAGTACCGGTTCGTGGCTAACCTTTAGCACCGGTTCGTGCCAAGAACCGGTACTAATGAGGGCGGTGAAAGGATGTTGCCAGTCTGGGCCCCACCCGGCACCTTTAGTACCGGTTCGTGCCACGAACCGGTACTATAGGTCCTCCTGCATATAAACCCTTCGTCCAGCTCGCTCTGTTCTTCCCCCTTTCCCCTCTGCTCTCCTCTCTGTTCTTCCTCTTCTCCCCTCAAGCTCATCACACATTTTGCCCAAAATTTGTCAAGATTTGAAGGCCCCCATCCATTCAAGTGATCACAAAGGTTAGCAACTTTGTCCTTTCATCTCTCATTGCTAGATTAGCTCTTGCAATGCTTTATATAGTTATTAATTTGGGAGTTTAGTAATTTGGGAGGAAATATATATATATATGTGCTAGTATTTGATTTATATGCAATTTGAGGTCAAAATAACACTTAGTTTGCATATGTAGGTGTGGTTTACTTAGTGCCTTCTAAATGTCCGTCGTAACCACCGTCGATCGCCCGCATCGTCCCGTCGCCGGCACCACCTTGTGGTGAGCCTCTTGTTCATGAAATTTTATATAAAAAATTGATGTTTGTGTGATTTGGATATATAGTTACTTGTATAATAATTATCTTACCCGTACGTTCTTTGTTATACATAGTGCCATGGTTTTGATATCCGTCCCCGTCGGCCCTCGTCCTTGTTATGATTCGGATGTGGTATATTCTCTTTTAAAACTATTTGTTGCATTTCGTGTTTATGACAAATTATGCCCATCAAGTTGACATAGATATTTTTATCTAGGAGGTATGTGAACCAGAAATTCCAACGACCCTATTGTCGAGAGGTTAAATTTAGTTGAAAGAGAAAACAAGTGCTTGAAAGAAAAATTGAAAAGAATTGAGGGGGAGAAGATGGAATTGGAGTTGCATGTTGCCGATGTCGTCGATGATCACAAGATCAAGAAGGAGAAAATGCGCTTGAAGATTAGAAAGATTAGAAAATATGCCATTGATAGTGAGGCTTGGTATCATTATGCTGTTGGATCAATTGTTACCTTAGTTGCGATCTTGATCGCATTTGTTGTTGCATTTAAATGCTTTAGCTAGAGAGTTATTTGTTTGTTGCATTTAAGCGTTGTATGAACTTTATGTATGAACTTGTATTAATTTGGTCTATTCGGTGTTGTGTAATGAAGATGAGCCGGCAATGGATGTACGATGACCGATGCTCTCCCCAGTTCGTTGAGGGCGTGCATACTTTTCTGCTTGCGGCTGAGGAAAACAAGCGGGCGGATGGTTTTATGCCTTGTCCATGTGCTGGCTGTAAGAATGGTCGCAATTACTTTACGTCAAGAACCATTCACGTCCACCTGTTTGAGTCCGGTTTCATGCCCCGCTATAATGTTTGGACCAAGCACGGAGAAAGAGGGGTTATGATGGAAGACAATGAAGAAGAAGAGGACGACGACAGCTATCCTGGCCATGGGTTCCCTGAATATGATGATACAACAATGGGGGAAGAAGCTGAGCCGGTAATGCGGGAAGAAGCTGAGCCGGCAATGCGGGAAGAAGCTGAAGAAGAGGCATCGGATGAGCCCGTTGATGATCTAGGTCGGGCCATTGCCGATGCAAAGAGAAACTGCGCAAGTGATTTGGAGAAGAAGAAGTTGCAGCGCATGTTAGAGGATCACAAAAAATTGTTGTACCCGAATTGCGTAGGTGACAAGAAAAAGCTGGGCACCACACTGGAATTGCTGCAATGGAAGGCAGAGAATGGTGTATCTGACAAGGGATTTGGAAAGTTGCTGGTAATGATAAAGGATATGCTTCCAAAGGACAACGAATTGCCCGAGAGTACGTACGAAGCAAATAAGGCTGTCTGCCCTCTAGGGTTAGAGGTGCAGAAGATACATGCATGCCCTAATGATTGCATCCTCTACCGCGGTGAGTACGAGGATTTGAATGCTTGCCCGGTATGTGGTGCATTGCGCTATAAGATCAGCCGCGATGAGCATGGTGATGTCGAGGGCGAGCGCCCCAGGAAGAAGATTCCTGCCAAGGTGATGTGGTATTCTCCTATAATACCACGGTTGAAACGTTTGTTCCAAAACAAAGAGCATGCCAAGGCGATGCGATGGCACAGAGAAGACCGTAAGAAAGATGGAAAGTTGAGAGTACCCGCTGACGGGTCACAGTGGAGAAAAATCAAAAGAAAGTACGGGAAGGAGTTTGCAGATGACGCAAGGAGCGTATGGTTTGGTCTAAGCGCAGATGGCATTAATCCTTTTGGGGAGCAGAGCAGCAACCATAGCACCTGGCCTGTGACTCTATGTTTGTATAACCTTCCTCCTTGGTTGTGCATGAAGCGGAAGTTCATTATGATGCCAGTGCTCATCCAAGGCCCTAAACAACCTGGCAACGACATTGATGTGTATCTAAGGCCATTAGTTGAAGAACTCTTACAACTGTGGAATGGAACAGGTGTACATGCATGGGATGAGCACAAACAGGAAGAATTTGACCTAAAGGCATTGCTGTTCGTGACCATCAATGATTGGCCTGCTCTCAGTAACCTTTCAGGACAGACAAACAAGGGATACCACGGATGCACGCACTGTTTGGATGATACCGACAGTATATATTTGAATAGTTGTAAGAAGAATGTGTACCTGGGACATCGTCGATTTCTTCCGAGCAGGCATCCCGTAAGAAAGAAAGGCAAGCATTTCAAAGGTGAGGCGGATCACCGGACGAAGCCTCGCCACCGTACTGGTGCTGATGTACATGATATGGTCAAGGATTTGAAGGTGATATTTGGAAAGGGTCCTGGCGGACAATCTGTTCCAAAGGACGCTGACGGACGCGCACCCATGTGGAAGAAGAAATCTATATTTTGGGACCTGCCATATTGGAAAGACCTAGAGGTCCGCTCCGCAATCGACGTGATGCACATGACGAAGAATCTTTGCGTGACCCTGCTTGGATTCTTGGGCGTGTATGGGAAGAAAAAAGATACACCTGAGGCACGGGAGGACCAGCAACATATGCACGGAGAAGACGGCATACATCAGGGTCATGCAAGCTACGCTCTTACCAAAGAAGAGAAGGAAATCTTCTTTGAATGCCTGCTCAGTATTAAGGTACCGTCTGGCTTCTCGTCGAATATAAAGGGAATAATAAACATGGCAGAGAAAAAGTTCCAGAACCTAAAGTCTCATGACTGCCACGTGATTATGACGCAACTGCTTCCGGTTGCATTGAGGGGGCTTCTACCGGAAAACGTTCGATTAGCCATTGTGAAGTTATGTGCATTTCTCAATGCAATCTCTCAGAAGGTAATCGATCCAGAAATCATACCAAGGTTACAGAATGATTTGGTGCAATGTCTTGTCAGTTTCGAGTTGGTGTTCCCACCATCCTTCTTCAACATCATGACACACGTCCTAGTTCACCTGTGCCAAGAGATTAACGTTTTGGGTCCTGTATCTCTACACAATATGTTCCCCTTTGAGAGGTTCATGGGAGTCTTAAAGAAATATGTTCATAACCGTGCTAGGCCAGAAGGAAGCATCTCCAAGGGCCATCAAAATAAGGAGGTCATTGAGTTTTGTATTGACTTTATTCCTGACCTTAAGCCGATTGGTGTTCCTGAATCGCGGCATAAGGGCAGACTGGATGGAGAAGGCACGCTAGGAGGGGAACAAATAATATGTATGGACGGACATTCTCTCACTGAAGCACACTACACAGTTCTACAGAATTCCGCCTTGGTGGCTCCGTATATGGATGAACACAAGAATTTTCTACGCTCCAAACACTCGGAGCGGTCTGATGACTGGATTACACGTGAACAAACCAGGAGTTTCGCCAGCTGGTTGCAGACACGTACCATGCATGACACCTCTATAGAAGATGACCTGTACTTGCTGTCCCAGTTACCATCTTCGAATATAATGACTTTCAAAGGGTACGAGATAAATGGTAATACATTTTACACGATCGCCCAAGATAAGAAGAGCACCAACCAAAACAGTGGTGTCCGCTTTGATGCAGAAACCAAGACGGGAAAGGAAACATATTATGGTTATATACAGGACATATGGGAACTTGACTATCGACGTGGTTTAAAGGTCCCTTTGTTTCGGTGCAAATGGGTCAATATGACACGAGGCGGGGTAACGGAAGACCCGCAGTACGAAATGACAACAGTGGATCTCAACAATCTTGCGTATGCAGACGAACCATTCGTCCTAGCCAATGATGTGGCACAGGTTTTCTATGTGAAGGACATGTCTACCAAGCCAAGAAAAAGAAAAGATAAGGAAGCGAATGCATCGTACGATGAGCCAAAGCGGCACATAGTTCTTTCTGGGAAGAGAAACATCGTGGGAGTGGACGACAAGACAGACAAGTCAGAAGATTATGAAAAGTTTGATGAAATTGCTCCATTCACAGTGAATATTGACCCGAGCATCCTGTTAAATGATGAAGATTTTCCATGGTTACGGCGCAAAGGGACACACGCGAAGAAAAAGTTTCACACCCAAAGATCTGGGATGTGATCGGCTTCACTAGCTATCATCACTTTCTTCTGTGTTTCGCACCGAGAGGGGAATCTCTGTAATAGTTAGGGTAGTTATGTGTTTTGGCATTTGAAACGCGAAGAAATTTTATGTGCAAACAAATTCTTTCATGCCTTTACTGATTTTTAAAGTTAAGTTATTCACAAACTAGTGATTCCCACTAATTTCAAATAATTCAAAATTTAAACTATTCAAATTTGAAAACTACGGGCACTAACAGAAAGTTTGTAATTTTTTGTACCTAAAATAAAAATATTCACAAAGAAACTCTAAATACACAAAAAAAACAACACAAAAATAAATAAAGCAAAAAAATAAAATAAAAATAAGCCCGCCTACTAGGCCAAAGCGGCCTGCATACGACTAGAAACCCAACCTGTTGTTGGGCCAGGATGCAGGCCCGCAAAGGCCAAGTGGGCCCACAGGGCTGCAAAGAACACGTAGGCCCAATAAGCCTGCTTTGGAGAGGAGCTCGAGAGAGTGACCGCACGGGGGCTTATAAACCAGTGCGGTCGCCCCTCGGCTAGCGAGGTGGGACTAAACTGCCGCACCGCACCTGCGCCAGCGCACCACCTTTAGTACCGGGTCGTGGCACAAACCGGTACTAAAGGGGGGCCTTTAGTACCGGTTTGTGCCACCACCCGGTACTAAAGGGGGTCGCTTCCCGCCGCTTGGCCTGGCCAAAACAGGCCTTTAGTACCGGTTGGTGGTTCCAACCGGTACTAAAGGTGCCTTCTATATATACAACGGCTACGAAAATTTCAGTTTCCCTCTCTGTTCGTTCCTCTGTTTCCGTCTCCGTCGCCGTCGCCGCCGCCCTCGATCGTCTCCGTCGCCGCCCCCGTCCCCGTCGCCGCCCCCGTCCCCATCGCCGCCCTCGTCTCCGTCACCGTCCCGGGCCCGTCCCCGTCGTGCCGTCCCCGTCCTCGTCTCTCCATCCCCGCCGTCGCCTCGCCGTCGCCTCGCCGTCGCCTCGCCGTCCCCGTCGCCTCGCCGTCGCCTCGCCTCGCCGTCGCCGTCGCCCGCTGTGAGCCCTCCCCGAGCCCGTACACACACACACACAAGCATGTTTAATTAATTTAGATAATTAGTCTTTAATTAGTTTAGATTATTTAGATTATTATTTTGTATGTTTAATTAGTTTAGATAATTAGTGTTTAATTAGTACACACACACACGTATTTTGTATGTTTAATTAGTTTAGATTATTTAGATTATTTTTTTTTCACTATTATATATGTATGAATGCATGTTAGATGGATATAATTAGTGTTTAATCAGTTAGAAATTAGTGTTATATAGAAATGTTAGAAATTAGTGTTATATAGAAATGTTAGAAATGTTAGAAATTTTAGTGTTATTTAGATTATTTAGATTAGCATAATTAGTGTTATATAGAAATGTTAGAAATTTTAGTTATCAAAATCCAATCATTAAAAAATTGTTACTTTTTGCGGGCATATAGCTAGTATTTGTTCTCGACGATGCCCGGCCCGCATCCTCGCCGTCGACCCGTCCGCGACGACGTCCAGCCGACCCATGTCCGGGACTGGGCTCCGCCGGGCTGGCACTAGGAGGTGCTGCCTGGAGGGGCGCGCCACTTGATGAGGAACCCGGCCCCGGGTCCCGTCGTCAACCCTGATCTCGTTTGGTGGCGTTCGCGTGGGCCAGTTTCGGTGCGGAGGGACCCGGCCCCGCCGGAGGTGGTACGTCGCCGTGTCAGGGAGGAGGACGAGCACGTCCATCGCTACATGGTTGCGTTAGAGGGCGGCAGGTTCTCCAATACCTGGCAGTATCTTCGGGGATCTCACTTCAGCTATGATCCTGTGAGGGTTCCTTCTCTTTGGGTGTCCACCGCCCGCGCCGCAGGAACCGCGAGTGTCCTAGATTCTTCTGTAGTATTCGATCTTTAATTAGCTAGCCAGTAATGTACTATTCAATATTATATATTATTCGAGATGATGTATTCGAGATTATATCTATTATTCTAGACGAAGTATTCGAGATTATATCTATTATTCGAGACGATGTAATTTGAATACTAAATTGTTTTATATTTCTTTTGAATTAGTTAAATAAAAGCTATGGCGCCTCAAATACAATGAAGATATACTACTTCCTTACAACTTCCAGTGAGTCACACTGTCTTGTACTACAAATTCTCTGTTTTTGCCTACTAACTAGCTACATGTTTTTGCTTACATATGCCCGCTTAATTAAGACATGCAAACGTGTGTGCATGCAGATATCACTGGGTCTTGTGTATCATTAAAGTTGACGCCGGAACAGTTGAAATACTGGACTCACTACTCAAAGAAAAAACTGACTATAACATCTTGTTTGGGATAGTCAACAGGTAATTTCAATCATTATTAACTATATATCTCGGCCTATTTAGTTCGTCATTTCATGATATGAACCATTTAATAACCCCTTTATTCATTTTCTTTTTCGGCGGGCAGGGCTTGGGCAAGGTTCATCAGGGTTACGGACGACGAATGGAAAGAAAAGCTTAAATGGGGAAGACCTAAGGTAAGTAATTAAGTAGTACTAGCTAGCTAGCTAGCTGCCATCTCTTTAATTATCATGCTTGATTAATTATTATCTGATCAAATTCCATTCTCGTAAAGGCCCTGAAGCAGGCGCAGGGGACTGATCTGTGTGCATTCTGCGTTTGCGAGAACATTCGCATGATGGCGTACGAAAGGAGCAGATCTCAAAGACAGGAATGGGTACGCTTGTCAAAACACTATTCACAATTTTTACACCATTATCGATATCTAGTCACACAACTAATACACATGCATATTGATCTCCTTCTTAACAGTTCAGAGAGGTGCGGGCAAAGCTCCTAGAAACGGAGCGCGTAGAAGCACTTCAAGAGGAAATAGCGGGATTTTTGCTCGACCAGGTCATAAATCCGAAGGGAGAATACTATTACCCGCTACCGCCCCAATGAAAACCACTTCGAATTGTCATCGTGCTCCGAAGGCACCAATTAGGCTATAATGCCACTGGCTCCGAAGGCAACATGCATATGTAGGAGAAATTGTATATAGCTATACATGCGTGTATGTGTGAATTAATTAATATGATGGTTTTTGAGACATTGATGATATATATATGCATGATTGGTTCTACTAGAAATTCTATTTATATATATATATATGCATAACGTGTACAATGTGTAGTATCATAAAATACCAGCAAACGAAAAAGAATTAAAATGGAAACACAAAATTAAATGAAAAAGAAATCATAAAACTAAACCCCCCCAAATCTTATAGTACCGGTTGGTCTTACCAACCGGTACTAAAGGACTCCAGGCCCCTGGAGCTGGCTCGTGCCACGTGGTTTCCCTTTAGCACCGGTTCGTGCTGAACCGGTACTAAAGGGGGGGGCTTTAGTGCCCACACTTTAGTGCCGGTTATGGAACCGACACTAAAAGGCCTTACGAACCGGTGCTATTGCCCGGTTCTGCACTAGTGCATATTGGGCGTGACACCCACGCTCTAACAAATATAAGTGAAGCAAAAGAGCATTCTACAAATGGCGGTTTTCTATGTGAAGAGAAACAGCCAATCCAAACTTCAAATGATTAAAGTGAAGCACATGAAGCATTCTATAAAGTCATACTCAAGATTTAAGTGAGGTGCCATGCGCATTCTATAAATCAACCAAGGACTATCTCATACCAGCATGGTGCATAAAAGAAAAGTGAAAACTAAATGCAAAAGACGCTCCAAGACTTGCACATATCGCATGAACGAAACGAATCCGAAAACATACCAAACTTGTTGAAGAAAGAGGGGATGCCTTTCGGGGAATCCCCAACCTTAGACGCTTGATTCTCTTTGAATATTTACTTGGGGTGCCTTGGGAATCCCCAAGCTTGAGCTCTTGCCTCTCTTCCTTTTCCTCATATCGAGACCTCCTCGATCAAACACTTTATCCACACAAAACTTCAACAGAAAACTCGGTAAGATCCGTTAGTATAATAAAGAAAATCACTACCCTAAGTACTGTTGCAAACCAATTCATATTTTGTTTTTGCATTGTGTATACTGTAATATAACTTTTCCATGGCTTAATCTACTGATAGAAATTGATAGTTTCATCAAAACAAGTAAACTATGCATCAAAAACAGAATCTGTCAAAAACAGAACAGTCTGTAGCAATCTGAACATTCACCATACTTCTGGTACCCCAACAATTCTACCAAAATTAGGAAAAACAAACAATTTGTATAGTAAGACAGCGCAAAACGTTTCAGAACCGTTTGACGTTCCAGTAAAAAATGTAGAATGGTGCACTACAGCCAAAGTTTCTGTCCTACACCGCACAAACCAACAAGCATTGTAAACATCCTAAAGGAAAACCTTAGCACATTATTTTTATAATACAATGGAATTGTACAAGGGGATAATTATTTTTGATGAAAATTTTCTGTAGTTAAGATTCACAAAGTTTCCGTGAGCATGAACAAAGTTCAAGGAGCTCCCCCACTTCAACAATGCTTGTCTTTCTTACTTTCACTTTCCTTTTTGAAAAGTTTTGGGTTTCCCTCTTTATTTTTTTGTTTTTAAACTATATAAAAGCACTCAACATAAATAAATGACTCTCTAAAGCTTCCGGGTTGTCTCACTGGCAGCGCTTTCTTTAAAGCCATTAAGCTAGGCATATAGTGCTCAAGTAATAGATCCACCTGGATCCCAAGATATATCAAATCCAATTTTAATTAACAGTGATTTGTAATTTAGTAGTGAGCACAAAGTAACATATATCATACAACAAAGTCTAACTATCTTCCTATGCATCGGTATGTCATAAAAGAACAATTCATGCACACATAGTAAAGGCCAATGCATAGTATAAGCAGTTTCTTGCAATTCTATCATGTTGGAAACATAGAGAGGTGGAGATATAGTTCCTCTCTCATAATAATTGCAAGCAGGAGCAGCTAGCACATGCATATTATATCTATCAAAATCATCATGTATAGTAGTAAAACACAACCCATCAATATAATCCTTAATAGGGCAAACTTCTCCAATATGGTGTAGTAGGGAGAATTCAAAAGGATAGTCGGACTATCATGCGTGGGTGCAATAACAACAATTTCATGTTTAACATAAGTAACTATAGCAAGTTCATCTCCATAAGCATAATTCATGTTGGCATCTTGGCCACAAGCATAGCAAGCATCATCAAAAAGGGATATTTCAAACGAATTAAAGGGATCATAGCAATCATCATAGCAATCATCCTTCGGTAAGCACGAAGGGGAATTAAACAATGTATGAGTTGAAGAGTTACTCTCATTAGAAGGTGGGCACGGGTAACTAATCCGCTCTTCCTCCTTTTGTTCGTCGCTCTCCTCATCATATTTTCCATCCGATGAGCTCATAGTTCATCAATTCCTTCTTCCATAGACTCCTGCAAAATATTAGTCTCTTCTTGGACAGAGGAGACTTTCTCAATAAATGCATCAGTATCGGCATTATCATAGCAATATTTAAGTATAGAAAAAATTTCAGGTCTGTAAACAACATCATCAAGATTTTCACACTCTTTAAACAAAGATTCAATTTCATAGGCACCCATAAAAGCAACGAATTGTTCTATTTGTTCCACATCATAGTAATCATATATACCATTAGCATAAGAAGCCAAGGTTTTATTATCATTCAATTTGCACGAAAAGGGAAGGTGTGGAACCTTCATCCTAGAGCAACAAGTATAATCATATCTCAAGCATAGTTCCCAAGCATACCAATGCAACATATGAATTTGATCCCATAATAGTTTCCCTTTTTGTGTCAAGCGATAATCCCTAAAGTATTCACGTTGATCCAACGTGTCTCCCATAACATAATTGAATGGGGTTTTCTCAGGATTATCAAAGTAGTACATAATATTTTTCACATAACCAGCATCGAGGGTTTTAGGAGGTTCCCCATCTCCATGAGTAGCAAGCAAACCTATTTTTTTGGTATTTCGTGTTACATATCCATAACTAAAGATAGATAACAACTTAGAACAGCAAATAAAAATTACTTAGTGATAAAGCAAACAAGCACACACGAGGATATCCACCCCACGCTATGACTCCCCGGCAACGGCGCCAGAAAAAGGTCTTGATAGCCCACAAGTGTAGGGGATCAATTGTAGCCTCTTTCGATAAGTAAGAGTGTCGAACCCAACGAGGAGCTAAAGGTAGAACAAATATTCCCTCAAGTTCTATCGACCACCGATACAACTCTACGCACGCTTGACGTTTGCTTTACCTAGAACAAGTATGAAACTAGAAGGACTTTGTAGGTGTTGTTGGATAGGTTTGCAAGATAATAAAGAACACGTAAATAAAAAGTAGGGGCTGTTAGATAAATAAGCAATAAAGTAAATATAGCGAGTGTCGAAAAGTGGTGGTAGGAGTTGTGAAATTGTCCCTAAGCAATTGGCTACTTTACTAGACCGATAGCAAGTTTTATGTGGGAGAGGCATAAGCTAACATACTTTCTCTTCTTGGATCATATGCACTTATGATTGGAACTCTAGCAAGCATCCGCAACTACTAAAGATCATTAAGGTAAAACCCAACCATATCATTAAAGCATCAAGTCCCCTTTATCACATACACCACAACCCCCTTACTCAGGTTTATGCTTCTGTCACTCTAGCAACCCACTATAAGCGAATCATGAACATATTGCAACACCCTACAATGGGAATTCCTCACGCTTGCGCGACACGGAGGGCACAATAGGACAACAACATAACCACAAGCAAATTAAACCAATCATAGCAATTCATCAATCACCGATAGGACAACAAAAATCTACTTAGACATCATAGGATGGCAACACATCATTGGATAATAATATGAAGCATAAAGCACCATGTTTAAGTAGAGGGTACAGCGGGTTGCGGGAGAGTGGACCGCTTAATATACATGGGGGACGGTGATAGAGATGTTGGTGAAGATGGCGGAGGTGTTGGTGAAGATCGCGGTGATGATGATGGCCTCCAGCAGCATTCCGGTGCCACCGGAAGCAAGGGAGAGAGAGCTCCCCTTATTCTTCTTCTTCCGTGACCTTCTCCCTAGATGGGAGAAGGGTTTCCCCTCTGGTCCTTGGCTCCCATGGTGTGGTAGGGGCGAGAGCCCCCCTTCTTCTTCTTCTTCCTTGACCTTCTCCCTAGATGGGAGATGGGTTGCCCCTCTGGTCCTTGGCTCCCATGGCGTGGGAGGGGCGAGAGACCCTCCGAGATTGGATCTGTCTCTCTGTCTCTCTCTGTTTCTGCGCTCTCAGATTCTGCCCTTTCACCGTTTCTTATATATCCGAAGATTCGTAACTCCGATTGGGTTGAAACCTTCGCCCAGATTTTTCTCCGAAAATTACCTTTCTTGCGGCAAAAGAAGAGTGTCGGCCGCCTTATGGGGTGCCCACGAGGGTCAGGGGCGCGCCTGCCCCCCTGGGGCGCGCCCCCTGACTCGTGGCCCCCTTGGGCACCGTCTCGCGTTGATTCTTCTTCCCAATAATCACAAATATTACAAAAATATTATCCGTCCGTTTTTATCCCGTTTGGACTCTGTTTGATATGGGGTTTCTGCAAAACATAAAACATGCAACAAACAGGAACTGGCACTGGGCACTGGATCAATATGTTAGTCCCAAAAATAGTATAAAAAGTTGCCAAAAGTATATGAAAGTTGAATAATATTGGCATGGAACAATCAAAAATTGTAGATACGACGGAGACGTATCATGCACCATGCTTTACGGCTTAGAACCGGGACTTCAAAAATGTTTTGAACGCCACGGAGGATATGAGATGTTCCAAGAGCTGAAATTGGTATTTTAGACTCATGCCCGTGTCGAGTGGTATGAGACCTGTGACAAGTACTTCGCCTAAAAGATGGAGGAGAATAGCTCAGCTAGTGAGCATGTGCTCAAAATGTCTGGGTACTACAATCGCTTGAATCAAGTGGGAGTTAATCTTCCAGATAAGATAGTGATTGACGGAGTTCTCTAGTCACTATCACCAAGTTACTGGAACTTCGTGATGAACTATAATATGCAAGGGATGACGAAAATGATTCCCGAGCTCTTCATGATGCTGAAATCAACAAAGGTAGTAATCAAGAAAGAGATCAAGTGTTGATGATTGACAAGACCACTAGCTTCAAGTAAAGGGCAAGGGGAAAGAAAGGGAACTTCAAGAAGAATGGTAAGCAAGTTGTCACTCCTGTAAAGAAGCCCAAAGCTGGACCTAAGCCTGAAACTGAGTGCTTCTACTTCAAAGGAAATGTTCACTGGAAGCGGAACTACCCCAAATATTTGGCGGATAAGAAGGATGGCAAAGTGAAACAAATGTATATTTGATATACATGTTATTGATGTGTACCTTACTAGTGCTCGTAGTAGCCCCTGTGTATTTGATACCTGTTCGTTTGCTAAGATTAGTAACTCGAAACAGGAGTTGAGGAATAAATAGAGAATAGTTGAGGGTGAAGCGATGATGTGTGTTGGAAGTGGTTCCAAGATTGATATGATCATCATCGCACACTCCCTATACTTTCAGGATTAGTGTTGAACCTAAATAAATGTTATTTGGTGTTTGCGTTGAGCATAAATATGATTAGATCATGTTTATTCCAATATGGTTATTCATTTAAGACAGAGAATAATTGTTATTATGTCTACATGAATAAAACCTTCTATGATCATACACCCAATGTTAATGGTTTATGAATCTCGATCATAGCGATACACATATTCATAATATTGATGCCAAAAGATGCAAAGTTGATAATGATAGTGCACCATTCTTGTGGCACTGCTATTTAGGTCATATTGGTATAAAGCGCATGAAGAAACTCCATGCAGATGGGCTTTATGAATCACTTGATTATGAATCATTTGATACAATGGGCAAGATGACTAAAACTCCATTCTCCAGAACAATGGAACGAGCCATGGACTTATTGGAAATAATACATACAGATGTATGCAGTCCGATGAGTGTTGAGGCTTGTAACAGGTATCGTTATTTTCTGACCTTCATACATGATTTGAGCAGATATGGGTATATCTACTTAATGAAATACAAGTCTGAAACATTTGAAAAGTTCAAAGAATTTCATACTGAAGTGGAGAATCATCGTAACAAGAAAATAAAGTTTCTATGATCTGATCGTGGAGGTGAATATTTGAGTTACGAGTTTGGCCTTCATTTTAAAACAATGTGTAATAGTTTCACAACTCACGCCACCTGGAACACCACATCGTAATGGTGTGTTCGAACGTCATAACCGTACTTTTTACATATGGTGCAATCTATGATGTCTCTTACCAATTTACCACTATCGTTTTGGGGTTATGCATTAGAGATAGTTGCATTCACGTTAAACCGGGCACCATCGAAATCCATTGAGACGACACCATATGAACTGTGGTTTGGCAATAAACCTAAACTGTCGTTTCTTAAAGTTTGGAGAGGTGATGCTTATGTCAAAAGGCTTCAGCCTGATAAGCTCAAACCCAAATCGGAGAAGTGTGTCTTCATCGGATACCCTAAGGAAACAATTGGGTACACCTTCTACCACAAATCCGAAAGCAAGATCTTTGTTGCCAAGAATGGAACCTTTCTAGAGGAGGAGTTTCTCTCGAGAGAAGTGAGTGGGAGGAAAGTAGAACTCGATGAGGTAATTGTACCTTCTCTCGGTTTGGAAAGTAGCTCATCCGAGAAATCCGTTCCCGTGATGCCTACACCAACTAGAGAAGAAGCTAATTATAATGATCATGAAACTTCAGATCAAGTTACTACAGAACCTCGTAGGTCAACCAAAGCATGGTCCACACCAGAGTGGTACGGTAATCCTGTTCTGGAAGTCATGTTACTAGACCACGATGAACCTACGAACTATGAAGAAGCTATGATGAGCCCAGATTCTGATAAATGGCTTGAGGCCATGAAATCTAATATAGGATCCATGTATGAGAACAAAGTGTGGACTTTGGTGGACTGTCCGATGATCGGCAAGCCATTGAGAATAAATGGATCTTCAATAAGAAGACTGAAGCTGATAGTAATGTCACTATCTACAAAGCTCGACTTGTCGTAAAATGTTTTCGACAAAGTTCAAGGAGTTGACTACGATGAGACTTTCTCACCCGTAGCGATGCTTAAGTCTGTCCGGATCATGTTAGCAATTGCCGCATTTTATGAAATCTGGCAAATGGATATAAAAAACTGCATTCGTTAATGGATTTATTAAAAAGGAGTTGTATATGATGCAACTAGAAGGTTTTTGCCAATCCTAAAGGTGCTAACAAAATATGCAAGCTCCAGTGATCCATCTATGGACTGGTGCAAGCATCTTGGAGTTGGAATATACGCTTTGATGAGTTGATCAAAGCATATAATTTTATACAGACTTGTGGTGAAGCTTGTATTTACGAGAAAGTGAGTGGGAGCACTACAACCTTTCTGATAAGTATATGTTAATGACATATTGTTGATTCGAAATGGTGTAGAATTTTCTGGAAAGCATAAAGGAGAGTTTGAAAGTAGCTTTTCAAAGAAAGACCTCGGTGAAGCTGCTTACATATTGGGCATCAAGATCTATAGATATAGATCAAGATGCTTGATAAGATTTTTCAATGAGTACATACCTTTACAAGATTTTGAAGTAGTTAAAAATGGAACAGTCAAAGAAGGAGTTCTTGCCTGTGTAAGGTGTAAAGTTGAGTAAGATTCAAAACCCGACCATAGCAGAAAATAGAAAGAGAATGAAAGTCATTCCCTATGCCTCAGTCGTAGGTTCTATAAAGTATGCTATGCTTTGTACCAGACCTATTGTGTACCTTATCAAGAGTTTGGCAGGGGGGTACGATAGTGATCCAGGAGTGGATCACTGGATAGCGGTCAAAGTTATCCTTAGTTAACTAAGAGGACTAAGCAAATATTTTTCGGTTATGGAGGTGATAAAGAGTTCGTCGTAAAGAGTTACGTCGATGCAAGCTTTTACACTGATTCGGATGACTTTGAGTCTCAATATGGATACATATTGAAAGTGGGAGAAATTAGCTAGAGTAGCTCAATGCAGAGCATTGTCGACATAGAAAATTTGCAAAATACAGACCGTTCTAAATGTGGCAGACCCATTGACTAAACTTCTCTCACAAGCAAAACATGATCACACCTTAGTACTCTTTGGATGTTAATCACATAGTGACGTGGACTAGATTATTGACTCTAGTAAACCTTTGGGTATTGGTCACATGGCGATGTGAACTATGGGTGTTAATCAAATACAGATGTGAACTATTGGTGTTAAATCACATGGCGATGTGAACTAGATTATTGACTTTAGTGCAAGTGGGAGAATGAAGGAAATATGCCCTAGAGGCAATAATAAAGTTGTTATTTTATACTTCCTTATATCATGATAAATGCCTATTATTCATGTTAGATTTGTATTAACCGGAAACTTGATACATGTGTGGATACATACACAAAACATCGTGTCCTTATAAGCCTCTACTTGACTAGCTCGTTAATCAAAGATCGTGAGGTTTCCTAACCATATACATGTGTTGTCATTTGATGAACGGGATCACATCATTAGGAGAATGATGTGATGGACAAGACCCATCCGTTAGCTTAGCATAATGATCATTCAGTTATATTGCTACTGCTTTCTTCATGTCAAATACATATTCCTCTGACTATGATATTATGAAACTCCAGGATACCGAAGGAATACCTTGTGTGCTATCAAACGTCACAATGTAACTGGGTGATTATAAAGATGCTCTACAGGTATCTCCAAAGGTGTATGTTGGGTTGGCATATATCGAGATTAGGATTTGTCACTCCGAGTATCGGAGAGGTATCTCTAGGCCCTCTCAGTAATGCACATCATAAGAAGCCTTGCAAGCAATGTGACTAATGAGTTAGTTACAGGATGATGCATTATGGAACGAGTAAATAGACTTACCGGTAACGAGATTGAACTAGGTATGAAGATACCGATGACCAAATCTCGGGTAAGTAACATACCAATGACAAAGGGAATAATGTATATTGTCATTAGGTTCGACCGATAAAGATCTTCGTATAATATGTAGGAGCCAATATGGGCATCCAGGTTCCGCTATTCTTTATTGATCGGAGAGGTGTCTTGGTCATGTCTACATAGTTCTCGAACTCGCAGGGTCGCACGCTTAACGTTCGTTGATACTAGAATAGTATTGGGATATTTGATGAGTGGTAACCAAATGTTGTTCAGAGTCCGGGATGAGATCTCGGACGTCATGAGGAGTCTCAAAATGGATGAGAGGTAAAGATTTATATATAGGAAGTCATATTTTGGGTTCCGAAAAAAGGAGCAGTTTTTTCGGTATTGTACCGGGAAGCTTCCAGAAGGTTCCAAAGGATTCTGAAAGGGTCTGGAAGTTCACAAGTGGATTCACCACGACCCAAGGGCTAGAATGGGCTACGGGGAGGTGCCCTGGCCTTATTGGGCTGGGCGCAATAAGTCCTCAAAAGCCCTTGTGGCTAGGGAAGGCAAATAAGGAAGGAGTCCTAGTAGGAATAGGATTGGACTTGGAGTCCAAGTCCTCTCCCCCTTAGCTGCGCCCTAGGGCTTGGAGGGGCTGTTTGCCACGCCCCTCCACCTATATATAGAGGGGAGTGGGTGCCCCAAGAGGATACACCAAGCCCTTGGCTCTCCCGTTACTTCATAGTTCCACTTCCTCGTCCCGGCGACGCTTAGCGAAGCGCTGTCGGTGCTCCACCACCACCATCACCACCATGCTATCATGTTGGTTGTGATCCCATATACTTATCCTCTCCCGCTTGCTGGATCAACAAGGAGGAGACGTCATCGAGCCGCACTTGTGCTAAACTCGGAGGTGTCATCCATTCAGCACTAGATCGGTTGGATTGTGATCGGATCATGAAGAGTACGGCTACATCAACCGCATGATAAATGCTTCCGCTTTCGGTCTACAAGGGTACGTAGACACATTCTTCCCCTCTCGTTGCTATGCATCTCCTAGATAGATCTTGCGTGAGCGTAGGGATTTTTTGAAATTTAATGACGTTTCCCAACATAGGCATGGCTTAGATTATTCCAAAATACTCCCCCAAGCTAGTTGTGACCTTCTATTCAACCACAACCATATGTATATGCAGTGTAGCTCACTTGGTGGGGCTGAGAGGCTTGGCGAAGATGTTCATGGGCTGCTTGTCGATGTTGATGTGCTCGAGATTGATCTTGTCAGTGCCAATGCATTCACGGATGAAGTGGAAACACACCTCAATGTGCTTGCTCCAGTCGTGGAAAATCAGGTTCTTGCAAAGCTAAATTGCAGACTTGTTGTCCACAAGAATGGTGGTAGTGTTGTCTCTTCTCTCGAGAAGATAGTGTAGCAGGCAATTCAGCCACACTCCATGGAACGTTGTGGACATTGCTGTGATATGTACTCCGCCTTGCACAATGATAAGGCCACCACATGCTAGTTCCGAGATTGCCAGGTGATTGGGCTGCTGCCGAGTGCGAACAAAGCGCAAGTGGTTCATTTCCCACCGTCAATGTCGCTAGCGATGTCTGATTCGCTATACCCGAGCAGGTGCAAATCTTCTCCCGCAGCGTATCTACACCCAATGTTCCTTGTTCTTGCTATGTAGTGGAAGTGATGCTTAACGGAGGCGAGATTCTTGGTCCTTGGCACCTTCATGAAGCGATTGACATGCCCGACGATGAACTCTATGTTTGGTTGGGTGTGAACGAGGTAACATAGACTTCAGATGATGAGGCGGTAGAATGTGGCATCTGTCGCAGGTTCGAGCTCGCCTTGCTCGATTTCATGGGAGGATCCATCACGACGTGATTGGGCCCCTCCACATTGGCCTTAGCGAGAATGTAATGCATCTAGTGCCACCCCTAGTTGGTTTTGGACTATTGACGACAAACCTGGTTGAGGGACTAATGTGTTCGTGAGAATTGCAGGATAACACATGTAGTAGTCCCTCATTGATTCGGTTTACCTATCGGAGATGACCCCTAAAAATGTGTGAAGACATTGAAGACAATGGTGGTCTGTGAAGCTATTCACTGTGAAGTCTATGACATGAGAAGATATCTCATGAAGACTATGGAGCACGAAGACTTAGTCGTTTCGTTGTTTCCTTTTCTTCTTTGTTGAGTCATAGGAACTACCGCACTGTTAAGTGGGGTCCAAGTGAACAAAGTCAGAGTGACTAAAGTGATGCTCAACCAGATCCTATGTCTTCGAGCGAAGACAATGAGTGCAAATCTTATCCAGAGTCGGATAAGTCAGCTTTACTTGTAGCCCAAGTCAAGCTGCCGACTTGCCAGTAACGAGATTGAACTACGTATGAAGATACCGATGATCAAATCTCGAGCAAGTAACATACCGATGACGAAGGGAATAACGTATATTGTCATTACGGTTCGATCGATAAAGATCTTCGTAGAATATGTAGGAGCCAATATGGGCATCCAGGTTCCACTATTGTTTATTGACCGGAGAGCTGTCTCGGTCATGTCTACATAGTTCTCGAACCCGCAGGGTCGCATGCTTAACGTTCGTTGATGCTAGAGTAGTATTGGGATATTTGATGAGTGGTAACCACATGTTGTTCGGAGTCCCGGATGAGATCCCGGACGTCACGAGTAGTCTCAGAATGGTTGAGAGGTAAAGATTTATATATAGGAAGTCATATTTTGGGTTCCGGAAAAAGGTGCAGTTTTTTCGGTATTGTACCAGGAAGCTTCCAGAAGGTTCCGAAGGATTCTGGAGGGGTCCTGAAGTCCACAAGTGGGTTCACCACGACCCAAGGGCTAGAATGGGCTGCGGGGAGGTGCCTTGGCCTTATTGGGCTAGGCGCACCAAGTCTGCAAAAGCCCTTGTGGCTAGGGAAGGCAAATAAGGAACGAGTCCTAGTAGGAATAGGATTGGACTTGGAGTCCAAGTCCTCTCCCCCTTAGCTGCGCCCTAGGGCTTGGAGGGGCTGTTTGTCACGCCCCTCCACCTATATATAGAGGGGAGCGGGTGCCCCAAGATGATACACCAAGCCCTTGGCTCTCCCGTTACTTCAAAGTTCCACCGCCTCGTCCCAACGACGCTTAGCGGAGCGTTGTCGGTGCTCCATCACCACCATCAACACCATGCCATCGTGTTGGTTGTGATCCCATCTACTTATCCTCTCCCGCTTGCTGGATCAAGAAGGAGGAGACGTCATCGAGCCACACGTGTGCTAAACTCGGAGGTGTCGTCCGTTCAGCAGTAGATTGGTTGGATCGTGATCGGATCGCGAAGAGTATGACTACATCAACTGCATGATAAACGCTTCCGCTTTCGATCTATGAGGGTACGTATACACATTCTCCCCCTCTCGTTGCTATGCATCTCCTAGACAGATCTTGCGTGAGCGTAGGAAAATTTTGAAATTGCATGACGTTTACCAACATAGTCATGGCTTAGATTATTCCAAAATACTCCCCCAAGCTAGTTGTGACCTTCTATTCAACCTCAACCATATGTAGATGCGGCATAGCTCACTTGGTGGGGTTTAGAGGCTTGGCGAAGATGTTCGTGGGCTGCTTGTTGATGTTGATGTGCTCGACATTGATCTTGTCAGCGTCGATGCATTCACAGATGAAGTGGAAACACACCTCAATTTGCTTTCTCCAGTCGTGGAAAATCAGGTTCTTGCAAAGCTAAATTGCAGACTTGTTGTCCACAAGAATGGTGGTAGTGTCGTCTCTTCTCTCGAGAAGATCATGTAGCAGGCGATTCAGCCACACTCCACGGAGCATCCCGGACATCGCTGTGATATGTACTCCGCCTTGCACAATGATAAGGCCACCACTTGCTAGTTCCGAGATTGCCAGGTGATTGAGCTGCCGCCAAGTGAGAACAAAGAGCAAGTGGTTTGTTTCCCACCATCAATGTTGCTAGCGATGTCTGATTCGCTATGCCAGAGCAGGTGCAAATCTTCTCACGCGGCATATCTACACCCAATGTTCCTCGTTCTTGCTATGTAGTGGAAGTGATGCTTGACGGAGGCGAGATTCTTGGTCCTTGGCACCTTCATGAAGCAATTGACATGCCCGACCATGAACTCTATGTTTGGTTGGGTGTGAACGAGGTATCTTAGACTTTAGATGATGAGGCGGTAGAATGTGGCATCCGTCGCGGGTTCGAGCTCGCCTTGCTCGATTTCATGGGAGGATCCATCAAGACATGATTGTACCCCTCCATATTGGCCTTAGTGAGAATGTAAGTGCATCTAGTGCCACCCCTAGTTGGTTCTGGAGTATTGACGACAAATCTGGCTGAGGGACTAATGTGTTCATGAGAATTGCAGGATAACACAGGTAGTAGTCCCTCATTGATTCCGTTTACCTACCAGAGATGACCCCTAAAAATGTGTGAAGACATTGAAGACAATGGTGGTCTGTGAAGATATTCATAGTGAAGTCTATGACATGAGAAGACATCGCATGAAGACTATGGAGCGCGAAGACTTAGTCGTTTTGTTGTTTCCTTTTCTTCTTTGTTGAGTCATAGGAACCACCGCACTATTAAGTGGTGTCCAAGTGAACAAAGTCAGAGTGACTAAAGTGATGATCAACCAAATCCTATGTCTTCGAGCGAAGACAATGAGTGCAAATCTTATCCAGAGTCGGATAAGTCAGCTTTACTTGTAGCCCAAGTCAAGCTGTCGCGTGTGTTTGAAATCTGACCGTTGGAACATGTGTCAGTTCCTTAGTGACCCAGGGTCATTTCAAACAAATCAGGTCGGGTTGCCCAGTGGCTATAAATAGCCCACCCCCTACACCATAAATTGGTGGCTGCTCAGAGTTAGTGCACGGCTTTTTTCTTTTGAGAGCAACCCACCTCTGAACCCTTTGAGAGAGAATCCTTGCGAGTACAAAGCCCAAACCACCCAGAGCCCAAAGAGTGTTTGGCATCACTGAAGTCTTTCTGTCCGCGTGATTTGAAGACTTGTTACACTTGAGGACTGTGAATCCTCCAACCGGTTAAGCGTCGCGTTCTGAGCATCCAAGAGTCATTGTGGATTGCCAGTGAACGAAGTCTGTGAAGGTTTGGAAGTTTACCTTGAAGACTTACCAGAGTGACTGTGCGAGGACTAAGTGTCCTTAGCTCAAGGGGAATAAGGTGAAGACGCGGTCTTTTGAGTTAAATCTCAGCCTCCCTAACCAGACGTACAATTGTCACAGCAACTAGAACTAGTCGAACAAATCCTGTCCTCTCCAAGCTACTGGTTCTATCTCTTACTTCTCCTTACTTACAGTTTGTCTTCGTGAAGTCATTGCTTGTTTGCATTATCTATTTGACTTCATTGAGTGACTACATGTTCTGATTGGCTTCATACTATCTTCCATCCTGATCCTTACTACCTAGCTGCTAATAGTCTTCGTGCTTCCACTTCATTGAATACTCAACTATGGCTTGCCTAGTGTAGTCTACCTTCCGCTGCATATAATTAGGGTCATTTCTATTGTTTGTCTTCGAAACTCCCATGTTTTGAAGACTTTCATAAAAATCGCCTATTCACCCCCCTCTAGTCGATATCCAGCTCTTTCAATTGGTATCAGAGCAAGGCACTCCCTTGTTCTGTGTGATTCGGTTTAACCACCTGGAGTTTTAGCTATGCGACTGCAAGGATAATTAAAGTCTCTATTGCGTGCCCCATCTTCGATGGCACTAAATACCCGTACTGTAAGAATAAGTTGTGCATGCATCTTGAAGCCATTGATGTCGATCTGTGGTATGTCATCAAGAACGGTGTTCCCAAGACCGGTGAAGGTGTCACCCCTGCTGATGTCAAGAAGTTCGTTCAACTAGATTCTACTGCCAAGAACATCATCTGTGGTCATCTGACCAAAGGATAGTATGGCCATGTGACTGCTCTAGAAACATCGAAGCTAGTCTTGGACTGGCTCTCCAAGGTCAACGAAGGCATCTCAACTCAGAGAGATCAAAGGATCAGTGTCCTTCGCAACCTCTTCAACCGCTTCAAGAGACACGACAATGAGAACGTCCATCTCACATTTGACTGCCTCACTAATATCACAAATGAGCTCCAAGCACTTGGCGCCACTGAGATCACGAAGCATGAAATAGTCAAGACACTACTGAGATCACTTGACAACTTGTTTGACACCCTAGCCCCGATGATTCAAGAACACCCTGACTTCAAGACTCTCGATCCGTCTGACATACTTGATAGGCTCAACACACATGAGTTTCAGCTATCTGAGAAACGAGATATCTATGGCCCCAACTAGGGCTGAACTCGCGCTTTGAAGGAAAAGGTTGTTTCCTCATCTGAATAAGAATCTAATTGCAGTTCTGGTGATCCTGAAGACATTGGAAAGGAGCTTGCTATGCTTGTGAAGAAGTTCTAGAAATTCACTAAGAAGAAAGGCTTCAGAAAGTTTTCATGATCCAGCTCAAGATATGATGAAGCTTCCACCCATGACCACAAGAAGAGAACATGCCACAAATGCAAGAAACCTGGTCACTACATCTCTGAGTGTCCACAGTGGGACAATGAGAAGAAGAAGAAGAAGAGCAAGGAATATGATTCTGATGACAAGAAGAACATGAAATCCTCAAAGTCTTCTGCCAAGACTTCTTCGAAGTCTTCATCACACAAGAAGAGTTCATCTGGCAAGGCTCGTGCTTCTGTTGGTAAGGAGACGGATTCACAGGAGGAGTCTACTTCTGAAGAGGCGGAGTTAGAGTCTGAGGAGGAGTCCGACTCTGGGGTTGCAAGTCTGGCTCTAGCTACAGCCTACGTTGCCAAGTCCATCTTCAACACTGAAGACAATGGCTCCGTCACCAACGCTGATGGTAATGACAAGGACGACTCTGCTCCCACCTACTGCTTCATGGCACGTGGTGCCAAGGAAAAATCACGTGATGCTTACTTTCAAACATCAAGTGAAGATGACTCTGATTGTGAATCCAAACCTAGCTACAAAACACTTGCTAAAATTGCAACTGAACAACAGAAATCTATGGAACATATTCAAAAACTATTAGACAAAAGCAATGACCTGTTGGACGCGGAAATGACCCGATCTTAGTCCTTAACTGAAGACATCAAAAATCTTCATGTTAAGTACGAGGAACTTGAAAGTCATCATAAAACGCTCTCAACAACTCATGAAAAGCTTTCCTACGATTATCTTCAAATGAAGCAAGATCTTGAGAAATAGAGAATGATTCATGAAGATCTTCAAAAGGAGAACGAGTCACTTTGCTCTCAACAGATCAGTCCCGCTCAGGAAGGATTTGAACCACCATGTCTAAAATGCATTAAGCGTGATAGTGCTACCTCTGTTACTGAATGTTCTACTGCTGCTACTGTTACAATATCTTCAACTGCTGATGTGGTAACTAACCCCTCTGCTGAGGATACCACTACTATTGCTGATGAAAATGCTAGGTTGAAGACACTGCTTGAGACAGGGATGTACAAAAGTCTCAAAGGGCATCAGACATTATGTGATGTCCTCAAAAAGCAGATTCTAAACCGAAACCCTAGAAAAGAGGGTGTTGGGTTCGAGAGGAAAATGAATGTTGATGGTTCTTACTGGAAGCCTGAGCAGTACCCCAAAACCACATGGGTTGCTGCAAAGGAACCTTCAGTGGATCCATCCACCTTATCAAGTTTCACTTGTGCTAATCGTATTGTCATTGATGAATCCTTTGATGCAAACTATAAACTGTTTAGGAATCAGAATGGCGAAGTATTTGCCAGTTATATTTGTACTAACTGCAGGAATGGGCCACCTATGAAGAAGATATGGGTACCCAAAAGCTGTCTTGAGAATCTTCCTGTGAATGTCGTCATGACACCACCTAGGAAGAAGACAAACCCCAGACCAAAGGCTTCATATGGTCCAAATGCTTCATACAGACTGAGGACTCATCTGAGTCACCCTAACGCCAATGTTTTGCAGTGGAATCGTACTCAGACCCATGAATATGAGCGTGTTTCCTCGAACCTCTATGTTCATAGAACAAAGAACTTTTCTGCTTATTCTTATGAGTATTATTCACCTCCTGCAAGGCTATTTGCTAGGGCTCCAAAGCCGAAGTTCTCAGATGCTGCACTTAGACTCATTGCTTCTAAGCCACCCCTGAAAATGTGGGTGGTTAAGAAAACTTAACTCTCTTTTGCAGGGAAAGGTCTCCAGCCAGAAATCAAAGGTGTCTGATGCTTATGCTGGGGACCTTAAACATCTTGTGGGGCGCAAGATAAAATGCCCAAATGGTCTTACTGTGTATTTCATCCCGGGAATCCTTGACACTCATCCTATCTATCCGAACCAAGATCTGAACTTCTATGTTCCACTTGTTCGTCAAATGTTTATGCTTCACAATTCCCTTGGTGAATCCTATCCCCCTAACTGCACTGTAGGGTATGACACCAAAGTCTTCAGAATGGATTATGGAGAACGGATGCGCTAACCACATGACTGGCGATCGAAGTCTACTGATGGACTCAACACTACATCCATCCGACAAGAGTCACATCACATTTGCTGACACTGGTAAAAGTAAGGTATTGGGTCTAGGTAGAGTTGCAATATCAAGGGATCAAAACATGGATAAAGTGATGCTTGTTGAATCCCTTGGTTTCAACTTAATGTCTGTCTCAATGCTTTGTGACCTAAACATGATTGTGCTATTTGGAAAATATCGTTGCCTTGTTCTAATGGAATCTGACAAGTCTCTAGTCTTTGAAGGGTATCGGAAAGATGATCTGTATATGGTAGATTTCTCAGCAGGACCACAGATAGCCGTATGTCTTCTAGCAAAAGCTTCAGAATGCTGGCTTTGGCATCGAAGGCTAGGACACACTGGCATGGGGAACTTGAAAGGGCTAGTTATCGACTAGAGGGGGGTGAATAGGCGATTTTTATGAGAGTCTTCAAAACATGGGAGTTTTGAAGACAAACAGTAGAAACAACACTATTCGAATGCAGCGGAAGGTAGACTACACTAGACAAGCCATAGTCAAGTATTCAATGAAGTGAAAGCACGAAGACTATTAGCATCTAGGTAGTAAGGATCAGGATGGAAGATAGTATGAAGCCAATCAGATCAGGTAGTCACACAATGAAGTCAAACAGATAATGCAAGCAGGCAATGACTTCATGAAGACAAACTGTAAGTAAAGAGAAGTAAGAGATAGAACCAGTGGCTTCAGAAGGACGGTGATTTGTTCGACCAGTTCCAGTTGCTGTGACAACTGTACGCCTGGTTAGGGCGGCTGAGATTCAACTCAGAAGACCGCGTCTTCACCTTATTCCCCTTGAGCTAAGGACACCTAGTCCCCGCCCAATCACTCTGGTAAGTATTCAAGGTAGACTTCCGAACCTTCACAAACTTTGTTCACCGGCAATCCACAACGGCTCTTGGATGCACAGAACGCGACGCCTAATCGGCTAGAGGATTCATAGTCCTCAAGTCTAACAAGTCTTCAGATCACGCGGACAGAAAGACTTTAGTGATGCCAAACACTCTTTGGGCTCTGGGTGGTTTGGACTTTGTCCTTGCTAGGATTCTCTCTCTCAAAGGCTTCGGAGGTGGGTTGCTCTCAAACGACAAAAGTCGTATCTAACTCTGAGCAACCACCAATTTATGGTGTAGGGGGTGGGCTATTTATAGCCACTGGGCAACCCGACCTAATTTGTCCAAAATGACCTTGGGTCACTAAGGAGCTGACACGTGTCGCAACGGTCAGATTTCAAACACACGCGGCAGCTTGACTTGGGCTACAAGTAAAGCTGACTTATCCGGCTCTGGATAAGATTTGCTCTCATTGTCTTCGCTCGAAGACATAGGATTTGGTTGAGCATCACTTCAGTCACTCTGACTTTGTTCACTTGGACCCCACTTAACAGTGCGGTGGTTCCTATGACTCAACAAAGAAGAAAAGGAAACAATGAAACAACTAAGTCTTCGTGCTCCATAGTCTTCACTCAATGTCTTCACGTGTCATAGTCTTCAATGTGAATATCTTCACATACCACCATTGTCTTCAATTGTCTTCACACATTTTTGGGGGTCATCTCTGGTAGGTAAACCGAATCAAGAAGGGACTACTACCTGTGTTATCCTGCAATACTCACAAACACATTAGTCCCTCAACCAGGTTTGTCGTCAATACTCCAAAACCAACTAGGAGTGGCACTAGATGCACTTACAATCTCGCCCTTTTTGGTGATTGATGACAAACTGGTTATAGTTTTCAACGGGGATAAAAGTATGTGAAATTGTAAGGATTAGGATATTGTCTTCATAGATGGCAAAAAGGCTCCCACTGAAGATGTGCATACAAATGTTTTGCGTTGGAATGCAAATGCACATGGCAGGTTGTACTTGTGGAGTTCCTGTTCACCATATGAAGACAATACATTATGCATGAATAGATATACAGGAACAATGACATGCACAATGAAAAATGGACGTCTGCAGAATGAGTTCATGCGGGATTTATCATCGCATATGCGGAATTTATCGTCGCATCACACAGAATAGCAGAAAAAGTAGCAGACGACCATCAAGTTTAAGTGTTACAACTCAAAGAACCAAATGCAGCAAAATGGGAGTTGTAAGCACTAGGCAAAAGTATAGCAACCACCCATCCAGACCCGCTTGAAGACTATCGACCTATGCTTCTCCCCCTTTTGTTAGTAAGGACCAAAAAGGTTTGAAGACATAGGCTCTACTCGTTCCCATGAGGAGTAGGTGAAGCAGCAGGGTCGTCATTGAGGTGTGGTGGTGTAGAAGAACTCGGTGCAGTGTTGATATGTGCTGATGTCGGCGGTGGTGAAGTGGCATCATCGGCTTCATCAATAACTCTGGCATTTACTGCGGCTGCGGACAAAGAGTACTCTGAATCTTCAAGAGACGGGGTTCAATATAAAACAACATTCCATGGAGGAGTGGAGTCAAACTTGAATCTTTCGTTGAAGCCATCGTCTTGAAGATCAGCTTTAGCACTGAGCAGTGTCAATCCCTTCCAAGTCCTCTAACAGGTTTCGTGAGCGACAAAGGCGTTCTTGGTGGCAAGATTGCGAATGCGATTTATATCCACCAAGAGGCTTTTCATTTGCCGCTTCTGCCAGTCATGATGCTTATCTTGCTTCTGATGAAAAGCCACAAGAAGCTCACAGTCATTGAGCACATGGGATCGTTTGTGAGTTCTTGGAGCAATGGTGCTTTCTGTGGCTTCAGTACATGCACGGGGAGTGTTGCTGGCCAGTGGATAAACACGAGAAGCAACCTGAACACCTTCAACATGCTGGGAAAAGCTCTGACGATCTATATTGTGAATATATATGGCTTCCTTGCAGGCTCTGGATAAATAGCTTCAGTGGACATATCCACCTCTGGTAAAAATATGAGATGGTTACGAGCAGAGGGCTGATAGTCAATTGCAGAGTGGAGCTTGATCAGACGCATGATCCAAGGAGCATAGAACTTCAGACCAAAAATGTCAGACCTAGATGCAGCAAACTAGCGAATGAAGAAATCTTGAGTATTGAAGCTTTTGCCATTCAGAATGTAGAAGACAAATGTCTTCATAGCACCTTCAAGCTTTGCTGAGGAGGAATGCCCCTTGATCGGCCATAGAGTTCGCCGAATGATATGATAGATAGTGCGGGGCAGATACTCTAGGTCTTCAACAAGGAATTCCTTGGGATACTCAGCATCTGGGGGCAGTGGCTTCATCATACTGAGCATCTGGCTCATGTTGGGCTCAGGCTTCTGAAAGATACTTTCGAATGTATCGCGGTGAAGCTGACAACCAGGTTCATACAGTTCGCCTGGAGTGGAGAGGCCGGTAAGCTCAATGAGATCAAAGGCTTTGGCTTCATGATGAACGTTGCCCGTCATCCACTCAAGGACCCATGTCGTTGTATCCCTGTTGTAGCCGCGAATGTGAAGGGTTGCATAGAATTGCAGGAGAAGTTCTTCATTCTAATGTTCCTTGTCAGTGACAAACTCCAGAAGACCAGCATCACGAAAGCAGTCGAGGGCTTCTTCAAGGCAGGGCAGACCAATAATGGCTTCAGTGTCTAGACGCATATGAGGAAATATGCGCTCCTGATTGTATAGAATGCAGGAGTAGTAGCTGCGCTGCTGGTAGCTCCAGAACCGATCTGATGAGATTCTTGGCTTGGAGTATGGGTTCTTGCGAGAGTCGAAAAAGGTGTTGTGTGCAATGAAGCCGTTGACATTGAATGAGCCTGGTGCCGATGCAGTACCTGGGAACCTTGTCAGCCTTGGTTTTGGCTTCTGAACCTAAGGCTTGTGCTCCACATGATAGTCAAATTGAGGTCCAGGAGCAGACGGAGGGATTAGAATTGGCCATCTTACAGGAACAAGCTCGCCTTAGTAGAATGCATGCTCAATTGTGTGGGGCCTTGGAGGCAGAACAGGAGCAGTGGCATTTGCAGAGGTTTCAGGCTGCACATTCATTGCAGGTGCAGCATTTGCTTCATTCACATTGTCAACATGAGGCGCCACATTGTCTTCAGTCATGATAACGTCATTGGCTTCGGGGACGGTGTTGGTGGCCGCCTCAGTATACTCAACCTCCACTTGAGGAGCTGGAGGGTCGGGCACAGATACGTTCTCCTCGAGAATGAATTCTTGGTTGGTAGGGGGAGGAACAACAAGCTCTTCTTGTCTTTCTTCGGCTGATGCAGTCGGAATTTCTTCAGAAGCATTAGCTTCGGATGCAGGAACCGTCACAGAAGGATTGTCTTCAGGAAACACTTGGCGTGCCACTGAGCTGGATTGGTGTGAATCCTCTTCTGTGATGGTTGTCATGGAGACCGATGGCTTCTGGCCTTTGCGAAGCCATTGGTACACGGGCGACGCTTTCGGGGATGGTGAGGTCTCCATGTAATTGTCGTCATTGACAATTGGACTGGGGCCTTGCGGTGGTGAAGGACGGGGTGTACTTGGTGAGTCTTGAACTAGGGTTGCTGCTTGGGGGCGATCAGCCCATGAGGCATCTTGTGAGATTGGCGTCAGAGGATGACCAATACTGATGGTTTCGCTGTTCGTGCGAACAGGCGATGATACCGTGTGGCGCTGGATCTGAGGAAGGACTTCATCATCTCCTACATTTTCTTGGTGACCAATGTCTTCAGTCGCGATGGGGTCAACGACTGGAACCTCTTGAGCTTCAGGAGCCTCTGTGGAAGCAGGCTCATGAACAATCAATTGCCGCTCTTGATTTGCAGATGGAGGGGGAGCAAAAGCAATGGGTTTAACAACAAGGGGCTCTTTGGGAGCAGCCCGATCTCTCTTCTTGGTCTTCCTCTTGTTGAGGGGTGGTGCATCATCTGTGGTGTTCTTGGTTTTGCACTTTTTGGCTTCGGCTTCAGCTGCCTTGGTTTTCTGCTTATCTGAAGCCACTGTGGAGACCTTAGGCTCTGAGCCTGTCATGCTGGCAGGGAAGACAATGTGAGGTTCTTCCTGCTGTGGAGCTGCAGTCTGGGCCACATTGTGCTTCTTCTTTTGTTTGGCAGCCATCTTGGGGTCAATGCCAGGACGCCCAAGAGCCTTGCGCTTTTCGGCTTCGTTGTAAGCCAGAACACACTTAGAAGCAAGAGTTTTCATGCGCTCTCTTGAGCCTTTGGCTTCCTCACGTTTCTTGCGAAACGCCTCCTTGAGGTCATTGAGCATCACCTTGAATTTTTGGACATCAGCCACACTCAGCTTGGCGACATGCTTCTTGAACAGTTACTTTTCAAAGTGAATCTTGTGCTTCAGTTCAACGATTTGCTGAGCCAGAGCCAGCTCAGGAGCAATGGCGCCTTGGAAGGAGACGTTGATGCCAATGGGGAGTTGAAGATCATCAAAGCTGAGATCTTGATTGTCGAACCATTCATCAATGAAAGTGTGCAGGATATTCACATCAAAGAGGGGCAGATCATTGAAGATCTCCGCCTCTTGCTTGCTCTTAATCAGCTGCTCAAGGGCATCATTGCCAAATTCCTCATCTGAAGACAAATCAATGGCTTCAGATTCGTTCCTCAGAATGGCAGCAGGTGTAAGTGCTTGACTCTGTCGCTGAACAGGTTTCTTCTTTGGCTTCTCACGCCTCTTGGAGATGCGAGAGAGATCTTCAGAGGTGTTACTCGGAGCAGGAGGAGCAGTTGCCAATGGCTTCACATGCGAAGCTTTTGGAGCAGCAGATGAATTTGAAGCTTTAGTCTTCTTTTGCTTCTGCGGCTTTGGAGTAGGAGCTGGAGCTTCATGTGTGTCAGCATCATCATCAGAATGATCCACCTTGGCACCTTGGATAGTTATGTGCGTGATGAGGCCATGAAGGTTGTAGAAGGGGCCGATCCTGTTCTGATTGGCTTCGCGGGTGCCGTCATCCGGAGGTGAGGAAGGACCACGGTTGAAGTCGAGCCCTAGAGCCTTCTTGTTCTTTGCAGCTGAGTCTTTGGCGTACTAGCAGTTGCGCTTGAACAGATGATCTTCACGGCACCACAGCAGAGAAGAAGGATCAACGTTCTCTGGTTGCGGTCCGCGAATCATGCACGAATAGAATTCTCGTTGGAGGGCTTCAGAAAGGGACTAGGGTTGAATATTTTTGTACACAATATCTCCCCAGGGTCCCTTGATGGCATTTTTCTCTGCATATTCTTCAGTGACGAAGCGGTATTTGAACCACTCTTCTGCCTAATATCTTCGAATCCACTAGATTCGATTCTTGCGGCCAGTATAGGTTTCCTCAGGATCAGTCTTGTACAGCTCGTGCAAATCTGGAGGTAAATCCTTGGAAGTGTTACCACGATGCTATTTGCCTCCCTTTCGTGCTAACTTTTCAGTTGTCATTAAGTTTAAGCTGAAGGGCTTCAGAACGTGCAATGGCTTCAAATGGCTGGTCAAACAAGAACTGGCTTCTGGTGAGTTGATGCGACTCTGCAAGAATTCTGTAAATGAATGCAGACTATGAAAACCAAGGGATTCTCCCACGGACATGTACCTATGAGAGCATTAGAGGTGCGAGGGAAGGGGAAGAGGTCATATGCATTCTCAGAAGATTTTGAAGATAAATCAGTTTGAAGACATTGACCTCACAGTGCGAAGACATTCACTTATTTGATGAGAGTTGGTTCCAGAGTTGTACAAATCCAAGAATAAGTACAAGTGAGGAATCTAACTTGTAAAGAAGCATAAGTGAATAGACTAGGCAGAATATGAGATGCATGATGAGATAGATTCAAGTTTGAAGATCTAGAAACCACTTTTGGTAAAAAAGGATGAATCTATCAGATCAAAAAGACGGTAAAAAGTAAAATTTCATTACCACACGAAGAACTACTAGACGGAGCGAAGATGGAGGCCAAGCAGTTCAATCTCCCGTGCCCTAACTTGGCGAGGGAAGACACCTATGGTGACGGCGGAGAAGACGAGGTCCGCAGCCGGCGTGAGGACGGTGTCGAGGAAGTTGCGGCAGCTAAGCGCTTCGTCGTCGGCGTCGTGGAGAGTTAGCGGAGGCGCTAGGGTTTGCGAGAGGTGGCAAGGAGGAAGAAGAATTTTTGACCGAGACGTGACGGGTATTTATAAGGATAGAGACGGCACAACGCAATTATGCAGGTGCCCCTGGCGGTTCACATCTGACGGACACGTGGCGAGCATGCAACACGTTGGGAGTTGTTCCATGTTCCCACGCACGCCTGGATTGTCGGGGTGGTCGTTCCGAATTCGCTGGGTTTCAGGCAAATTGGATAAAGCATTAAAAACAGATATAAATGTGTGTCAGATTGACTTCAGCTGACAAGGTCTCAGAGAAGACAATCGACAGTGTTCAATAGAATGCATATGACTTGGACATATAGAGTTGAGGTAGAAGCATAGATAGGTTAGCGTCCGATCACATTCACTTAGTTCAAAAGATTCAACACGAAGCCAGAGCTATAAGTGAATGTTGTAGAGGACATAACATAGATATATATAGTACTAGTCCAATTCAACCAATTGAAGATAAACTTGAGTATCAGCCAAGGATGAATATGAATCACATATGAAAACAATGCAAGTATAACGCCAAGAGAAACACTTCAAACAAAAATTTGTTGGTGGCGTTACCCACCGTATAGGGAGTATTAGACCCAGACACAGCGCACAATTATCGTGGCGCTCCGAAGTCAAATTCCGCATTAATGTATTTACACTTAGAGTGTATGTCTTCATTGATTGAAGATATACATTACTTCATGTGTTGCACATCTAAGTCATCAAAATGCATAAGTGTTAGGATGTGTGTCCATTCACATGACATTTGAGGATTCCAAGATATTTAGCTCACACCGCAACTTGCAAAACCTTTTCTCATCCAAGGGCTTTGTGAAGATATCGGCCAACTGCTCTTCTGTCTTGACGTGAATGATATCAATATCTTGCTTCATAACATGATCTCTGAGAAAGTGATGACGAATTGCAATGTGCTTTGTCTTCGAGTGCTGAACTGGGTTGTTTGCAATCTTGATAGCACTCTCATTATCGCAGTAAAGAGGCACATTCTTCAGATGGATTCCAAAGTCCTTGAGAGCTTGCTTCATCCAAAGAAGTTGAGCACAGCAAGATCTAGCAGCAATGTATTCAGATTCAGCAGTAGAGAGAGATACACAGTTCTGCTTCCTTGAAGACCAACAGACAACAGATCGTCCCAGAAAATGACACGTGCCTGATGTGACTTACGATCAACCTTGTCACCAGCATAATCAGCATCTGAGAATCCAACTAGATCAAACTCTGAGCCCTTTGGATACCATAA
Source organism: Triticum dicoccoides (assembly GCF_002162155.2). Lineage (NCBI taxonomy): Eukaryota > Viridiplantae > Streptophyta > Magnoliopsida > Poales > Poaceae > Triticum > Triticum dicoccoides. The sequence goes on from NC_041387.1 coordinate 555,642,446, forward strand.
TCCTAGTGTTGGGGTGTAAGCCAAATATCGAAGAATTCGCTTCACAGCTAAGTGATGCGATTCCTTTGGTGCCGCTTGGAATCGGGCACACATGCAAACACTACGCATTATATCTGGCCTAGATGCACATAAGTAAAGCAAAGAACCAATCATGGAGCGATATACCTTTTGATCGAACTCTTTACAATTGTCGTCAGGACCCAGATGACTTTTGGTTGGCATTGGCGTCGTGTATCCTTTGCAATCTTGCATTCCAAACTTCTTCAGGCAGTCTTTGAGATAGTTTTCTTGTGATATGAAGATGTCGTTGCGTTGCTGAAGGATTTGAAGACCCAGAAAGAACTTCAGCTCGCCCATCATGGACATCTGATATTGCTCTTGCATCATGTGACCAAACTCATCACTGTATTTCTTGTTGGTGCAGCCGAAGATAATGTCATCCACATAGATTTGGCACAAAAATAGTTCACCATCGTATGTCTTCGTGAAGAGTGTAGGATCTAGTGAACAAGGTTTGAAGCCTTTGCTCTTCCGAAAGTCTTTGAGCATGTCATACCAAGCACGAGGGGCTTGTTTGAGGCCATACAGTGCCTTATTGAGCTTGTACACCATATCAGAATGTTTTGGATCTTCAAAGCCTGGAGGTTGTGCGACATATACTTCTTCTATCTTTCCATTGAGAAAAGCACTTTTCACATCCATTTGATACAGGAGAATGTTGTGATGATTTGCATAGGCTAGCAGTATGCGAATGGCTTCAAGTATTGCCACCGGAGCAAAGGTTTCATCGAAGTCAATTCCTTCCACTTGAGTGTAACCTTGTGCAACAAAACGAGCCTTGTTTCTGACCACTTGACCATGCTCATCTTGCTTGTTGCGATATATCCATTTGGTGCCAATGATATTGTGCTTCCGAGGATCAGGACACTTGACCAATTCCCACACATTATTAAGCTCGAACAGTTGAAGCTCTTCTTGCATAGCTTGAATCCATTCAGGTTCCATGAAGGCTTCATCAACTTTCTTGGGTTCAGAGATTGAGACAAATGCAAAATGTCCACAGAAGTTGGTCAGCTGTGTTGCTCTCTGGGTTGCTTTAGAACGAGTGAGTGGACCAGGTGCATTCAAGCTGTCAATTGTCTTCTCAATCTGAACTTCATTTGCAACACGAGGATGAGCAGGACGAAGATTTTGCTTTTGCTGATCAATATCATCAGTTGAGAGATTGTCTTCAGGCTGAGCATTGTCTTCAGGTTGATTTGGTGCAGAAATGACAAGTTCCTCCTCAGATTGATTCTCAGAGGGTATGCTATCTCCAATTCCCATCTTGATAGATTCACTTGGAGGTACTTCATCTAGCACATTTGGCAGGTGCTCTCTTTGTGAGCCATTAGTTTCATCGAACCACACATCTACAGTCTCAACCACTTTATAGTGAAAGAGGTTGAAGACTCTGTAGGAGTGCGAATCATTTCCATAACCAAGCATAAAACCTTCATGTGCTTTCGGTGCAAATTTTGAAGTGTGATGTGGATCCTTGATCCAGCACCTAGCACCAAATACTCTGAAGTAGCTTACATTTGGCTTCTTATCAGTTAGGATCTCATAGGATGTTTTCTTCAGAAGCTTGTGAAGATAAACTTGATTGATGATGTGGCAAGTAGTGTCAATGGCTTCAGGCCAGAACTTCCGTGGAGTCTTGTACTCATCAAGCATCGTTCAGGCCATCTCAATGAGAGTTCTGTTCTTGCGCTCAGCGATGCCATTCTGCTGAGGTGTATAAGGAGCAGAGAACTCATGTGTGATGCCAAGTGTATCAAGATAGAGTTCGAGACCAGTGTTCTTGAACTCAGTGCCATTGTCGCTTCTGATGTGCTTGATCTTGACGCCATAATTCATCATGGCACGATTGGCAAATCGTCTGAAGACATCCCACACTTTAGTCTTGTATAGAATTATGTGCACCCAAGTATATCTAGAGTAATCATAAACAATTACGAAGCCATAGAGTCAAGCATTAACATTGAGAGTAGAGTAGTGAGTAGGGCCGAACAGATCCATGTGAAGCAGCTTGAAGGGCTGAGATGTAGTCATGATTGTCTTCGAGGGATGCTTGGCCCTATTCATCTTTCCAGCTTTGCCGGCGCCACATAGATGGTCCTTCTTGAACTTGACGCCTTCGATGCCCACAACATGCTTCTTCTTTGCAAGAGTGTGCAAATTCTTCATGCCAGCATGCCCTAGCCTTCGATGCCAGAGCCAGCATTCTGAAGCCTTTGCAAGAAGACATATGGCCATCTGTGGTCCTGCTGAGAAATCTACCATATAGAGATCGTCTTTCCGATACCCTTCAAAGACTAGAGACTTGTCAGATTCCATTAGTACAAGGCATCGATATTTTCCAAATAGCACAATCATGTTTAAGTCACAAAGCATTGAGACAAACATTAAGTTGAAACCAAGGGATTCAACAAGCATCACTTTATCCATGTGCTGATCCCTTGATATAGCAACTATGCCTAGACCCAATACTTTTCTTTTACAAGTGTCAGCAAATGCGATGTGACTTTTGTCTGATGGACGTAGCGTTGAATCCACCAGAAGACTTCGATCGCCCGTCATGTGGTTAGTGCATCCAATGTCCATAATCCATTCTGAAGTACGAGGTGTCATAGCCTACAGTGCAGTTTGGGGGATAGTGTAAGTGCATCTAGTGCCACCCCTAGTTGGTTTTGGAGTATTGATGACAAAGTTGGTTGAGGGACTAATGCGTTTGTGAGAATTGCAGGATAACGCAGGTAGTGTCCCTCATTGATTCAGTTTACCTACCGGAGATGACCGCTAAAAATGTATGAAGACATTGACGACAATGGTGGTATGAGAAGATATTCATATTGAAGATTATGGAGCGCGAAGACTGTGTTGTTTCATTGTTTCCTTTTCTTCTTTGTTGAGTCATAGGAACCACCGTACTGTTAAGTGGGGTCCAAGTGAACAAAGTCAGAATGACTGAAGTGATGCTCAACCCAAATCCTATGTCTTCGAGCGAAGACAATGAGAGCAAATCTTATCCAGAGGTGGATGAGTCAGCTTTGCTTGTAGCCCAAGTAAAGTTGCAGTGTGTGTTTGAAATCTGACCATTGGAACACATGTCAGTTCCTTAGTGACCCAGGGTCATTTCGGACATATCAGGTCGGGTTGCCTTGTGGCTATAAATAGCCCACCCCCTACACCATAAACTGGTGGCTGCTCAGAGTTAGTTCACGGCTTCTGTTGTTTGAGAGCAACCCACCTCGAAGCCTTTGAGAGAGAAATCCTTGCGAGGACAAAGCCCAAATACCCAGAGCCAAAGAGTGTTAGGCATCACTGAAGTATTTCTGTCTGAGTGACCTGAAGACTTATTACACCTGAGGACTGTGTATCCTCCAGCCGGTTAGGCGTCGCGTTCTGAGCATCCAAGAGTCATTGTGGATCACCGGTGAACGAAGTCTGTGAAGGTTCGGAAGTCTACCTTGAAGTCTTACGAGAGTGATTGGGTGAGGACTATGTGTCCTTAGCTCAAGGGGAATAAGGTGAAGACGCGGTTTTCTGAGTTGAATCTCAGCCTCCCTAACCAGACGCACAGTTGTCACAGCAACTGGAACTGGTCCAACAAATCCTGTGTCTTCAACAAGTGACTGGTTCTATCCTCTCCCTCCCTTTACTTTGAGTTTGTCTTCATGAAGTCATTGCCTATTTGTCGTACTTGTTTGAATTCATTGCTTGACTACTATCGTTGGTTGGCTTCATACTATCTTCATCCTGATCCTTACTACCAAGCTGCTATTAGTCTTGTACTTTCACATTATTGCATACTTGACTATGGTTTGCTTGTTGTAGTTTATCTTCCGCTGCATATCAATTAGGTCATTTCTATTGTTTGTCTTCGAAACTTCCACGTTTTGAAGACTTTGATAAAAATCTCCTATTCACCACCCCTCTAGTCGATAACTAGCACTTTCAATTGGTATCAGAGCAAGGTACTCCCTTGTTCTGTGTGATTCGGTTTAACCACCTGGAGTTTAGCTGTGTCGACTGCAGGGATAATCAAAGTCTCCGATGCTTGCCCCGTGTTCGATGGAACTGAATATCCCTACTGGAAGAATAAGATGTGCATGCATCTTGAAGCCATTGATGTCGACCTCTGGTATGTCGTCAAGAATGGTGTTCCCAAAACTGGTGAAGGTGTCACCCCTACTGATGTCAAGAAGTTCATTCAACTGGACTCTACTGCAAAGAACATCATCTGTGGTCATCTGACCAAAGGACATTATGGCCGTGTGAGTGCTCTGGAAACGTCAAAGGTAGTCTGGGACTGGCTATCGAAGGTCAAAGAAGGCGTCTCAACTCAGAGAGATCAAAGGATCAGTGTTCTTTGCAACCTCTTCAACCGCTTCAAGAGAAACGACAATGAAAATGTCCACCTCACGTTTGATCGCCTCACCGACATCACAAATGAGCTTCAGGCTCTCGGCGCCACTGAGATTACCAAGCATGAAATCATCAAGACACTAGTGAGATCACTTGATAGCTCCTTTGACACCCTTGCCCTCATGATACAAGAATGCCCTGACTTCAAGACACTCGATCCGTCTGATATACTTGAGAGGATCAACACACATGAGTTCCAGCTTTCTGAGAAAAGAGATATCTATGGTCCCAACTATGGCCGAACCCGTGCTTTGAAGGCAAAAGTTGTTTCCTCATCTGAAGAAGAATCTCACTGCGGTTCTGATGATCCTGAAGACATTGGAAAGGAACTTGTTATGCTTATGAAGAAGTTCCAGAAGTTCACCAAGAAGAAGGGCTTCAGAAAGTCTTCATGATCTAGCTCAAGAAATGATGAAGCTTCCACTCACGACAACAAGAAGAGAACATGTCACAAGTGCAAGAAACCTGGACACTATATCTCTGAGTGTCCACAGTGGGACAATGAGAAGAAGAAGAAGAAGAGCAAGGAATATGATTCTGATGACAAGAAGAAGAAGAAATCTTCAAAGTCTTCTTCCAAGTCCTCATCAAGGTCTTCATCTCATAAGAAGAGATCATCTGGCAAGGCTCGTGCTTTTGTTGGCAAGGAAATGGATTCAGAGGAGGAGTCTGCTTCTGAGGAGGCGGAGGTGGAATTTGAAGAGGAGTCTGACCCTAGCGTTGCAAGTCTGGCTCTTGCCACAGCCTATGTTGCCAAGTCCATCTTCAATACTGAAGACAATGACTTCCACACCAACGCTGAGGCTGATGACAAGGACGATCCTGCTCCCACCTACTGCTTCATGGCACGTGGTGCCAAGGTAAAATCACGTGATGCTTACTTTCAAACATCAAGTGAAGATGACTCTGATTGTGAATCCAAACCCAACTATAAAACACTTGCTAAAATTGCAACTGAACAACAAAAAGCTATGGAACATACTCAAAAACTGTTAGACAAAAGCGATGACCTGTTGGACGCGGAAATGACACGTTCACAGTCCTTAGTTGAAGACAGAAAAAATCTTCATGCTAAGTACCAAGAACTTGAAAGTCTTCATGAGACGCTCTCAACCACTTATGAAAAGCTCTCCTATGATTATCTTCAAAGGAAGCAAGAGCTTGAGAAACTGAAATCGGCTCATGAAGATCTTCAAAAGGAGAATGAGTCACTTCGCGCTCAACAGATCAGTTCTGCTTAGGATGGATTTGAACCACCTTGTCTAAAATGCATTGAGCGTGATAACGCTACCTCTGTTGCTGAATGTTCCACTGCTGCTACTGTTGCATTGTCTTCAACTACTGATGTGGAAACTAACCCCTCTACGGAGGATACCACTACTATTGCTGATGAAAATGCTAGGTTGAAGACATTGCTTGAAACAGGGATGTGTAAAAGTCTGAAAGGACATCAGACACTTTGCGATGTCCTCAAAAAGCAGATTCTGAAACGAAACCCTAGGAAAGAGGGTGTTGGGTTCGAGAGGAAAATGAATGTTGATGGTTCCTACTGGAAGCCTGAGCAGTATCCCAAAACCACATGGGTTGCTGCAAAGGGACCTTCAGTGGATCCATCCACCTTATCTGGCTTTACCTGTGCTAATCCTATTATCATTGATGAATCCTTTGATGCAAATTATAAACTATTCAAGAATCAGAATGGTGAAGTGTTTGCCAGATATATTGGTACTAACTGCAGGAATGGACCACCCATGAAGAAGATCTGGGTTCCCAAAAGCTTTCTTGAGAATCTTCCAGTGAATGTGATCATGACACCACCAGGGAAGAAGACAAACCCCAGTCCTATGGCTTCATATGGTCCAAAGGCTCACCAGAGTCACCCTAACGCCAATGTTTTGAAGGGAAATCGTACGCAAACTTATGAATATGAGCGTGTGTCTTCAAACCGCTATGTTCATAGAACTAAGAACTTTTCTGCTTATTCATATGAGTATCATTCATCTCCTTCAAGGCTATTTGCTAGGGCTCCAAAGCCGAAGTTCTCAGATGCTGCACTTAGACTCATTGCTTCTAAGCCACCCCTGAAGATGTGGGTGGTGAAGAAGAATTAACTTTCTTTTGCAGAATAAGGTCTCCAGCCTGCAATCAAAGGCGTCCGATACTATTGCTGGGGACCTAAAACACATTAAGGGACGCATGATAAAATGGTCTTACTATGCATTTCACATCTGAATCGCTTACCAGTCATACTATGAGTCCTAACCTTGATCTAAGCTGTGATAATCCTTGAGTGCATTAAATGCTTATGCTTCACAACACACTTTGTGAAGCCTATCCTCCTAACTGCACTGTAGGGTATGACACCTCATGCTTCATAATGGATTATGGACAGCGGATGCACTAATCATATGACTGGTGATCGAAGTATTCTCATGGACTCAACCTTACGTCCATCAGACAAGAGTCACATCACATTTGCTAACACTGGTAAAAGCAAGGTATTGGGTCTAGGTAGAGTTGCAATCTCAAAGGATCAACACATGGATAAAGTGATGCTTGTTGAATCCCTTGGTTTCAACTTAATGTCCGTCTCAATGCTTTGTGACTTGAACATGATTGTGCTATTCGGAAAATATCGTTGCCTTGTACTAATGGAATCTAACAAGTCTCTAGTCTTTGAAGGGTATCGGAAAGATGATCTATACATGGTAGATTTCTCAGCAGGTCCATAGCTTGCCGTATGTCTTCTTGCAAAAGCTTTAGAATGCTGGCTCTGGCATCGGAGGCTGGGGCATGCTGGCATGATGAACTTACACACACTCGTCAAGAAGAAGCATGCCATAGGCATCGAGGGTGTCAAGTTCAAGAAGGATCATTTGTGCGGTGCCTGCGAAGCTGGAAAGATGACTAGGGCAAAGCACCCCTTGAAGACAATCATGACGACATCTCAACCCTTCGAGCTGTTACACATGGACTTATTTGGCCCTACTCACTACTCTACCCTCACAACAACAGCTTGTCTCTATGGCTTCGTCATTGTTGATGACTACTCAAGATATACATGGGTGCACATAATTCTCTACAAGACTGAAGTACAAGATGTCTTCAGACGCTTCGCCAATCATGCCATGAACAATTATGGCGTCAAGATCAAGCATATCAGAAGTGACAACGGCACTGAATTCAAGAACACCGGGCTTGATCTTATCTGGATACAATGGGAGTCACTCATGAGTTCTCTGCTCCATACACACCTCAGCAAAATGGCATCGTAGAGCGCAAGAATAGAACCCTCATTGAGATGGCTCGAACAATGCTCAACGAGTACAAGCCACCAAGAAAGTTCTGGCCTAAAGCTATTGATATAGCATGTCACATCATCAACCATGTTTACATCCATAAGCTTCTGAACAAAACATCCTATGAGCTCCTTACTGGCAAGAAGCCAAATGTCAGCTACTTCAGAGTATTTGGTGCTAGGTGCTGGATCAAGGATCCCCATCACAAGTCAAAATTTGCACCTAAAGCTCACGAAGGCTTCATGCTCGATTACGGAAAGGACTCGCACTCTTACAGAGTCTTCAACCTTTATCTCTACAAAATTGTCGAAACTGTGGACGTACGATTTGATGAAACCAATGGTTCACAAAGAGAGCTCCTACCAAGTACACTAGATGAAGCTCTGCCCAGCGAATCTATCAAGCTGATGGGAACTGGTGAAATCATGCCTTCTGAAGCACAGCCTGAAGAGGAACTTATCATTTTTGCACCAAACCAACCTGAAGACAATGCTCAGACGAAGACAATCCTCCCAATGATGACAATGATCAGCAAGAGCAAGGTCTTCGTCCAGTTCATCCTCGTGTTGCAAATGAAGTACAAATTGAGAAGATAATTGATAGCATCAATGCACCTGGTCCACTTACTCACTCAAGAGCAACAGAGTTAGCAAATTTCTATGGGCACTTTCGTTTGTGTCAATATCAGAACCCAAGAAAGTTGCTGAAGCCTTTATGGAACCTGAATGGATTCAAGCTATGCAATAAGAACTTCAACAGTTCAAGCTGAACAATGTTTGGGAACTAGTCAAGCGTCCTGACCATCGCAAGCATAACATTATTGGCACAAAATGGATATATCGAAATAAGCAAGATGAGCATGGTCAAGTCGTTAGAAACAAAGCACGTCTTGTGGCTCAAGGATATACTCAAGTTGAAGGAATTGACTTCGATGAAACATTTGCTCCTGTGGCTAGGCTTGAAGCTATTCGCATACTGCTAGCCTATGCTAACCACCACAACATCTTACTATATCAAATGGATGTGAAGAGTGCATTCCTCAACGGCAAGATTGAAGAAGAAGTGTATGTTGCTCAACCACCTGGCTTTGAAGATCCAAAACATCCTGATATGTTGTACAGGCTAAACAAAGCACTGTATGGCCTCAAACAAGCTCCCCGCGCTTGGTATGATACGATCAAAGACTTCCTGAAGAGCAAAGGCTTCAAACCAGGATCCCTCGATCCCACACTCTTCACGAAGACATATGATGGTGAACTGTTTGTGTGCCAAATATATGTGGATGACATTATCTTCGGCTGCACCAACCAGAAGTATAGTGATGAGTTTGGATACATGATGCAAGAGCAATATCAGATGTCCATGATGGGTGAGCTGAACTTCTTCCTTGGTTTTCAAATTCGTCAGCAAAGGAATGGCATCTTCATATCTCAAGAAAAATATCTCAAAGACTGTCTGAATAAGTTTGGAATGCAAGATTGCAAAGGTTACACAACGCCAATGCCAGCCAAACACCATCTGGGTCCCGACGACAATGGTAAAGAGTTCGATCAAAAGGTATACCGCTCCATGATTGGTTCTTTACTTTACCTATGTGCATCTAGGCCAGATATTATGCTTAGTGTTTGCATGTGTGCTCGATTCCAAGCGGCACCAAAGGAATCGCATCACTTAGCTGTGAAGCGAATTCTTCGATATTTGGCTTACACCCCAACACTCGGATTATGGTATCCAAAGGGCTCAAAATTTGATCTAGTTGGATTCTCGGATGCTGATTATGCTGGTGACAAGGTGGATAGCAAGTCTACATCAGGCACATGTCACTTTTTGGGACGATCACTTGTCTGTTGGTCTTCAAAGAAGCAAAACTGTGTATCACTATCAACTGCTGAATCTGAATACATTGCTGCTGGATCTTACTGCGCTCAGCTTCTATGGATGAAGCAAACTCTCAAGGACTATGGCGTCAATCTGAAACAAGTACCTCTCTTCTGCGATAACGAAAGCACCATCAAGATTGCCAACAATCCAGTCCAGCACTCGAAGACAAAGCACATTGAAATTCGTCATCAATTTCTCAGAGATCATGTCATGAAGCAAGATATTGACATCATTCACGTCAACACTAAAGAGCAACTGGCAGCTATCTTCACAAAGCCCTTGGATGAGAAAAGGTTTTGCAAGTTACAGTGTGAGCTAAATATCTTGGAATCCTCAAATGTTTTGTGATCAGACACACATCCTAACACTTATGCATGTTGATGACTTAGATGTGCAACACAAGAAGTAAAGTATATCTTCAATCAATGAAGACTTACATTCTGAGTGTGAATACATTAACGTGGAATTTGACTTTGGAACGCCACGATAATTGTGCACCGTGTCTGGGTCTAATACTTCCTATACAGTGGGTAAGGCCACCACCAAATTTCTCGGTTTGAAGTGTTTCACTCATGGCGTTATTTTTGCAATGTCTTCGCATTTGGTTTGTCTTCAAATTTCAACTTATCTTCATGATTTACTTCACTATGTTGATTTGATTGATTTCTGATATATATACTAGTGTTCTGTCCTCTACAGCATTCACTTATAGCTATGTCTTCCTTGTTAAATCTTTTGAGCTAAGTGAATGTGATCGGACCCTAATCTCTTTATGCTTTCTATCTCAAACTCTATCTGTCCAAATCATATGCATTCTATTGAAACTATTGAATGTCTTCTCTGCATCCTTGTCAGCAGAAGACACAGAGACAAACATTAAGTCTGTTTTAAATGATTCATCCTTATTGTTTGAAATCCGGAGAAGCCGGAACAACCATCCGACAAATCTGGCGGGCGTGGAAACATGGGACAACTCTGAGTATGTTGCATGCTTGCCACGTGCCCCTCAGATGTGAACAGCCAGGGGTACCTGCATAATTGCGCTATGCCGCACACTTCCTTATAAATACATGTCCCCTGCGCTAAAGAAAACCTTCTTCCACCTCTCCACCTCGTCAAAACCCTAGCGCCACCGCTAGCTGCCGAGATGCCGGTGACGAAGCGCTTAGCTGCCGCGACTTCTCCGACGCTGTCCTCACGCCGGCCGCGGACATCGTCCTCTCCGCCGCTGCCGTAGGTGTCCTCCGTCGCCAAGTTAGGGCACGGTGGATTGAACTGCTCAGTCTCCTATTCATCCCATCTACCAGTTCTTCGTGTGGTAAATACAACTCTATTTTTACCATCTTTTTGATCCTCAATCATTCATCCTACTTACCAAAATTGGTTTCCGCCTATACAATGTTAGATCTATTCTGTCTGCATCTCATACTACCTAGTATATTCACTTAAGCTTCATATCTAGTTAGATTCCTCACTTGTACTTATTCACGGATTCGTGCAAATCTGGAACCAACTCTCAACATATAAGTGAATGCCTTCGCATCATGAGGTCAATGTCTTCAAACTGATTTATCTTCAAAATCTTCTGAGAATGCATATGACCTCTTCCCCTTCCCTCGCATCTCTAATGCTGTCACAGGTACATGTCCGTGGGAGAATCCCTTGGTTCTCATAGTCTGCATTCGTTTGCAGAATTCTTACAACAACACATTAACTCTCCCGCAGCCAGTTCCTGTTTGTCCAGCAAGCGAAAGCCTTTGAAGCCTTTGAACGTGTTAAAGCCATTCAGTCTGAAGTTCATGGCTGCAGAGAAATCAGTAAGGAAGGGCGGCAGACAGCATCGAGGGGGAACATCAAAAGATTTGCCTGATGACCTCGTAGAGATTTACAAGACAGATCCTGAAGAGGATTATAATCAGCACAAGACACGAATCCAATGGATTCGAAGATATTGGGCTGAGCAATGGTTCAAATACAAGTTCGTGACCCAGGAATACACTGAGAAGAATGCCATCAAAAGTCCTTGGGGTGATATTCTCTATCGAGGCCTTCCACCCAAGAACAGAGCTGAAGCCATTACACAGGGTTTCTATCCTTAGTATGGTCCCTGGACCTCAGCCTGAAAATGCGGACCCATCATCATTGCTCTGGTGTCGTGACGATAATCTCTTCAAGCGCAACTTCCAGCATGCAAAGGCATCAGCCAAGGAAAACAAGAAGTCATTAGGATTAGACTTCAACCCTGGTCCCTCTGCTCCCCGTGCTGACGGCTCACGTGATGCAGAACCCAATGTCATCGGCCCCTTTTCAAACCTTGATGGCCTCATCATATACATCTTGGTCCAAGGTGCCAAAGTGGATCATTCTGATAATGATGCTGACACTGATGAAGCCCCAGCTCCTCCTCCAAAGCCGCAGAAGCTTAAGAAGACTAAGGCTTCACGATCAGCTGCTCCTCCAAAAGCTTCACGTGCGACGCTACTGGCCACTGCACCTCCTGAAGGCAGTGTGCAGTCTGAAGATCTATCACGTATCTCCAAGAAGACGGAGAAGAAAAAGAAAATCGTCAAGAATACTGATCAGACATTGACTCCTGCTGCCATTCTGCGAGAAGAGCACATTGATTTGTCCAGCGATGAAGATCTTGCAGATGATGCTCTTGAGCAACTGATCAAGAGAAAGGAAGAAGCAGAGATCTTCAATGATTTGCCTCTCTTTGATGTGGCAATCATCCATAACTTCATTGATGAGTGGTTTGACACCCCAAATCTCAGCTTTGATGATCTGCGACTTCCCATTGGCCTCAGCGTCACCTTCAATGGCACCATTGCTTCTGAGCTAGCTCTTGCTCAGCGCATCATTGAACTGAAGCACAAGATCGACTATCAGAAAGCTCAGTTCAAGAAGCATGTGGCCAAGCTCAGCGTGTAAGATGTCAAAACTTCAAGATCATGTTGCACGAGCTCAAAGAAGCCTTTCACAAAAAGCGTGAAGAAGCTAAAGGCTCTCGTGAGCGCATGAAGAGTCTGGCTGACAAGTGTGTGCTAGCCTACAATGAGGCTGAGAAGCGTAAGGCTCTTGGTCGTCCTGGCATTGACCCCAGAATGGCTGCAAAGAAGAAGAAGCTATCAACTGTCGAATCTGCACCTTCAAGGCAAGAAGAACCTCGCATAGTCTTCCCAAGCAGCATGACTGGCTCGAAGCCAAAGGTCATGTCAACCGCTTCAGAACTAAAGAAGACGAGGGCTGCCGAGGCTGAAGCCAGAAAAAGGAAAAATACAGATGCCTCTGATGTTGCTCCCTCCAAGAAGAAGCGCAAAACCAAGAAGAATCGGGCTGCTCCCACAGAGCCCTTAGTTGTTGAACCTATCTCAATGGTTCGCCCTACATCTGAACACCAAGAACGACGGATGATTGTTCATGAGCCTGCTTCCACAGAGGCCTATGAAGCTGAAGACATTCCAGCAGTTGATCCCATCGCTGCAGAAGACATTGGTCACCATGACAATGTTGAAGATGATGAAGTTCTTCCTCAGATCGAACACAACTTGGTATCATCGCTTGTTCTTACGAACAGCAAACTCATCAGCATTGGTCGTCCTCTGACGCCAATTGCTCAGGATGCATCATGGGCTGATCACCCACAACAACAAGACTCCCCGAGTACTCCCCAACAACAACAAGTCACACCACCTGTGCAAGAAGAAGAGGATGAGGCCCAGCCAACTCCATCTCCAAAGGCGTCGCCAATACTACACAGGCTTCGCAAAGGACCAAGGCCTCAAGTCCCTCTTTCGAGCGTTCCAGAAGGAGAAGTGCACCACCAATCTGTTGCACGTCAAGTGTTTCCAGAAGCCACTCCGACTGTGAATGTCTCCGTGTCTGAAGCCAAAGCTGCTGAAGACAATCCGGCCGCATCAGCCGATGACGAACAAGAAGAAGAATGTGTCCCTACTCCCCCCATTACTGAAGAAGTTGTTCCTGATGTAAACGTGCCAGTGCCAGACCCTCCAGCTCATCAAGTGGAGGTTGAAAATCTTGAGGCTGCCACCACCAACACAAATGAAGCCAATGACGTAGTCATGGCTGAAGCAAGTGTGGATCCTGCACCAACCAATATGCCAGAAGCCAATGCTGCAACTGCTCCTGAAGCTTCTGTTGTGCAGCCTGAAGCCTCTGTTTTTGCCACTACTCCTGTTCTGCCACCAAGGCCCCATACAATTGAGCAAGCATACAACCATGGCCAGCTAATCACTATCACATGGCCCGTTCTGGTCCCTCCGCCTAATGCCTCTAGTCCTCAGTTTGATTATCATATTGAGCATAGGCCTCAGGTCCAGAAACCAAAGCTAAGACTGCCAAGGTTCCCAGGTACTACCACCTCTACAGGGTCCTTCAATGCAAATGGCTTCAAAAGCCACAACACCTTCTTTGACAGCGCAAAGAACCCCTACTCAAGGCCAAGAATATCATCTGATCAGTTCTGGAGCTATCAGCAGCGAAGCTTTTACTCCTGTGTTCTGTATGATCAAGGGCACATTTTCCCTCATATGCGCCTCGACACTAAAGCCATTGCTGGACTGCCATGCTCAGAAGAAGCACTTGACTGCTTTCGTGATGCTGGTCTGCTCAGCTTTGTGACAGACAAAGAACATTGGAATGAGGAACTTTTGCTTCAATTCTATGCTACCCTCCACATTCGCGGCTACAACAGGGATACAAAGACATGGGTTCTCGAGTGGATGACAGGAAATGTTCATCATGAAGCCAAAGCTCTTGACATCATTGACCTTACAGGCCTACCCACTCCCAGAGAGCTGTTTGAACCTGATTGTCAACTCCACCGCAATGCACTAGAGAGCATTTTCCATAAGCCAGAGCCCAACATGAGCCAGACGTTGAGCGTGATGAAGCCTCTTCCACCTGACGCTGAATACCCAAAGGAGTTCTTTGTTGATGACCTTGAGTATCTGCCTCGCACAATATATCACATCATCAGGCGGACTCTATGGCCTATCAAAGGGCATTCATCAGCTGCAAAACTTGAAGGAGCCATGAAGACATTGGTATTTTACATCCTCAACGGCATCAGCTTCAATACACAAGAATTCTTCCTCCGGCAACTGGCTGCGTCTGGATCTGACCTTTTTGGCCTCAAATTCTATGCTCCATGGGTCATGCGCCTCATCAAGCTACACTCTGCTATCAACTATTAGCCCTCTACTCGCAATCATCTGATCTTTCTACCAGGAGTAATAGCCTCTTTGTCTTCAAAATGCTGAACACCAAAGCTTCACTCAGCCCATGGAAGGAGTCCAAGCAGTAACTCGTGTCTATCCAATGGCTGGGAACACTCGTATGCCTCATCGTGCGCAAACTGAAGCTACTGAGAGCACAATTGCCCAAAGGCCTAAGAAGTGCTCTCGCGTCCTAAATGACCGAGAACTTCTTGTGGCTCTGCATCAGAAACAAGACAAGCATCACTTTTGGCTCAAGCGATAGATGCAAAGCCTCTTGGTGGACGTCAATCGAATTCGAAATCTTGCCACCAAGAATGCCTTTGTCACTCACGAGACCTGTCGGCGATCATGGAAGAGTTTGACACTGCTCAGTGCTGAAGCAGATCTTTAAGACGATGGCTTCACTGAAAGATTCAAGTTTGACTCCACTCCTCCACGGAATGCTGTCCTACGTCGAACTCCATCCCTTGAAGACTCTGACTATTCTTCCTCCGCGACAACTGTGAATGCCAAAGTGATCAATGATGAAGACGATGCTACTTCACCGCCCCCTACTTCTGCACGCATTAACACTGCACCAAGTTCATCTGCACCGCCAAACAACAACGACAACCCAGCTGCTTCACCTACTCCTCATGAGGACGAGTAGATGCTCTTTGTCTTCTAACCTTTTTGGTCATTACTAACAAAAGGGGGAGAAGCATATGAGTTTGATAGACTTCAAGCGGGTTCATATGGGCGGTTGCTTTATATTTTTCCTAGTGATTACAACTCTTGCTTTTGATACATTTCGTTCTTTGAGTTGTAACACTTAAACTCGATGGTCGTCTGCTACTTATTTGCTTTTCCATGTGCGATGATAACTTCCACACTTAGATCATTCTGCAGACGTCCATTTTTCATTATGCATGTCACTCTCCTAGTTATATCATTTCATGCATGATGAATTATCTTCATAAGTTGAAGAGGATCTCCACAAGTACAACCTGCCATGTGCATTTGCATTCCAAAAGCAAATTACTTATATGCACATCTTCAGGGGGAGCCTTTGCCACTTATGAAGACAATACCCTATCCTTTACAATTTCACATACTTTATCCTCGTTGAAAACTTCAACCAGTTTGTCATCAATCACCAAAAAGGGGGAGATTGTAAGTGCATCTAGTGCCACCCCTAGTTGGTTTTGGAGTATTGACGACAAAGTTGGTTGAGGGACTAATGCGTTTGTGAGAATTGCAGGATAATGCAGGTAGTGTCCCTCATTGATTCGGTTTACCTACCGGAGATAACCCCTAAAAATGTATGAAGACATTGACGACAATGGTGGTATGAGAAGATATTCATATTGAAGACTATGGAGCGCGAAGACTGTGTTGTTTCGTTGTTTGCTTTTCTTCTTTGTTGAGTCATAGGAACCACCGTACTGTTAAGTGGGGTCCAAGTGAACAAAGTCAGAATGACTGAAGTGATGCTCAACCCAAATCCTATGTCTTCCAGCGAAGACAATGAGAGCAAATCTTATCCAGAGCTGGATGAGTCAGCTTTGCTTGTAGCCCAAGTAAAGTTGTCGTGTGTGTTTGAAATCTGACCGTTGGAACACATGTCAGTTCCTTAGTGTCCCAGGGTCATTTCGGACATATCAGGCCGGGTTGCCTTGTGGCTAGAAATAGCCCACCCCCTACACCATAAACTGGTGGCTGCTTAGAGTTAGTTCACGGCTTTTGTCGTTTGAGAGCAACCCACCTCGAAGCCTTTGAGAGAGAGAAATCCTTGCGAGGACAAAGCCCAAACACCCAGAGCCAAAGAGTGTTAGGCATCACTGAAGTCTTTCTGTCTGAGTGACCTAAAGACTTATTACACTTGAGGACTGTGTATCCTCCAGCCGGTTAGGCGTCGCGTTCTAAGCATCCAAGAGTCATTGTGGATCGCCGGTGAACGAAGTCTGTGAAGGTTCGGAAGTCTACCTTGAAGACTTACCAGAGTGATTGGGCGAGGACTGTGTGTCCTTAGCTCAAGGGGAATAAGGTGAAGACGCGGTCTTCTGAGTTGAATCTCAGCCTCCCTAACCAGACGTACAGTTGTCACAGCAACTGGAACTGGTCCAACAAATCTTGTGTCTTCAACAAGTGACTGTTTCTATCCTCTCCCTCCCTTTACTTTGAGTTTGTCTTCGTGAAGTCATTGCCTATTTGTCGTACCTGTTTGACTTCATTGCTTGACTACTATCGTTGGTTGGCTTCATACTATCTTCCATCCTGATCTTTACTACCAAGCTGCTATTAGTCTTGTACTTTCACATTATTGCATACTTGACTATGGTTTGCTTGTTGTAGTTTATCTTCCGCTGCATATCAATTAGGTCATCTCTATTGTTTGTCTTTGAAACTTCCATGTTTTGAAGACTTTGATAAATATTGACTATTCACCCCCCTCTAGTCGATAACTAGCACTTTCAGATAGGCTTCACCAAGCGAGTTGTGAAGCATAAACATTTGACGAACAAGTGGAACATAAAAATTCAGATCTTGGTTAGGATAGATAGGGTGAGTATCAAGGAATCCTGGAATGAAGTACATAGTAGAACCATTTGGGCATTTTATCTTGCGCCCCACAAGATGTTTAAGGTCCCCAGCATTAGTTTTGGACGCCTTTGATTTCTGGTTGGAGACCTTACCCTGCAAAAGAGAGTTAAGTTTTCTTAACCACCCACATTTTCAGGGGTGGCTTAGAAGCAATGAGTCTAAGTGCAGCATCTGAGAATTTTGGCTTTGGATCCCAAGTAAATAGCCTTGCAGGAGGTAAATAATACTCATAGGAATAAGCAGAAAAATTCTTTGTTCTATGAACATAGCGGTTTGAAGAAACACACTCATATTCATGGGTCTGAGTATGATTTCCCTGCAAAACATTGACGTTAGAGTGACTCAGATGAGTCCTCAGTCTGTATGAAGCTTTTGGAGCATATGAAGCCTTTGGTATGGGGTTTGTCTTCTTCACGGGTGGTTTCATGATGACATTCACAGGAAGATTCTCAAGACAACTTTTGGGAACCCATATCTTCTTCAAAGGTGGCCCATTCCTGCAGTTAGTACCAATATACCTGGCAAACACTTCACCATTCTGATTCTTAAACAATTTATAGTTTGCATCAAAGGATTCATCAATGATAATGGGGTTAGCACAAGTGAAACCAGATAAGGTGGATGGATCAGCTGGAGGTTCCTTTACAGCAACCCATGTGGTTTTGGGGTACTACTCAGGCTTCCAGTATGACCCATCAACATTCATTTTCCTCTCAAACCCAACACCCTCTTTCCTAGGGTTTTGGTTCAGAATCTGCTTTTTGAGGACATCACATAATGTCTGATGCTCTTTGAGGATTTTGTACATCCCTGTCTCAAGCAGTGTCTTCAACCTGGCATTCTCATCAGCAATAGTAGTGGTATCCTCAGTAGAGGGGTTAGTTACCACATCAGCAGTTGAAGATATTGCAATAGTGGCAGTAGAACATCCAGCAATAGAAGCAGCATTATCACGCTCAATGCATTTTAAACATGGTGGTTCAAATCCTTCCTGAGTGGGACTGATCTGTTGAGCGCGAAGTGACTCATTCTCCTTTTGAAGATCTTCATGATCCGATCTCAATTTCTCAAGTTCCTGCGTCCTTTGAAGATAATCATTGGAAAGCTTTTCATGAGAAGTTGTGAGCGATTCATGTCGACCTTCAAGGTCCTGGTACTTAATAAGAAGATTTTTGATGTCTTCAATTAAGGACTGAGTCTTAGTCATTTCCGCGTCCAATAGGTCATCGCTTTTGTCTAACAGTTTTTGAGTATGTTCCATAGCTTTCTATTGTTCAGTTGCAATTTTAACAAGTGTTTTGTAACTAGGTTTGGATTCACCATCAGAGTCATCTTCACTGGATGTTTGAAATTAAGCATCGCGTGATTTTACCTTGGCACCGCGTGCCAAGAAGCAGTAGGTGGGAGGCGGGTCATTCTTGACATTATCATCAGTGTTGGTGACAGAGCCATTATCTTCGGTGTTGAAGATGGACTTGGCGACTTAGGCAGTAGCTAGAGCCAGACTCGCAACACCCGAGTCAGACTCCCCCTCAGACTCCACCTCTGCCTCCTATGAAGCTGACTCCTCCTCTGAATCCATTTCCTTGCCAACAAAAGCACGGGCTTTGCCAGATGAGCTCTTCTTGTGTGATGAATATCTGGAAGAAGACTTTGAGGATTTCTTCTTTTTCTTGTCATCAGAATCATATTCTTTGCTCTTCTTCTTCTTCTTCTCATTGTCCCACTGTGGACACTCAGAGATGTAGTGACCAGGTTTCTTGCACTTGTGACAGGTTCTCTTCTTGTGATCATAGGAAGAAGCTTCATCATTCCTTGAGCTGGATCGTGAAGACTTTCTGAAGCCTTTCTTCTTGGTGAATTTCTGGAACTTCTTTACAAGCATAGAAAGCTCCTTTCCAATGTCTTCAGGATCACGAGAACTGCAGTCAGATTCTTCTTCAGATGAGGAAGCAGCTGCCTTTGCCTTGAAAGCTCGAGTACAGCCATAGTTGGGGCCATAGATATCTCGTTTCTCAGATAGCTGGTACTCATGTGTGTTGAGCCTCTCAAGTATGTCAGATGGATCAAGAGTCTTGAAATCAGGGCGTTCTTGTATCATCAGGGCTAAGGTGTCAAATGAGCTGTCAAGAGATCTCAGTAGTGTCTTCACTATCTCATGCTTCGTGATCTCAGTGGCGCCGAGTGCTTGGAGCTCATTTGTGATTTTAGTGAGGCGATCAAATGTGAGATGGACATTCTCGTTGTCATGTCTGTTGAAGCGGTTGAAGAGGTTGCGGGGAGTACTGATACGTTGATCTCGCTGAGTTGAGACGCCTTCATTAACCTTGGAGAGCCAGTCCCAGACTAGCTTCGACGTTTCCAAAGCACCCATACATCCATACTATCCTTTGGTAAGGTGACCACAGATGATGTTCTTGGCAGTAGAGTCCAGTTGAATGAACTTCTTGACATCAGTAGGGGTGACGCCTTCACCCATCTTGGGAACGCCATTCTTGACGACATACCACAGATCGACATCAATGGCTTCAAGATGCATGCGCATCCTATTCTTCCAGTAAGGATATTCAGTGCCATCGAAGATGGGGCACGCAGCGGAGACTTTGATTATCCCTGCAGTCGACATAGCTAAACTCCATGTGGTTAAACCAAATCACAGAGAACAAGGGAGTACCTTGCTCTGATACCAATTGAAAGGGCTAGTTATCGACTAGAGGGGGGTGAATAGGCGATTTTTATGAGAGTCTTCAAAACATGGGAATTTTGAAGACAAACAGTAGAAACAACACTATTTGAATGCAGCGGAAGGTAGACTACACTAGACAAGCCATAGTCAAGTATTCAATGAAGTGAAAGCACGAAGACTATTAGCATCTAGGTAGTAAGGATCAGGATGGAAGATAGTATGAAGCCAATAAGATCAGGTAGTCAGACAATGAAGTAAAACAGATAATGCAAGCAGGCAACAACTTAAGAAGACAAACTGTAAGTAAAGAGAAATAAGAGATAGAACCAGTGGCTTCAGAAGGACAGTGATTTGTTCGACCAGTTCCAGTTGCTGTGACAACTGTATGTCTGGTTAGGGCGGCTGAGATTCAACTCATAAGACCGTGTATTCACCTTATTCCCCTTGAGCTAAGGACACCTAGTCCCCGCCCAATCACTCTGGTAAGTCTTCAAGGTAGACTTCCAAACCTTCACAGACTTCATTCACCGGCAATCCACAATGGCTCTTGGATGCACAGAATGCGACGCCTAACTGGCTGGAGGATTCGCAGTCCTCGAGTGTAACAAGTCTTCAAATCACGCGGACAGAAAGACTTCAGCGATGCCAAACCCTCTTTGGGCTCTCGGTGGTTTGCGCTTTGTCCTCGCAAGGATTCTCTCTCTCAAAGGCTTTGAAGGTGGGTTTCTCTCAAACGACAAAAGTCGTATCTAACTCCGAGCAGCCACCAATTTATGGTGTAGGGGGTGGGCTATTTATAGCCACTGGGCAACCCGACCTGATTTGTCTGAAATGACCTTGGGTCACTAAGGAGCTGACAGGTGTCGCAATGGTCAGATTTCAAACACACGCGGCAGCTTGACTTGGGCTACAAGTAAAGCTGACTTATCCGACTCTGGATAAGATTTGCTCTCATTGTCTTCGCTCGAAGACATAGGATTTGGTTGAGCATCACTTCAGTCACTCTGACTTTGTTCACTTGGACCCTACTTAATAGTATGGTGGTTCCTATGACTCAACAAAGAAGAAAAGGAAACAACAAAACAACTAAGTCTTCGCGCTCCATAGTCTTCACTCAATGTCTTCTCGTGTCATAGTCTTCAATGTGAATATCTTCACAGACCACCATTGTCTTCAATTGTCTTCACACATTTTTGGGGGTCATCTCTGGTAGGTAAATCGAATCAAGGAGGGACTACTACCTGTGTTATCTTGCAATACTCAAAAACACATTAGTCCCTCAACCAGGTTTGTCGTCAATACTCCAAAACCAACTAGGGGTGGCACTAGATGCACTTACAGAACTTGCACACTCTCGCGAAGAAGAAACACGTCATAGGCATCGAGGGCGTCAAGTTCAAGAAGGATCATCTGTGTGGTGCCTGCGAAGCTGGAAAGATGACTAGGGCCAAGCATCCCTCGAAGGCAATCATGACTACATCTCAACCCTTCGAGCTGCTACACATGGATTTATTTGGCCCTACTCACTACTCTACTCTTACTACCACTGCTTGCCTCTATGGCTTCGTCATTGTTGATGATTATTCAAGATATACTTGGGTGCATATAATCCTCTACAAGAATGAAGTGCAGGATGTCTTCAGACGCTTTGCCAATCGTGCCATGACGAACTATCACTACAAAAAAAGACACATCCGTGACATTTTGGGCCGAACGAATTTTTTTTCTGTCATACATATGACACTTCTATGACGATAATTGTCACAAAACCCGGTATCATCATAGATGTGGTGGGCTCCTACTTCTATGACAAAAAATCATGACAGAAAATGGGCTTTTCGTCCTGGGCGGGCCGGAGACGCAGCTGCATGACATTCTTTGGGCCGTCCATGACGGAAAAAACCATGGTAGAAGCAAGGGGGAGGAAAATTTCGGGGAGTTGCCGGTTACGATGGGAGGTCGGGGGCCGAGCGATGCGCGTTTCTCTCGTACACGTGCGAGGCGTTGGCTCTAACTTAACCCGAGCGAGGCGTTGGGCTGTAACTGAACCCGAGCGATTGCACTGCAGGCTACGCGTTACTGAACCCGAGCGATCGATTGATGGTTGTTAACCGAACCCGATGAAGCGATTCCTTCGCTACTGCTGCTAACTGAAGCCGATCGATTGGATGAACAGTGAGCGTTGTGGGGGGGGGGGTTGGATGAACAGTGAGCGGTGGTGTTGCCTTTGGATGAACAGGACCCCGTGGTGTGGAGGGCTGGATGAACAGTAGACGGTGGAGGGGTGGCCGTGGAGGGGTGGTTGAACAGGACCCCGTGGTGTGGACGGCTAGATGAACAGTAGATGGTGGAGGGCTGGATGAACAGTAGACGGTGGAGGGGTGTTTGAACAGTAGCCGGTGGAGTAGCGCGCGATGGAGGCTGGATGAACAGGAGCCCGTGGAGGCTGGGGGAGGTCGACGGTAGCCCGTGGAGGCTGGAGGAGGTCGACGGTGGAGATGAACAGTATCCCATGGAGTCCCGTTTTGCGGTACGCCACACCCCTCCCGATGAACAGGACCCCCGTTTCGACCGTAGGAGGTCCGTTCCATCCGTTTTGCGGTACGCCACACCCCTCCCGATCAACAGGACCCCCGTTTCGACCATAGGAGGTCTGTTTCCTCTGTTTTGCAGTACACCACACCCCTCCCGATCAACAGGACCCCTGTTTCGACCGTAGGAGGTCTGTTTCCTCCGTTTTGCGGTACGCCACACCCCTCCCGATCAACAGGACCCCGTTCCGAACGTAGGAGGTCTGTTTCCTCCGTTGTGCGGTACGCCAGGCCTCGTTTCCATCGCCTGTTCTGTCCAAGCCCTCCCGATGAACACGACCACGCATTCCGTTCCGACCTAGCCGGTTGGCTCCCCATGAACACGACAACGACACTGTTTCTCCGTTCCGACCCAGCCATGTACGTATGCACGAGTAGGCATTCGAGACCCTGCCCGTATGTACGTACGTGGCCGTATTTTCTTTCTTGCACCCTCGCCGATGTATGTACGTGTATATGCTACATTCGCGCCTCTACTACGACACGTGCGCGCCTCTACATTGACCAGTATGTACGTGCACGTTCGCGACCAGAATGACAATGCTACGCACGCTTCGACCAGGTGGGTCCCGACTGTTAGGCACTTCCTTGCCTGCGAAGATGTAGCTGGTGGGTCCCAGCAGTCAGGGGGCAAATCATTTTTTTGCCCGGACGCACTTCCTTGCGTGCGAAGATGTAGCTGGTGGGTCCCAACAGTCAGGGGGCGAATCATTTTTTTTTTGCCCGGACGCACTTCCTTGCGTGCGAAGATGTAGCTGGTGGGTCCCAGCAGTCAAGGGGGCGAATGGTTCATTTTTCGGACACACTTCCTTGCGTGTGAAGATGCAGCTGGTGGATCCCAGCAGACAGGGGGAACGTTTTTTTCACGAAATACGATGGCCCGTCCGGTGGGTCCCCGCTGTTAGGTGGAGGAATAATTATTCTGTGTGTAATAAGGAGGCACTTCCTTGCTGCGGCCATGAACCCAGTTGTCAGCCTATCCACGTACAGTCCACGTCCGATGGAAGCCATTCCTTGACCACGTTGACCACGCCGCGCCGAGAGCACCAGGGCGGTGGACGACGGTGAGGCCTAGGTTGGGGACGATGCGGAGCAGGGGAAGACGCGGCAGTGGATGCCCACGCATAGAGGAGTATGAGGGTTCACTCGTGTGGCTGCGGTGTGAGGCTGCTGTCGCCGCAGAATAACAGGGGGTGTGGGTGCGTGGAGGGATGGCCTGGTCAGCGGTCGGAGTAGTAGGGGGCTATGAGGCCTCCGTGGCATCACAGCCGGCCACGGGCGGCAGGAGTTGGCGGCACGACCGGCGCTGCTTTGGGCGGCTGGAGCAAGAAGACCAGAGGTTAAAGAAGCACTACGGCCATTGGATGGACATCGTACGGTCACTGGAGCTAGAATCGTTCATATATTGGCTGAAGTTGACAAAGGACTCCGTCCCAGTCAACTTAGTAGACCCACAAGTCAGCCTCCCACCAAGGTTTGTCCCAGCTAGCAGGGGGTATTCATTTTTTTTGTGCGTAATAAGGAGGCACTTCCGGTGGGTCCGAGCTGACAGCGGGGGGAACGTTTTTTCGCGAAATACGGTGGCCCGTCCTATGGGTCCCAGCAGTTAGGGGGAAATGTTTTTTTCACGAAATACTGGTGGCCCGTCCGATGGGTCCCTGCTGTCAGGTGGAGGAATAATTATTTTCCGCGTAATAAGGAGGCACTTCCTTGCGGCTGCCGTGGACCCAGCTGTCAGCCTCTCCACGTACAATACTCTTCCGATGGAAGTCGGTCATTGACCACATTGACCACGCTGAACCGAGAGCACCAGGGCGGTGGACGACGGCGAGGCTTAGGAAGGGGACGACACAGAGCCAGGGAAGACGCGGCAGTGGAAGCCCGCGCGGAGAGGAGTACGAGGGTTCTCCGGTTCGGCTGCGGTGTGAGGCTATCGTCGCCGCAGAATAACAAGGGGTGTGTGTGAGTAGAGAGATGCCCTGGCCAGCGGTGGGTGTAGTAGGGGGCGCTGAGGCCTGCGCGGCACGACAGCCGGCCATGGGAGGCGAGAGGTGGTCCCGCCGGCGCTGCTTTGGCGGCTGGAGCAAGAAGATCAGAGATTGAAGAAACACGACGGCCGTTGGATTGACATCCAACGGTTATGTCTGCTAGAATCGTTTGTTGACGTAGTATATAATAACTAAAAAAATCTTGCATACGCGTCAACTAAACAGGCCCACAAGTCAGACCACTCCCTCTTTTTTTAAATAATTTATATATAGCTCATGGCAACTTCTTATGCAATTTATTGCAGTCGTTTTTTTGGTTGGCCAGGGCCAATTTCGCATATTTCTGTGGGTTCCAAACTATTTTTAATACCGAAATGTCGAGCCAGATTTAAAGTACTTTGAAGATATATTTAAATTAGGTTAATGCCCAGTGAAATAGGAATCTGAAAATGTGAAAAAAAATCAGAAATTATAAAGTAATTGCCAATTTGTCATATGTTTTTATATTTACAACCCATTTCATATTACTTTCAAGATTTGCAGGCGTCTTGTAGGAGTTGCAGCCCATCAGGATGTAGAAAAATAAGTAGGCCTGGATTGGGTATTCTTCAGAAAAAATAAACTGGGCTCATTTTCACAAAGAAAAAAATAGATGGGCTAGTCACATGGTGAACATAAAATATAAGCCTAGGCTAGACGGGCCACATCCCAGTTCAAACCCTGCTCCGTCTCAACAATACCAAACAAAAAAAATATTGCTCGAGTAGCTACGTCCTAGGTGTCAGCCGATCTTGTGTTGTTCTCTTGTCTATCGACTATATACGCTCACAATGTCGTGGGTCCCAGATGTCAGGAAAACACTAGGAGGAAGCATTTTATTTTTCCATACGCTGACGTGGTGGGCCCCTACTGTCATCCTCTCCATGTACTTCTGCCGATTCATGTTGTTTGTTGACCATGTTGACAACACGAGAGGATGGCATCACGGCGAGCGCACCAAAGCGCGCGGAGGATGTCGGCGTTAACGATTTAGGAGATGGTGGGGCGGCGATGCGTGCGCTGAGGCGCAGCCATCCATGGGAGGCAGAAGCAGGCGGCCCCGCCGGTGCTGGTTTGGTTTTGGCGGCTGGAGGAAGCTAGGACTGAAGAAACATGACAGGCTGTAAAAGCAGTAGGAGTACTTAACAACCTTAACTGAAACCAGCAGGGGCACTTAACAACCAAAGCTGAAAGCAGTATGAGTACTTATACTGCTTTAACCGTACAAAGCACGCCTCGAATAGTGCTACTTTGCCTACAGTTAACCAAGGGTGAGGCCGCCAAGCCCCAGGACAAGGCCCAGGTGCCACCCCGCGCATCCACAACCTTCTGAAAGCGGCTTCATCTCGCAACGTGGTTAATAAACAGGATATGCGCTTTAGAGCCATGGAAAAGCATGAACATAATCTTCTGTCCTATTCTCCAAGATGGACGAGCCTTCATTATTTGAGACCACCCACGAATAAGTATCATTTCACCACCAAGGGGAATTGAGTAGGTCGACATAAACATCATGTTGTGACCAAGCGCAAGTATGACCCGACCATGGTCAAGCATCTGTATAGGAACAATAGAACTCGGCAGTTCCTGTTTCAAGAAGATCATAGCTGTAAAACTATGTATAAGCAATAGTTTATGAACAACATATATAATAGAAAACAGCTCGTACCATAAGTTTCTCGACACAGTTGGACCTGTTCAACGAGTGCAGCAGTGGCACACATATCCCACGTGGCCTTCCACCATTAAAACGCCCCACAAGGACCTCAAGACGATCAATAAAGTGTAGGAACTTGTGGATGTTGATCCAATCAACTTCAGTGCCAATAGCCGAGTTATTACAGAGTAACAAATGAGCAGACTGCTTAACTCTAAAAAAACCTACACGTGCCACCAATTATAAGAAAATATTAGTTAGAAGTAGCATCTTCGTGAGAGATTCGTTGCTACTTCTAAAATTAAATTGTGATTAGTTAGACAGAATAGGTGAATTAAGAAGTAATCGAGGCAACAATCAAGAACCAGATACAACTAACATGGATGAACAATTGGAACGACGTCAGGGTGGAAGATCGCAGTGAAGATGAGACCAGGTTCTGCTATTTCCATCAACATTCGTGCGCCAACTTTCAGTCCGTAACACTTGAGAAAGTTTATCCAAGTTCAGCCATAAAAAAGCAGCGATCTTCTTGGTACATGAACCCAACTCGGAAGTAATATCCATGGATTGTCTTCACTGTGACCATTAAACTAGTGTATTCAGTTATGGCAAGGCCGAGCATCTTGAGTACATGTGTTCTGGTAGAGCAAATAATACACTGCAGGAAAAATAATATGAGAACACAGCATGTTAAAAAAAACCCACCCTCCCGATAGAGAAGAGGATTCTAGGAACATATTGTGCGCGTTTCAAAATGCTGTGGTAGGATGAGAAGGAACGAGTGTGGCGTCTCACCGAGGGCGCAGAAATCTGTAGGGTACTCGCACTTTGGGCACTGCAACTGAAACATACAAGATTCAATACGAAGAAAAATGCATCAACGGCGGCGGCTGCCATCCTAGGATTACCTGCGACCAAGGGACTTGGATTTATCGGGGATGGATGAAGAATTCGTACCTGGTTCTCCATGAGAAAACCCTATGCAATCGCCGAGCGGGGGTTTTCTCTGAACAAGCAGACGAGGGAGAAGGGGATTCAGGCCCAGTGAAATATTGCTGCTTCATCCGTCCAGCTTACTACTAAAGCTGGAAGGAGGGGTTATGATTTGACGGCTCATTGGGCATTACTGCGGCGCTAGGACCAGGGTGTGTCTACAGTGAAGTTGTGCACTCTAATTTGTGCATATGGCACGTGGACCCCGTTGCCGGTTGTCCCACATATCAGCGAAAGGAAGTAGAAAGACAGGAGTAACTACTTACACATAAATATATTTTTTGACGGAGAGATACACCCTCTGTAAAGAAGTATACAAATCTTTTATATCACAGGTTCACCTTCCCGAGAAATATACTCCCTCTGCAACGCACGGGCATTATGGGGGTTCATCTTTTTTTATGGGGGTTCAGCTGAGAATATAATACTCAGATAGGCTCACGGTTCTGGACATTGGGCCGTAGGCCGGCCCTGCATGTTTGGGAGGCTCATGTGTTCTACCTCAGCGCTTTTCATATTGCAAGCCATCAGTACTGCGCTGGTTCTAGATGCTGTCGCAAGGCGAATACACAAAATTGAATAAAGCACGGTAGCTTTTGGAATGAAATCGAACGACAGTTCCTAACTAGCAATCAGAGTTGCAATTCTATCAATGATATACCATGTGATAAATAATATTGTCGTACTAATTATACACACATGACACTTGTTTCACCATGCTAGATTATTACATCAAAATCTCTCGGAGGATAGATCAGTTCGGCAGTTGCATGCTGCTACTGAAGAATTTCAAAGTTGATTTGGATCAGCTCTCCTTGCCGAGAAAGTTCGATTTTGACATCATCCCCTACCGCAAGATATGATTTAGATTTGAACCTTGACCATCCTTTAGCATCAATCATCATGCGACCATCCTTTGTACTTACGTTATATTGAGCAGGTTCATTCACACCAAGGCTGCGCATGGTAAGAGAAACTTGGCCGCCGTCGCCCGGATTGTTGAACGACTCCCTCGTTGCTCTAGGAATTCTTTGTTTGCAAACAAGAAGACATACCCAAATAGTTAGATCAACACAGTGAATCATGTGAAACAACATGGAAAGAAAAAAGAACGAAGCACTTGGGCGGCCAATGCTTACCAAGAAGGTGGACATGTCGGTTTTTGTAAGGACTTTGGTATATGAAGTGCGAACTGCAGCCCAGTCTGTTGCCGGTGCAACTGCATGGGCCGGACCAAATGCAACTGCAAGTGTTGGTGCAGGTGCCGAAGCCGCTGCTGCTGCCGGAGATGGTGCTCCTTGTAGAGCTGGTGCCGGTGTCGATGCCCGATCCTTCGGTAGATCAGACTGATCCGCTGACGCGGTCGGTGCCCAATCCTCAGTTGGATCAGACTGAGTTGCTGCCGCTGTCAGTGCTAGAGCAACTGCCGGTGCTTGATCTGTCGAGACAGCGATGATCGTGTCTGGTCTGCTATGATCAGCTTTCTAACTTGACTAGGATCCGTGACCGTGATCTAGTTTTTTTCTTCATTTCTTTTAAACTCGAGAAGGACTAATTGGGGCGTTTTTGTTAAACCAAACTGCAGTTCATCATAGGGATTCAGCTTGTACTTAGACAGCAGACTAATCCAATTATTTCCAGTAATATAAGTGATGGACAGTGCCTTCATTACTGACACGACATAAGAAGTGAAACCTGCAAAAATAGCCATTGTAGAGCAAACCAAACGGTTTATTCTGTGATGAATGTCACATGGCAAAACCTGCATCTTAAAATTGTAGGAAAAGAAAGAAAACATGACATTAAATCAATAAGATTTAGACAGTAAATCAATAAGATTTACTTGATATGACATGAGTGAATCCTTACCAAGAAATCACTATGTTGAAGTACTAAACAGAAGATTGATCGTCCAACTACGCGTGGCATGCAGGGGCCCTGCCTACTCCCACAAGCAGGACAGTCCAAAGGTGGTGACAAATCGTATGGACCGAACATCCATGGGACTGGAAATCCTGGTGGGTGCGATAAACCATGAAATGCATGCAGATATTGGAGTGTAACCATAATTGATAAACCGTCCTCACAAAAAATATGATCTGGATACTTCAAAATGTACAGACTGAATTGAGTGGACAGACATTAACATAGACCATTGTTAGGACTGACCACACACCAAAAGCGGCAGTACTAATAAACAATAGAGGGTTCACAATCACAAATCAAGTACTGAACAATAGTACTTACTACAGACAAGCAAAGTTGCACTAACTAAACTCTGCAGACTATTTCTTGCCACCGACCTATGGGATGAACCCCGCATAACTGACTAGGCCATGGACTTCGTGTGAGGTGTCTACATGCACCATCACCATCTTGTCAACCTTGGAGAACCTAACAGAGTGGTCTTTCCACTCATAAACATGATGATGAAGACAGGCCGCATCAGATTTGTTGGGAAGCTTTACAAGAACCACACCCTTCGTAATCGAGGGCACAACCAGGAAATTGTTGTGGTAAAGTACAACCTCGAGAACACGCCTGACAACAATGCTACAGGAAAACACTAGTTCAGGACACGTGGCGACAAGGACACAGCAGCTGGATAGTTCAGTAGTAGAACTCATCATCAGGTCTTCCAGTTCACACGGCATGACTTTGAGAACTTCATCTCCACCGCGGACCTGGTTCTAATTCAAACAGAAACCATATTTTATTACTACCTCCCTTCAGAAATATAAGATGATTTTCGATATTATACTCCATATATGACAACATATACACACAGAAATGAGTGAACAAAGACACTAGAACATGTCTTCAAAGGCATGAGAGCAGAGGGATTACATGCAGTATCCATAACACGAGTTACTGGGGCAAATATACCCTCTTAAAAGGTAGCATTGATGTTCATAAATTACTCCCTCCGTCCCAAAATTCTTGTCTTAGATTTGTCTAGATACGGATGTATCAAGTCACATTTTAGTATTAGATACATCCGTATCTAGACAAATCTAAGACAAGAAATTTGGGACAGAGGGAGTAGTTGAAAGTAATATATAAGAAATCAGTGTCAACCTCTCGCATGTTTTGGTCAAAAGAGGAATTTAGAACCGTCATTTGGCACACTAAAATCACATGCAAGATCACCCAGAAAGTTGTACTACCAGTACTAGTACTGCATGTTAGATGAAAAAACACGATCAAGATCGAGAAAAAGATCGTCAACAAGAGACATTACCTGGACTTGCTTAATGAGGGATCCCGGAGAGGGGGACTTTGATAGGGCGATGGCTTTGAGCTTGTCTGCGGTAGTCTCGGTCGGGTGCTTGCGCTTCTTCGTACCATGAGCCTCGACGGTTTTGGCCAGAGCCATAGACATCACGTCGGCTGGTGCTCCGGTGTCCATCCAAGAGAGGAAGCTGAGAGAGAAGAGTGAAAGGAGGAACGAGATGAGGGAGAAGCGAAGCGAGTGGGGGTTTTCTTCAAGAGAGGAAGCTGAGAGAGAAGAGTGAAATGATGGTTGCTTCGTCCGTCCAACTTACTGCTGGAAAGGAGGGGGTTTTGTGATTTGACGGCTCATTGGGCATTATTGCGGCGGTTCGATCGGGGTAGTCTACCTTCACTCTACTACGGAGTAATTTAGTGCATGGCTGGTGGACCCAGGTGCTGGCTGTCCCACACGTTGGCGAAAGTGGGTAATTTAGTGCATGGCTGGAGGAGGATCCGCACGGTAGAGTGTGTCCACTGTTTTTCATTCTGAAGAAAAAAATGATTACATCAAGCGTTTCCACTCTTACGACAGAGGAGTGCGAAACACGGTAGCCACTTGAACATACACAGTGCTCCTACTATTAGGCATGTGTAGTGGTTCATATGTCAGTACTACACAATATTGTTGGTACTGAAGTAAGATATGATGATAACAAATGATGTTGTGTGCATGTCAACTACTCCTATATGTAACATAGTACCGCTTTTTCGACTGTCCGGTCGAGAATGAACGGTGAGATCAATGTTAATAGAACTAGGTCCACAGCGCACGGAGAGTACGGTGCTACAGTACTCCATGAAACATGAACCATATGAAGCACATCCTATAGTGTTAGATAGGGTGTATGAAGGGTGCACGGGATGGGACCAAAAGTTCCCTTCTCGACCCACTTTTGGGTGTCTCGCAGAGTGCATGAACCATGAAGGGTGCATGAGTCCACACTAGTAGGTTAACAAAAATACACGAAGAGGAAACAACTATATTGAGATGAGAATGCAACCAAACACACCCACACGCTTTGTGCTACAGTGACTGATCTGCACCGTCTGAGTTTGATCCAACGGCCATGTTGCGCCGAGACATGGACATGCCCATGCAGAGGGCACCTAAACACCACCGAAGTCGCTCTGCTTCTCGAGGCGCATGATGTTGGTGATGCAGGGTGCAACCGCCCACAGAGCCCGCTCCCGGTCGACGGGAGCCAGCTCGTCAAAGACGGTGTCCAATGGCACGAATGGATTCCGGTGACGGAGCCCTGAAAGGATTCGCCCAGCAACGGCGACGACAACCTGCAACCCCTCCTTGTCCAGCTCAGACCCCACCATCGTGCAGAGACGGCTCAGCTCCTCAGAGATATAGGTGAAGAAGGAGACCAGGTCAGGAAGCCGCAACTCGTTAAAGTCGACCAGGTGGTCGAACGGGTTTAGCCCGACGGCCGGCATCGTCGCGCTGGCACGACAGTAGGCATCGCGCAGCCACAACACGTGCGTGGCAACTTGGTTCACCAAGTGGCTGAGGCGATCCTCGACCTCGTCACGATCGGCCCGCTCGCGCTCCAGCCAGCTCCCCTGATGGCCTATCGTATCTCCCGCTTTCTGCAGCAACGCCGCCGACGCCTCGAGCTTCTTTGTGGTGGACGCCTTCCTCTTTTGAAGCTCCGTGAACTCCCGCACATAACGGAGGAGCATGTCACTCATCTCCTCCTTGAGCTCACGGAGCTCCACGTCCTTGGCCCTGAGCTCCACATCCTTGGCATGGAGCTCCTATGTCAGGCGCCTCACCTCGGACTCCGTGATCTGCTCTGCCGCCATGGCACAAGGTAGAAGCAATGGGGAGAGGAAGCAAAGGGGGCAAAACGGCTGAAAGGCAATGCAATCTACGAGAAGGCGGAGAGAGCCAGCTGAGGAGCGGGGAATCTTTTGGTTTTCACCACAGTAAAACACCAGTCGACGACTTCTCACATCAGGGAGCAGTGGGTTTTTACAGGCGGAGTCATCGTGACTAATTGCTGTCGCGCCTGCTCCCATCAATCAAAAAATTAAAAATCCTGCCGCGCCTGCTCCCGTCAATAAAAAATTAAAAATCTTGCCGCACCCAAACACCAAAGCAACGCCGTGGTGGATATTTAAATTTACCTGCCGGCAAGTAGATAAAAAAGGGGTGAAAAAACAAATGTGGCGGCGGCCTAGCTAATCGGTCGAACTATCCCAACTAGCTAGCCACCGTGCTTCACTGATGTACTCGGTGGGAAAGGTGGTCTTTCGTGATTTGACAACTCATTTACTTGCTTCGGCGCTACGACCGTGGAGGACCCACAAAACGCGCGGTAGGGCATCCCACGTCAGGAAGAATATATGCGTGCACCACCCGGGAGGACCCGGAAACCGCGCGGTAGGGTGTGCCACGTCTCGGCTTGGAGGAAAAATGTGTGTGCAAAAATATACTGTATCAGACGTAGTACCTATGGTTCGACCTCGGGACCCAGCCAGTCAGTCGAAAACACCCCACTAGCCACACAGCTTCATCATGCAAACATGGCACGGTTAGCTCCGTCTCGACCATCCACAACGTCTCTTGTTCTAGGCGATTCTTCTATTTTCCAAGCTTTTTTTAGTTGTAATAACACCACGGCAAGCTAGCGCCGCTCTTCGTGTGTGCCTGTGCAAAGGTTAGACAATGGAGAGAAGAGAGATTGAGATCGCAGACCTGGGACCCACCAGTAAGTGAGACAACGGCCATGCACGTGTTGACGAGGCACTCCCTCTACTCTACTCAATGCAAGTACTGTATAAAATCAAGTTATGGGACAAAGCCAACAACCGTTCGTTTTTTCAGGCTATCGACTTACCCTTTGTAGTCTAGGTTGCCAATTCGAATCTCGTCTTTTAGATTTGTTAGTTTTAGGTCCAAATTTGATTAATGACAAGTGGGACCCCCGTGTGTTGTTCTGATATTTCAGTGTAGGATGGTTTTTTTGAACAAACACTTTCCACGGTTAGACAAGTAACGGCACGAGTTACACGTATTTTGTAAGTTTACGAACAAGAATGATAGCGGCATAGAATATCACATGCACCCCACAGCTTAGATGCTATGGTGATACGAGTTTTTACACTGTTGGAAGTGAGATCCAATGGCTTGGGAGTAGTCTTTGTGATTATGCGCAATTTCCAAACTCTCCAAAGTTTTTTTTGCAAATAAAACATTCAGGCCTCGTGTGTGCCGCTGCATCTTCGATCCAACAGCTCCCCGTAGCTTAATTACCCGCTACGGTGATATGAGCATCCAGGTTGTATGATCAGTGATCAGATGGCACATGCATAGTACTTGTACTTTCTGTGCATTTCCCAAACTCTATCAGTCGTATATTGCAAAAACATTCAAACCTCCTACTGTGGGCCGTTAGATCTCAGTGAACTCATATCACCATAGAATCTATGGTGCGGGAGCACCTCATACTCTCCCGTGCGAGAAAACATAAGGTGCTATCGCGGCTTGGATGCTGCGGTGATACGAGCTTGGAGGTCGTTTGATCTGAGATCCAATGGCATCTGAGCAGTCTTTGTGCTTGTAAGCAGTGGCCGGACTCTTTCGGGGCTTTTTTGTGAAAAACCATTCAAACCACCGAGGGGTGTTGGGTCACAAATCCAACGCCTCCGAAGAGCTTGTATCACCAAAGCATCTAAGGTGTGGTAGCACATGATATTCTTACATACAGGAGAATATGATGTCCTCCTTCATCTTAGATGCTACGGTGATACGAGCTTCGAGGTCGTTGGATATGGGATCAAAGAGAATCTAAGTAGTTTTTGTACAAATTGTGTGCAATTCTCAAACTCATAAAGGTTTCCTGCAAAAAAATTAAGACACATCATGTGAGCTGCTATATCTCAGATCTACAAGCTCCAAGCAACTCGTATCGGCATATAGCATCTAAGGTATGGGGGCACATGATATTCTCCCGGGGAGGAGGGGTGGGGCGTGCACAACCAATCGGTGGTTGGGAGGGTGGGGACAAATATAATCTACACAACCCTAAACAGAGCTCCACAGTTTTATCTAAGGTCGAGGGGTTGACCCCCGACAATCATAGCTCCGCCTAAACACAACATTTGCATGTACTGTAGTACTAGACTTAATATTCATATATCAGTTTCATGTTCATTTTAAATATTGAACTGAGGACCATGGATGTCTTACATTTTACTCCCTTTGTTCCTAAATATTAGTCTTTTTAGAGGCTTCAAATGGATTGGCACATACGGATGTATATAGACATATTTTAGAGTCTAGATTCACTCATTTTGCTCTGTATGTAGTCACTTGTTGAACTCTCTAAAAGACTAATATTTAGGAATAGAAGGAGTATTTTTGAATTCGTGTCATACATGCATGGGTTGGAAAAATAGATGCACTATACTTATGGGATTGTTGTTGTGTTCGTTCGTGTGTGTCTCTGTGCATGTGTGTGTGTGTGTGTGTGTGTGTGTGTGTGGTCATATGCTTGATACATACAAAGTTTTCTCACCTCCATATTGTTCATCTTTTAAATTTGAATTTGCATTGGAAAACTTACTAGGGATACCATGAAATGTGAAATCCACGTTGAGATCACTATATCACAAACTCAGTCTAATTCAACAACTCGTCATAAATCAATTACCACGTTGAGATTAGTATTTGCAAGGAAAATACGGGTATTGTAATACACATAGATTCGTTCGGTAATTTAAAAGGTTCCTTTTGTATTCTCGAATGGTAGGACCCAACGGCGTACCAGCCAGACCTTGGCTCGTGTTGATCCTAAAAAAATAGGCTCGTGTCCTTCGGTGGCGTGCGTGGTATGCACATTGGGCAACCCCAACCAGTCCAGCCTCAGCGTTTCAAGTCGAAATATCTGGCGGCCAGAACTCCAGCCCTAGGAAATTCCCCTCATGTCCCTGGTCCATAATGACTACCGATGAACAACGGAGGGATGCTTTAGTAACTAGAAAACGTTACCTATCATGCCGAGCACGGTTCAATTCCCTCGGTCGCCGCTCGTCAAGGTCACCCGTCAACTGCATTGCCTAGTACTACTACTACTACACCAGGATGAGCACAGAATTGAGCCCGTTTGTTCGTGCCTAGTACTTGAGTTAATATATCAGGCAATGCACTGGTATGCAGGGATTATCCTTTTACGGTTTAAAGGGCTTATCTCAAAATTTTAGTTTTCCCATTTTCTAAGTCTCAATTTGGTTGTTCCCCATCACATGTTCAGATTTCAAGGTGCAATAAATCATTACATGCAAGAATTAAGAGAAAATTGACCAATGCATGTACTTTATGCATGCATGCATTGCAATTAATGCATTCGTAAACACAATTTTTGAGGAAAACAAGCGCATTAATTGAGTGGTTTTGCAAACTACAACAATTGTTCCACCACTCACCATCTACTTTGGTTGGTGAGATTTTTGAATTGAGCCCTATAAACCGGAAAGGAGGTTTAACTAAGCAAAATGTTTGACCAAATCCATTCTTAAGAAATACAACATGACAGATGTACGACTTGAAAATTTATTGCATGATGCAGGTTATGATATTGTTTCGAATCCTGGATCTTAAATTTCAGAAAATCCAAAAGTGAGCATAAATTCTTGAAACTGAGCATGGTCACGTGATATGGCATAAATATTACTTCGTAAGTTTTTTATTCAATTCGAGACAAGCTGCTTATGACAAGTTGCACAAATGAAGAGCCAAGGTATTTTGGAACAAAGACCTGTCACGTTAAGGCGAACGCTTTCACTATTGAAACCATGGGCGTTTATGTGCCGCCATGAGTCCCCGCTTCTCATCGGCATGTGCCATCCAAGCAAGCGTGTGAGTCGACGGGAGGCGTGCGAGCAGACCGCTGCGCCGGCTGTCAGGGAGGCGTGCGAGTAGACCGCTGTGCAGACTCACCGGGAGGCGAGCCCTTTGACCAGGCTCCACCGCCCACCGTCGTCCCAACTGCTCCCACTTTTAATGTCACCAGCGCCGCAGTTTAAAATCAACCCCACACTACCCGGTATTGCTACAATCCTCTCTCTTCCTCTCCGATTCTCCTGTCGTCTACCTCCAACTAGCCTGACCTAAACGTACGCCATGCCGCATCACGATGGTCTTCCCTTAGTGTTCCAGTTTCATGAGGAAGACACCCTGCCGGAGTCTCAAGAACATAAGGCGCTTTGGCACGAGCTTGAACTAGCCTTGCGGGAAAACGACATGCCTGTCCCCGCTCCCGTTCCGGCTCTCGTCGCTCCGATAGCGCCAACACCCATCCCCGTGGAATTGATGGGCTGGGAGCTGCACATTGTCGCCGAGCTTGATGCCACGGGGTTCCACGAAGTCCCCGCTAACTTTCACGCGCACGTGCACCTGCCAGCGCATGTGCCCGCGCATGCACTGACACGCACGCTCGTGCCGGTGCCCATGCACCTGCCAGTACATGCGCCTGCGCATGCACTAACGTGCGCGCCCGTGCCGGTGCCCGTGCACACGAATGTCTCCTCCGCACCGTTGACAGCGCCTGTCCCCGCGCGGGTGCCGGTGCCCTCCTCAGTGGCATGGATGGCCGCCGTCAACCGCTTCCTTGCACCAACGCCAGTCGCCTCCTCCCGCCAGTTGACTCGCTCCAAAGTCCAGAATATTTTGACCTTCCTTGAAGCTAGGCCAACATCCAGGAGTACGCCAACAACGGCGCAAGACGCTGCCGTCGCCGTCGGTCAGTGGCCCGACGACACAAAGAGCACGGCAGAGGAGCCGCTTCCCACCGCGAGAACGCCCCCGCCGCCGCCGCGCAATCTAAATTTTCCATGAAAAACGTTCGGATTGCCATGCTTAAAATCCAAATTTTTATCATTTCCGTTTATTTTATATCGATCATCGTATAATTTAAAGTCGGAGTCAGACTGAACGAAATGTATGGTTTGATCGATTGAATATTTTGCTAGAGCCGTATCAAATTAAATATAAAACGTCATCAAGCCACATGTATTCCTTGTCATCCAACAACCTAGACTGCTTCAATGTCGAGCGCTCAACACATTTAGCATGCAGTTAATTTCATGCCAAAAATAGTGCTAATCACATGACAACACGCAAATAATATCCTAGTAGTTAATATCCGCATGCACTTAATATACTTCCAAATTAACGTGCATTGCACGTACACACTGACTAGTGCTGCTAGTACGTGAAATTGGTGCCGTGACTTGTGAACGCATCCAGATATGGTCAACGGCAACATCGCCCGCGAGTTCTTCCTGTTTGCCCGTGCGTCTAAACGCAGAAGGGGAGGAGAGAGAGAGAGAGAGCACACATGGAACCCACCAGTAAGTGAAGGAGAATAGTACTAAAAATAATATTACATGTTATCCATTAATTAGGCTATGGTAATATAAAAACATTATGTGAACAAAGGGGGTACAACAAACATTGCTATTCTACGTATGTTGCCTATTGACGTGCGGCTTGAAGGCCCGGTCGCATGTTCAATCCTCGTCCTTTATTTTTTAATTTGTATATGGGTCCAAATTTGTTTCATGACATGTGGGCCCCTCGGTGTGTAGTTTGTAGCACTTTAATTTGTGGGTCAAAATTTGTTCCATTCCAAGTGGACTATCGGTGTGTAGTTTTGTAGCTTATTTATAATAATTAAAGAGAACAACATAGTTTTTTCAATAATACCATGGTGTGACGTTGAAGGCAAGAAAGGACATGCGAGAGAGCGATGACCGAGCCAGAGGGAAATCAACTAGGGGAGTTGCGTGGGTTGCAATGGTGTTTGGAGTAGTTGTGGGCCGAATGCTAAGAAAATATAATCTAAACCGACCGGAATAAATGCCTACACAAATTAATCCAAGGTTGGAGTGCCCCTCGCAATGTAAATAGCTCCGGCTTTGAGAGGGATGGAGAGGTAGTTGCTTCAACGCGTGGAAGATGCGGTGTGAGAAAGCGAGGTCAATCGAAAGACATATAGATAGAGAGACAAAGTGAGTGTGGTCCGACATTCATTGAACAAACATATATGCTCCGGAGAGATATTGTCCGATTGAGCTTTTGTTAAGGGTGAGGGCTGTAAGATAGAGCTTGAGAGATGATCCAGTCACAGACGTGTAGATATATTTTGTGCATGGGAGGAAGCAAGGTCAACCGATCACATAGGAGTCGTGCGATCGAAAGAGTGAGACGGGTTGGAGAGAGTGACCTAGATAGATGATGTGCGTGAGAGAGTATACAATGTGAATAGGTCGAATTGGGCTCAAACATGGTGATATATCGTTTTTATCCGAGAAAGAGCGAGGTCAATCGAGACAT
>NC_041387.1:555681935-555693388 GCF_002162155.2 Triticum dicoccoides
ATGGCGGGTGTGTGAGGTAAATACATTTGGTAACAGGAGTGGAAAAAGGTGTTGTGTAGTTGAGAGACTTAGAGATCGAAACATGGAGAGAAAGAATGAACGTGTGTTGGAAACCGATAGCTTGCTAAGGTGGTTAGGAGAGGAAGATTGACCGATACAGGAAGTATGTAGCGTTTCTGCGCGCGGGGGGGGGGGGCTAAAAACAACATTTGAATGTACATAGTACGAGACTTAATATCGGTGTTTCAATTCGGTGTACATTGTAAGATTTGAACCGAGGACCACGCATACGGATAATTATTTTGAATTCGTGCCATACTAAGTTTTGAAAAGTTGACATTGACTCAATTTGTTGTGCTATTTTGTAGGTCATATGTTTGAATCCATCCAAAAGTTTTCTCACTACCATGGTGTTCATCATATACATATGAATTTGTATTAAAAAAGTAGCATGGATACAGTGAAATGCGAAATCCACGTTAGAATTGGAGATTGCTACGTGACACACACTCTAATTCAAATAACTAACTACGTGACACACACTCTAATTCAAATAACTAATTATGTGACACACTCTAATCCACGTTAGCGTGGGTACCGTTTCGATTTTTTTTCAAATAACTCCTCATTAATTAATTTATAGTACTCCCTCTGTTCACTTTTATAAGACCTTGAAGACATTTCAGACAATGTGAAAAGTGTTCATTTTAAGTTGTCTAAAACGACTTACAAAAGTGAATGGATGGAGTATCTCATTTCGAATGACTAATTATTGCAAGGAAAACACGGGCATGGTAATACATACAGATTCATTTGGAAATGAAAGAAGATTCGTTTCGTTTGCATTCTCAAATGTAGGCGCACCAGGCAGACCAGGGTCGTGTCGGGGTGGACGCTGCTTCGGTGCCTTAAAGGCAACTGCCCTTGGGTGATTGACATGTGGGCCAGCCACCTGTTGGGCCCACATGTCATGGACACAAAGGCAGGTGCCTTAAGGGTCCGAAGCATAGTCTTGTCGGGATGGTCGCGTGTGTCGGACGGACGCGTAGCACCCAGCCACCCACCCCCCTCCCCCCCAAAAAAGGACGACGACAATATAAGTTCATGCTTCCACGTTTCGGATTGAAATATCTGGCGGGCCCAATTCCAGCCCTGCAAAATCTCTCTTCTCCACCTCCCCCTTCCGCACCCAGATTGCTCAAATCCCTAATTCACCGCCATCCCTCGAATCGCCCCTTGTCTCGTCTCTTTCCACACCGTTCCCCACCTCTGTGCCGGACGACAATGACGAAGACGACGGTCGCGCTTCACCACCGCACCGGAGCTACCTCATCTACACCCTCGTCCACCGCATCGGGTGGTCCACCGACAATGTCGGCCGCCGCAACCAACGTGCCTCACAGACACCGAGTTCCACTGCATCAGTTGTGCTTCACCGACGTCGTCTCCCAGCTCACCGGGGCTACTTCACCGAGCACATCATCGCACCTCTGCCCCCCGAGGCCGTTGGGGCTTCACCAACGGTCTCGTCCACCACATCGTAGCGCTCTACCACCACTCAAGATCTATACCCGTGCGCGGCCAGCCAACGCCAGCGCATCACCCTCAACGGCTCTGAAGTGACCCGCACTCTAGCTAGGCGAGCATGCCCAAACGCCGGCCCGAACTAGGTATCCACACATCACTCCCTTATGCACTGTTCCGATGATGTTTGGATATCCTTTCACTGCTCTCTTAGCTTACACGCCTATGCAACTCTAACTTTAACTCTTATTTCTTCTGGAGATATCATCTGAAACAAGCAAATCCATTTTTTACCGAAGCATGATGGCGCTACGGGATCTGGTACACATCCTGCACACCCGTATAACCTTGCAAGTATCTGTCCTCCG
Organism: Triticum dicoccoides; assembly: GCF_002162155.2. NCBI lineage: Eukaryota > Viridiplantae > Streptophyta > Magnoliopsida > Poales > Poaceae > Triticum > Triticum dicoccoides. The sequence goes on from NC_041387.1 coordinate 555,683,828, forward strand.
GTATAACATCAAGGTTGATTCCTCTTATTTGATCAACCATTCGCCGTGTCAAAAATGCAGAGGGGGATGCAAGGAGCACAAGGCCTGCACATCCAAGCAAGTGGTAACATGGACTTGTACATGGAACATCCCAAGCGTAAGTCCCTGCATTTCATTTAATTCATACAGGCATTCGTGTATGATTTGTGTGCAGTGGCTAATCCACGAATTCAAGTTACCAGGGGCGAACATTTAACTTGAAAAATACGAAGGCACTTGCACTCCGGAAATGAACATAACTGGAGAAATGTGAAGCTACATGCACTTTGAAAACCAGCTAATGATCCAAAGTAGTTCAGAGTATAAACACTAAATGATACAAGCACCAAAAAACACAAAATGCAACATGGTGTACAAGGACTACAAACATGGTCTGTACCTGCTTGAATTATTCGTTCTCTGGCTGAAAATATCGAAGTGTAATTGCACGTATAACCAGTGCGCAAACTGCATATCAATATATCTATCCTGCACAAGTATGCCAATAGTTTCAAACAACAGATTAGAAAAGTATTTATGCTATGTTGTCATGATACGGGGACTTTCTGGTAGATGGCCTCAACGTTTCCTCAAGCTATGAAAATGCACTATAATTTGCTTGTCATCAATGCTTGCAAATCTCTGTCTCTCTCAACATAGTAGATCATCATTAGACACTAAATCCTTCAATGAGCTTGCAAAATGCTTGCATTAGATCCCTCATTAGACAATATATGTTCATCACCAGGAGCATGTAGAATGTTTGCATCAAATCCTTCATTAGTAGTCTGCTCATTAGACACTTTAGGCTCAAGAACAACATGAGCTTGTATGTTTGCACCAGAAACTTGATTAGATACATCAGATTCAGTCGGTTCAGTATTGATTGGGGGAGTTATAAAATAAGTAGAAATTGGTTTCATTTTCTCATAGATTCCCTACATACAAGCAGTTTTACAACACCGTCAGGTTTAACTATTGGCCAGATGTCACATCCCTAGCTTCAGGCATTGCTCTAGGTTAGCTTCATGTGTGCATCATGTCTATATTATTAAAACTTGAATTGAGGAATATTGGAAGCCTCAAAACCCTAAATAAAAGAGGGGCAAGAAACCCTAGAAATCTTATTCATTGCTCCAAAAGGCTCTTCTTAAATGTTTGATAATTTTTGGTAAGGGTTCTGGTCCCAACCAAAATATTGAACATTTTTAAGGAATTATTTTTGGGACTTTGAATTTAAATCATAGCTATTTGAATTGGACTTATATCTACTGTTAAATAAATATAGGTCCAATAATTCTGAAATATTCTTATGGAGCATTGTTTTAATTCTTTTAGCTCCTAAAAATATTGTCAGAAGCAAAATAAATTGAATTGGTTTCAAAACCAAATTCAAAACAAACCTGCAAAATAGAAAACAGAGTTAAAACAAAACAGAGAGAAAAAAAATAAAAGGAGTAAAGCCTACCTGGCCTCACCCGTGCAGCCCACCAGCCGGCCCAGCTTCCCCCCCCCCTGGCCGGCCCAGCCCACCAGCGCCCTCCCTGTCGTCTTCCTCCTCGGGACAGTAGGACAGAGGCGCGTGGCCGGAGCGCGCGCGCACGCGCCCGAGCCACCTCCTGCTTGCCGCCCCGCCCCGGATCGGCTAAGGATGCCACGCACCCCCTCAGGCCTCTCTCAACTCCCTCCCGTGCTCATCCCCTTCTCCTGCTCTCCCTCTCGCTCCGCACCTCGGACCCGAGCGGAGCCGCCGCCACCGACGCCGATTGCCACAGCCACCGTGCTCCCCACGCCTCACCGACGCCCCAGGGAGATCCGCCTCGACCACCTCTTCCTCCTCGCCGAGAAGCGCACCGCGGGAGCCCCTGCAACGTCGTCACCGCCGTCGTCTTCAACCTCCAGCGCCGAGCTCGCCTCCGGTCGATTCAGCGCCGCTAGGACCTCCCCGAGCTCGCTGACCTCCTCTTCGGCATCGCGGTGAGCCCCGTTGTGTTTCCCCTCTCTCCATTCGCTCGCCCCATGCTGTAACCGCCGTCTCACCGCAACCGGAGCTCGCTGCCGCCGGCCATGCTGCCGTCGCGGCCATGGCTTGTTTCGGTCGCGTCCGAGCATGGCTTTGAGCTCGTGAGGCTCACAGGAAGCCCATGCGCAGCTCAGCTTGTCCAAAACCCCACCAGGGCCTCGCGCCCGTTACCACCCAAACTCCGGCGCCGCCGCGAGCTCCGTTCCGACGAGCCCCGGCGTTCCCGCAGCCTCCCACCTACCCCATCAGATGCGGGAGAGCCCGGGCTACGCGCCGGTGCCCTCAGCCGCCGCCTCCGTCGCCTTTAGCGCAAGTCCGGCGCGTTGCCGCCGCCATTTTGGTCGCCGCCGGCGTAAGTCCGTCGATGATGACGTGGGCATCATTAGCGGCTAACCCCCCCACACTAACCAACCCCCTAGGCCACTGACAGCGGGCCCCACCCCTGGTCAAACCCCAGTCAGCGCTGGGTTTGACCGGGATTAGCTCCTGTGTCACTGACGTGTGGACCTCACACGTCAGGTTTGACCGAGCCAGCCCAGTTGACCCTGCTGACGTCACTGTGACATGGGGCTGACGCAATAAACCATTTTCTGGATTTATTATAATTCAGGAAATTCCAGAAAATTATATAAACTTCTAAAAATCATAGAAAATTAACCGTAACTCCAAATTAAATAATTTATATATGAAAAATTATCAGAAAAATTCAAGGAATCCATCTGTACCATTTTCATGCATGTTAGAACAACTTATAGCTGCTGTTTAGCACAAATCAATTAAATGGCATTTGAATAATCACATATGGAGTTTGAATTTGAATTTTGTATTCAAACCAACTTCATTTAATCTGTTGCTAGTTGCATTAGCCCAAAACACATTCATTTTGCCATGTCATGATCATGCATCATATTGTGCATTGCATTGATTTTGTTCCCTTTTGTGTTGCCGGTATTGTCCCCTCTCGATAGACGTGATATCGATGATGTGATCGTTGACACTGATGAAGACTCAATGCTATCTTCAGAAGTGCCAGGCAAGCAAAACCCCCTTTTCCGATACAATCCCACTCTCTCGCTCCTGCTCTCTTTTACTGCATTAGGACAACACCGATTCAACTGTTACATGCTGCGGTAGTTGAACCCCTTTATCCTCTGCATGACCTGTCATTGCCACAGTAAATAGATGAAACCCACTAGCATGAGTAGGAATTGTTTGAGCCCTGTTGTGCCTACTCATTCATGCTTGTTTGTCATGCCCGCTACTGCTTAGAGTTGAGTCAGGTCTGGTTCATCGGGGATGAATCAGAGGCGTGTGAACATGTCCTACTGTGTGTGAGCTAAGTGTGTGAACACGATTTGGTAAAGGTAGCGGTGAGAGGCCATGTAGGAGTACATGGTGGGTTGTCTCATTGCAGCCGTCCTCAGGAACTGAGTTCTGTGTTTGTGATCCATGATTCAGCTACTACCATACATTGGGCCCTGAAATATGACCCCGCTCGACTTCTTATTCACCCTAGTCCTCTGTCCAGGAGTTGCAAGTAGTTTCTGGTGTTTGTAGCTTACTGGAGGCCGTGGACAGCGCTGACCATAGGGGTGGGCTGTGATGCGGTAGGTACGTGGCACGGTGTACCGGATGCCCGTTTGGTATCTCGGGAACCCTGTTCACATCGTTTGGGGCTGTGAGCGAAACTCCGGCCAGATCTCCTCATGGATGGAACCCGAATAGGCGATAAACCTGGACTAGAGACTTGAGTGTTTAGGTAGGTCGTGGTCTACACCCACGTCGGCTTTCGCTTGAAGTCTGCCGAGCACATGTCGTGTGCAGACGCTAAGTGGTGGAAACATGTATGAAGAAGTACACCCCTGCAGGGTTAACATCATCTATTCGAATAGCCGTGTCCGCGGAAAAGGACTTCTGGGTTGCTTATATCAGTTCATAGACAAGTGAAAGTGGATACTCTAAAATACGCAAGATAAGCGTGAGTGCTATGGATGGCGTTCTCGTAGGGAGACGGGAGCGGATCCATAGTGGTGTATTGGTTGGTGAATATGTGGACTCGTGTGCGCCACCTCAAAAGAGTCGCTTGCAGTCGTAGTTTAGGATAGCCACCGAGTCAAAGCTGGCTTGCTGCAGTTAAACCCCTCCACCCCCTTGTTGATAATGATGCATATGTAGATAGATCTGATGTAAGTCTTGCTGGGTACATTTGTACTCACGTTTGCCTATTTTATGTTTTGCAGAGAGACTTCGGTCTCACTAGTAGTTTCGCGTGGACTTCGACGTTTAGCTTGTTACCTCAGCTACGATCTTGTGCCCTCGGCAGGATCTGATATATAGTCAGGCTTCTCAGCCTTTTTCATTATAGATGTCTGTACTCAGACATGATAGCTTCCGCTTGTGTTTTGACTTGTATGCTCTGATTGTTGGGTCATGAGACCCATGATTGTAATATCTCGCTCCTCGGAGCCTATTGAATAAATTACTTGAGTCGTAGAGTCATTTTGTGATGCCATGTTGTATTGCACATATCGAGCATATTGTGTGTATGTTATTGAAATGCCTGGTATGTGTGGGATCTGACCATCTAGTTGTTTATCTTTAGTAGCCTCTCTTACCGGGAAATGTCTCCTAGTGTTTCACTGAGCCATGGTAGCTTGCTACTGCTCCGGAACACTTAGGCTGGCCGGCATGTGTCCTTCTTCGTTCCTGTGTCTGTCCCTTCGGGGAAATGTCACGCTTTGAGTACCGGAGTCCTGTTAGCCCGCTACAGCCCGGTTTACCGGAGTCCTGCTAGCCCAGTGCTACAGCCCGGACCCACTTGCTGATGACCGACACGTTCGAAGCTGGGTCATGGATGCCTGTCCCTGTAAGTCTGTGCCACTTTGGGTTTACGACTAGTCATGTCAGCCCGGGCTCTTTATCATATGGATGCTAGCGACACTATCATATACGTGAGCCAAAAGGCGCGGCAAAGGTAAGGCGACACCCGTGGGGATACCGTGCGTGAGGCCGCAAAGTGATATGAGGTGTTACCGGCTAGATCGATGTGACATCGAGTCGGGGTCCTGACAGCGTTGGTATCAGAGCCTGACTGCCTGTAGGATTACCAAGCCAAACTGGTCGAAGTTGAGTCTAGAAATTCTTTAGTTATATAAGGGAATTGATTGTGGGATGGAACGTAAGGCTCTTTTTACTCCTTATACCTCATGCCCTTCTGATCTGAGTCATCTTATCTTTCCTGCGGGGATTAAGAACTAGGCTATCTCTTCTTTCTATTAGGATCACGTGTTACTAATCAGTAGACTTATAAGATTGTTGGATTTAAGTCTCAGTTCAGTTCCTACTACTTCCGTATGTTAATTGTTGATCTCGGAACCTTGATATTGTGCTTCTGAGTGGTTATGCCACCATTTTTGTGATTGTCTCAAATCTTTTTGAGCAATTATAGCCGTTATGCTGTCCGAGTCATCCCAGGTTTCTAAATAGTCCGATGCATTTGCAAGTCCCTTCCTTCTGTTTCCGATGTTCCCATGGGCCAGATTAACCACACTAATCGGTGTGTTGAGGTAATTATTGCCTCGACATATATGTTGGAATTATTATTATGACCCTAAGTGCTTAGGGGATCATCTAGTGGTCTAGCCATGATTTGTGTCCTAGTGTGAAGATTCTGGCCTTTATTCTCGGAAGCATCCCGTGATGCTACTTAGTAGTAGGTATTCTACTCCTGGGTTCTGAACCCGAGATTCACTCTACCTACTTCATGTGGATAGTAATTACTAGTGCCTTTAGGATATTAGTAACCTTTGCGATAGTCCTTGAAGTCCGTGGTATCTTCTTCTTCCAAATACCATGAACTACTTATGGCAGATGTTTATTGGATCAAAAAAAATCACAATTAGAGTACCCTTGAGGAGTTCTCCATTCATAAATCGTGACTCTGCCAGTTCTACCTTTCTGCATGGGTTATCCGGAAGAAATATGTTGAACTTGGTTCGACATACTAATCTATGCATCCACAACTCAGAAAGTTATATGTTCCTTTGAGTTGTTCTCTTTAGTTGCATTCTGACCCTCGTCTATCAATTGATAGTCAAGAGTATGCGTGCGTTCGTTCATCGATGCCTATGACTCTTGTGGTCTGTCAAGCCATTCTATTCCGGAATGACTAGGAGAAACAAACTCCAGTACCTCTTCCATATCTAGGGTTGGGTCAAAGTAGTTGTATTCCGCAGATCAAATGCCAATCCAGCTTTTGGTTCTGCTCTACCTTGGAGTATTACATATTTTATATCGAGATTGTTATAGGAATTGCACACCATCCCATGAACTCTTGGTACAGTGATACTTCTTGCCATCACTGTTCATTCCTCGGCCCTCGTGTTGATGCAACCGGAATACCGACAAATGAATTGTGATGTGTGAAATCAATACTGCTAGCAACTCTGTTGCTTGGTAGTTAGAGGATAATAATTTCATTCTTAGTATGTTGGTTTTCGAATCATCCTTCTAAGACTGATCGTGCTACCTAGTCCTTATTTCGGTGCACCCTTCGATTGATGAGTTAGGATCTTGTCAAGTCCTCACTCATTTGATCATATTGTCTTGCCCTCAAAAGCAAGATTGTTCTCGAGCTTAGTAACATACCGGTGGTTTGTGACTTTCCAAATATCTTCTTGGAGGTGTTACCGGGTTGTCACCTGACCGCTATGTTGAGTTCGTGATCAAGTTGGTTTCTTGTGAACCACCTTCTCTCCAAGAATCGGTGTTAGATATCCCTGAGCTAGTTGGTTAAGCTAGACAACAACTTGGAGAGTTGGAAGATAAAAGCTTGTCTGACTTAGTTCGTTCCAAAGGGATATTCTTGTGTAGTGTGTGTTGAAGAAAGATGATATCTTCATCGATTGGTCCCTGTGATCAGTTGTTGGACCTATTGTCTTATCAATCCTTTGATTTGAGTGTGGGCCATCGTCAAGTCAAATCAGTACCAACGATGCTCGTAATGTTGTCTTATTCGTGGTTGATCCCTCGAGCATACACCATTATATCTTTTGGGTCTGACCAATGCTATCACCGTGTTCACATGATGGTGGAAATCCAGTGATATGGAAATTCCGATGAGTTGTTGTTGAGCCCATCAGCAGCATTTTGTCTCCCCATGATTCATGTTGAACATCAACCTAGTGTTGGAAACTTGTGTAAGCATTTCTTCGTGTTTCGTTCATGAAGCATATGTTTGGATGAAAGTAGTGACTTTCCCTGATTCATGTGCATATGATGCAAGTTGCCGCCGTGGATTCGAGAAAGTCAATGTTGCTTTCTTTGGAATCATTCCAAATCAGTCATGCACATGTGCGAAGAATGCTGTGATTTGAAGACTTGCAACCTTCAATCTATATGTATCCCTAGCACACCAAGCCACTGATTGATTTGTTCAAGGAGAAGAAGTTCCTTCTTAAGAGTATACCTTATGCAAGGATTTTGATATCCTCGCTGATGGTTCCCAACCAGAACTCGGTAGTGTTTTATTGTAAGACTACCAGGTGGGCATGCTTGTCTGGGACAACGTGTTCACATGTTTGTAGCAGAACCAGCTCACGTTTTGGAGCTTGCTATCGTAGTTCATCTCCCGAGAATCCCGCAACGTCATCTCGTCGATTTGTGTTGCAAACTTCCGTTTTTCTTCCTAGACTCGATGAGTCTGGGATATCCTGACACCAACCAGATCTGAATCTCAGGCAGATATGATGGTTGGAATATTTCCCAAGAATTATAACATTGGTCGCGCGATAACCGGTAAAGTGGATGTCGTGGCCAACACACCCAGCCGGAAGACCTGTTATTATAATATCTTGATTGATGAAGTTGGCCACCTCCCCATAGGGATTTCGTAGGGTTTACCCCCTAGTTGCCCCTATGGATTTTTGTATTACCGAAGTCCGACCTTTTACTTGATGTTTTAGATATCAAACCATATCTATGAATGGGTTATACTAGCACATCAAGGAGAACATTAGAAGCGGAGTGCTAAATGTCTCTCGGTCGATCATCCAGATTTTATTTGCTTGGCCTCGCTAAGGTGAAATCTGAGAAAGTGTTATCCTCCTTCGCATCTGCATCGTCCATCGCTATTCATCATGGTAGTATGTTGTGTTGTCAGCACCCTTGACGCGGTTGTTGATAAAACCTTGATGATTGTGGAAATGCTCAAGTTCTTGAGAGCACGCACAAGCGCTACGTGTTATCCTCGGCACTAGCTGGGTTTGCTCTCAGTTTCCTCGGTTATGCTATAACTTCTCAACAGTGGATTCACTCTCTATTGTTGGGTTCTCCCCAGTTACCAGAATCATTCCTAGCATTTGCATTCTGTTCCTAGCTTGCACCGCCAATGTGCCATTCTACCATGGGTCTCTTCCATTTCCGGTGATAAGCAAATTCATCCATTACGTTGTCTTCAACAAGGTAATCCACATCATCCAAGTCCGAGTATGCCATTCTACCGACCCCCTCCAAACGATCGCTCGAGAATTGCCTTAGGCTGGTTTAAAGGGTTTCAATGATCTCTGAATCAAAGGTAATTCTTTTTGCCACTTAAGGGGATATATCTTCGAGTCACCTTCCCTAAGGTGCATCATTGTGGTATCATGGCAACTCAACTCCTCGCTACGTTGACAACCGTTCACCACCCTCTTAGGTGTGGAATTGTTGTCTACCTAGTGAACCCTTGTCATCTGCTTCACTCCATTCCTATGGGTGCGTGCTTCGTCTCTCAGCTCGAGAGATGTTGCTATGTCTCATTCCGTGGGTTAATCCTGAGTTGTTCGACCTTCGAGAAGAACAATTCTTTTAGGGTCTTTCCTTTTCCCTCGTTGTCATGATAGCTGGAGTTCTCAGAGCAAGACGATAAGACAAAGATGGTGTTCAAATCAACGTTCAACTGAAGTGCACCCTGGATCGTGAAGATTATACTAGTTGCGTTTACCTTTCACCCTACCCTACGCTTGAATCTCGAGACGAGATTCTTGTTTAGTGGGGGTGAGTTGTCACATCCCTAGCTTCAGGCATTGCTCTAGGTTAGCTTCATGTGTGCATCATGTCTATATTATTAAAACTTGAATTGAGGAATATTGGAAGCCTCAAAACCCTAAATAAAAGAGGGGCAAGAAACCCTAGAAATCTTATTCATTGCTCCAAAAGGCTCTTCTTAAATGTTTGATATTTTTTGGTAAGGGTTCTGGTCCCAACCAAAATATTGAACATTTTTAAGGAATTATTTTTGGGACTTTGAATTTAAATCATAGCTATTTGAATTGGACTTATATCTACTGTTAAATAAATATAGGTCCAATAATTCTGAAATATTCTTATGGAGCATTGTTTTAATTCTTTTAGCTCCTAAAAATATTGTGAGAAGCAAAATAAATTGAATTGGTTTCAAAACCAAATTCAAAACAAACCTGCAAAATAGAAAACAGAGTTAAAACAAAACAGAGAGAAAAAAAATAAAAGGAGTAAAGCCT
>NC_041387.1:555693892-555778064 GCF_002162155.2 Triticum dicoccoides
CGGCCCAGCCCACCAGCGCCCTCCCTGTCGTCTTCCTCCTCGGGACAGTAGGACAGAGGCGCGTGGCCGGAGCGCGCGCGCACGCGCCCGAGCCACCTCCTGCTTGCCGCCCCGCCCCGGATCGGCTAAGGATGCCACGCACCCCCTCAGGCCTCTCTCAACTCCCTCCCGTGCTCATCCCCTTCTCCTGCTCTCCCTCTCGCTCCGCACCTCGGACCCGAGCGGAGCCGCCGCCACCGACGCCGATTGCCACAGCCACCGTGCTCCCCACGCCTCACCGACGCCCCAGGGAGATCCGCCTCGACCACCTCTTCCTCCTCGCCGAGAAGCGCACCGCGGGAGCCCCTGCAACGTCGTCACCGCCATCGTCTTCAACCTCCAGCGCCGAGCTCGCCTCCGGTCGATTCAGCGCCGCTAGGACCTCCCCGAGCTCGCTGACCTCCTCTTCGGCATCGCGGTGAGCCCCGTTGTGTTTCCCCTCTCTCCATTCGCTCGCCCCATGCTGTAACCGCCGTCTCACCGCAACCGGAGCTCGCTGCCGCCGGCCATGCTGCCGTCGCGGCCATGGCTTGTTTCGGTCGCGTCCGAGCATGGCTTTGAGCTCGTGAGGCTCACAGGAAGCCCATGCGCAGCTCAGCTTGTCCAAAACCCCACCAGGGCCTCGCGCCCGTTACCACCCAAACTCCGGCGCCGCCGCGAGCTCCGTTCCGACGAGCCCCGGCGTTCCCACAGCCTCCCACCTACCCCATCAGATGCGGGAGAGCCCGGGCTACGCCCCGGTGCCCTCAGCCGCCGCCTCCGTCGCCTTTAGCGCAAGTCCGGCGCGTTGCCGCCGCCATTTTGGTCGCCGCCGGCGTAAGTCCGTCGATGATGACGTGGGCATCATTAGCGGCTAACCCCCCCACACTAACCAACCCCCTAGGCCACTGACAGCGGGCCCCACCCCTGGTCAAACCCCAGTCAGCGCTGGGTTTGACCGGGATTAGCTCCTGTGTCACTGACGTGTGGACCCCACACGTCAGGTTTGACCGAGCCAGCCCAGTTGACCCTGCTGACGTCACTGTGACGTGGGGCTGACGCAATAAACCATTTTCTGGATTTATTATAATTCAGGAAATTCCAGAAAATTATATAAACTTCTAAAAATCATAGAAAATTAACCGTAACTCCAAATTAAATAATTTATATATGAAAAATTATCAGAAAAATTCAAGGAATCCATCTGTACCATTTTCATGCATGTTAGAACAACTTATAGCTGCTGTTTAGCACAAATCAATTAAATGGCATTTGAATAATCACATATGGAGTTTGAATTTGAATTTTGTATTCAAACCAACTTCATTTAATCTGTTGCTAGTTGCATTAGCCCAAAACACATTCATTTTGCCATGTCATGATCATGCATCATATTGTGCATTGCATTGATTTTGTTCCCTTTTGTGTTGCCGGTATTGTCCCCTCTCGATAGACGTGATATCGATGATGTGATCGTTGACACTGATGAAGACTCAATGCTATCTTCAGAAGTGCCAGGCAAGCAAAACCCCCTTGTTCATTCCGATACAATCCCACTCTCTCGCTCCTGCTCTCTTTTACTGCATTAGGACAACACCGATTCAACTGTTACATGCTGCGGTAGTTGAACCCCTTTATCCTCTGCATGACCTGTCATTGCCACAGTAAATAGATGAAACCCACTAGCATGAGTAGGAATTGTTTGAGCCCTGTTGTGCCTACTCATTCATGCTTGTTTGTCATGCCTGCTACTGCTTAGAGTTGAGTCAGGTCTGGTTCATCGGGGATGAATCAGAGGCGTGTGAACATGTCCTACTGTGTGTGAGCTAAGTGTGTGAACACGATTTGGTAAAGGTAGCGGTGAGAGGCCATGTAGGAGTACATGGTGGGTTGTCTCATTGCAGCCGTCCTCAGGAACTGAGTTCTGTGTTTGTGATCCATGATTCAGCTACTACCATACATTGGGCCCTGAAATATGACCCCGCTCGACTTCTTATTCACCCTAGTCCTCTGTACAGGAGTTGCAAGTAGTTTCTGGTGTTTGTAGCTTACTGGAGGCCGTGGACAGCGCTGACCATAGGGGTGGGCTGTGATGCGGTAGGTACGTGGCACGGTGTACCGGATGCCCGTTTGGTATCTCAGGAACCCTGTTCACATCGTTTGGGGCTGTGAGCGAAACTCCGGCCGGATCTCCTCATGGATGGAACCCGAATAGGCGATAAACCTGGACTAGAGACTTGAGTGTTTAGGTAGGTCGTGGTCTACACCCACGTCGGCTTTCGCTTGAAGTCTGCCGAGCACATGTCGTGTGCAGACGCTAAGTGGTGGAAACATGTATGAAGAAGTACACCCCTGTAGGGTTAACATCATCTATTCGAATAGCCGTGTCCGCGGAAAAGGACTTCTGGGTTGCTTATATCAGTTCATAGACAAGTGAAAGTGGATACTCTAAAATACGCAAGATAAGCGTGAGTGCTATGGATGGCGTTCTCGTAGGGAGACGGGAGCGGATCCATAGTGGTGTATTGGTTGGTGAATATGTGGACTCGTGTGCGCCACCTCAAAAGAGTTACTTGCAGTCGTAGTTCAGGATAGCCACCGAGTCAAAGCTGGCTTGCTGCAGTTAAACTCCACCACCCCCTTGTTGATAATGATGCATATGTAGATAGATCTGATGTAAGTCTTGCTGGGTACATTTGTACTCACGTTTGCCTATTTTATGTTTTTGCAGAGAGACTTCAGTCTCACTAGTAGTTCCGCTTGGACTTCGACGTTTAGCTTGTTACCTCAGCTACGATCTTGTGCCCTCGGCAGGATCTGATAGATAGTCAGGCTTCTCAGCCTTTTTCATTTATAGATGTCTGTACTTAGACATGATAGCTTCCGCTTGTGCCTTGACTTGTATGCTCTGATTGTTGGGTCATGAGACCCATGTTTGTAATGTCTCGCTCCTCGGAGCCTATTGAATAAACTACTTGAGTCGTAGAGTCATTTTGTGATGCCATGTTGTATTGCACATATCGAGCATATTGTGTGTATGTTATTGAAATGCTTGGTATGTGTGGGATCTGACTATCTAGTTGTTTATCTTTAGTAGCCTCTCTTACCGGGAAATGTCTCCTAGTGTTACCGCTGAGCCATGGTAGCTTGCTACTGCTCTGGAACACTTAGGCTGGCCGGCATGTGTCCTTCTTCGTTCCTGTGTCTGTCCCTTCGGGGAAATGTCACGCTTTGAGTACCGGAGTCCTGTTAGCCCGCTACAGCCCGGTTTACTGGAGTCCTGCTAGCCCAGTGCTACAGCCCGGACCCACTTGCTGATGACCGACACGTTCGAAGCTGGGTCATGGATGCCTGTCCCTGTAAGTCTGTGCCACTTTGGGTTTACGACTAGTCATGTCAGCCCGGGCTCTTTATCATATGGATGCTAGCGACACTTTCATATACGCGAGCCAAAAAGCGCAAACGGTCCCGGGAAAAGGTAAGACGACACCCGTGGGGATACCGTGCGTGAGGCCGCAAAGTGATATGAGGTGTTACCAGCTAGATCGATGTGACATCGAGTCGGGGTCCTGACAGCGTTGGTAGCTTTAGTTGCATTAGCCCAACACACTCATATTGCCATGTTTCATGCATGCATCATATTGTTGCACATTGTTTGGTGATGCCTGTGTATCGTTATCCTTTACGACAGGATCTGTCCCCGAGGAGTACCGTGACTACCCTAACGAAGAACCGTATCCGTGCATCGAACCATCAGGCAAGCAACCAACCATTTGATCATATCGATACAATCCCATGTTCTCGCTCCTGCTCTCTTTTACTGCATTAAGACAACGCGATTCAAACTGCTGTGTGCTACGGTAGTTGAACCCATTTCCTCTGCATGACCTGTCATTGCCACAGTAACTAGATGAAACCCACTAGCATGTGTAGGAGTTGATTGAGCCATATGTATGTGTTGTTCCTACCTTGCTATGCCTGCTATGCTTAGAGTCGTGTCAGGTCTGGTTCATCTAGGTGATGGGCTAGAGTGAAACGATTATGTCGGTAATGAGAGTGGTGTGGTGAACACGATTTGGTAAAGGTATCGATGAGAGGCCATGTAGGAGTACATGGTGGGTTGTTTCATTGAAGCCGACCTTAAGCACTGAGATCTGTATGTGTGATTTAAGAATCAGCTACTACCATGCATTGGGCCCGAAACCAATGGACCCTCTCGACTTCTTATTCACCCTAGTTCTCCGTCCAGGAGTTGCAAGTAGTTTCTGGTGTTTGTAGCCTACTGGAGGCCGTGGACAGCGCTGACCGTAGGGGTGGGCTGTGATGCGGTAGGTACGTGGCCGGGTGTACCGAATACCCGTTAGGTATCTCGGGAACCCTGTTCACATCGTTCGGGGCCGTATGGGAAACCTCGGCCGGACTCCCTGCGGATGGAACCTGGATAGGCGATAAACCTGGACTGGAGGCTTAGGTGATTAGGTAGGTCGTGGCCGACACCCACGTTGGGCTTCCGCTTGAAGGTTGCCGAGTACATGTCGTGTAAACGGCGGTAAGTGGTGAGAGCGTGTGTGAAGAAGTACACCCCTGCAGGGTTAACCTAATCTATTCGAATAGCCGTGTCCGTGGAAAAGGACTTCTGGGTTGCTTATATCAGTTCATAGACAAGTGAAAGTGGATACTCTAAAATACGCAAGATAAGCGTGAGTGCTATGGATGGCGTTCTCGTAGGGAGACGGGAGCGGATCCATAGTGGTGTATTGATATGGTGAATATGTGGACTCGTGTGCGCCACCTCAAAAGAGTTACTTGCAGTCGTAGTTCAGGATAGCCACCGAGTCAAAGCTGGCTTGCTGCAGTCAAACTCCACCATCCCCTTGTTGATAATGATGCATGTGTAGATAGATCTGATGTAAGTCTTGCTGGGTACATTTGTACTCACGTTTGCCTATTTTATGTTTTGCAGAGAGACTTCAGTCTCACTAGTAGTTCCACGTGGACTTCGACGTTTAGCTTGATACCTCAGCTACGATCTTGTGCCCTCGGCAGGATCTGATAGATAGTCAGGCTTCTCAGCCTTTTTCATTTATAGATGTCTGTATCCAGACATGATAGCTTCCGCTTGTGCTTTGACTTGTATGCTCTGAGTGTTGGGTCATGAGACCCCTGTTGTAATATCTCGCTCCTCGGAGCCTATTGAATAGACTACTTGAGTCGTAGAGTCATTTCGTGATGCCATGTTGTATTGCACATATCGAGCATATTGTGTGTATGTTATTGAAATGCTTGGTATGTGTGGGATCTGACTACCTAGTTGTTTATCTTTAGTAGCCTCTCTTACCGGGAAATGTCTCCTAGTGTTACCACTGAGCCATGGTAGCTTGCTACTGCTCTGGAACACTTAAGCTGGCCGGCATGTGTCCTTCTTTGTTCCTGTGTCTGTCCCTTCGGGGAAATGTCACGCATTGAGTACCGGAGTCCTGTTAGCCCGCTACAGCCCGGTTTACCGGAGTCCTGCTAGCCCAGTGCTACAGCCCGGACCCACTTGCTGATGACCGACACGTTCGATGCTGGGTCATGGATGCCTGTCCCTGTAAGTCTGTGCCACTTTGGGTTTACGACTAGCCATGTCAGCCCGGGCTCTTTATCATATGGATGCTAGCGACACTATCATATACGTGAGCCAAAATGCGCAAACGGTCCCGGGCAAAGGTAAGGCGACACCCGTGGGGATACCGTGCGTGAGGCCGCAAAGTGATATGAGGTGTTACCGGCTAGATCGATGTGACATTGAGTCGGGGTCCTGACACCAGAAATTGAAGAGTTGAATTAGATATAATCAAGGATGTGATTTACCTGCTCGTTGCGCATGCTACTCTTGCAAGCTATGACTATCCATTTGCGCAAGCTCGATGCCATGCCCGTGCTGCCGCCGCTGCCTCCCACATAGGCTACACCCAGGGTTGGATCTTCATCTTCTTGTCCTTCCATTCGCTTGAAGCCCGGCGACCGCCCTCCAACGAGGGCGTGAGGAAGTGTTGTGTCGGTCTGTCCAGCGGCGGCTAGGTTAGGAGCAAACCAGACTGGAGGCTAGAGCGAATGAATTGGGATTTTTCCTGCTGTCGATCGATATGGGAGGTGCTCGTATGGGCCACGAGCCTGCTATAGGGCCTGCCTTGCACTTATGTTATTGGCCCATCCAAATTGAAACATTTTTCTTCATGTTTTACATTGCCTGCTCGTGCGTTGGGACGAACAAAACTAGCGTGGGCCAACCTGGACGACTCAAACTAGGTGCACACTTTTCAGCCACCTGAGGCGGCCGCCCATACCAGCCCCTATGGTGGCGTCGCCCCTTTTTGCGTGTATGAATGGATAGTGAAAAATATTCCAGTGGTGCTTTTGATTTACCCACATAATGGTTGAATTGTTTGTTTCTATGAACTGAGTTCGCCAATAAATGTGAAGGATGCCAGTCTTTTCATCCTATTGTAGATTGCTTAGATCTCGATATGCCAAAAGTAATTGCATGAAATATACATTAAAATCCAGTGTGATGTGTTTGGCTACAACTAGTCATACTACACGTCCTCATATAACATACCAAGGACGCACCATCTTACCAGATTAACCATTCGACTTACCTCAGTGTGGGAACAAAGAAGTATTGGGACTGCGTATCCAAGCAATTGATGCCATGGACTCCTTTGTACAACCTTGTAAGCGAAAAAGAAGTTGCAGTGTGCGTGTACAAAGAACTAGCGTAAGTTCAGTTACCTGCTTCTCGGAATTTTAGTTAGCCACTTATTGCAAAATTGTTCAATTACGTTGCTTGGCTTAATTTAGTTTGCTACTGATTACATAATGGCACAGCCTGTTAATCATATTGTAGACTACGCCTATCTATGTGTTTGATACTTACTATTAAGAATTACATGTTTGCCTTAACTTAAATATCTACTTGTTTGTTTAACTGCTTTTCTGCTGCAACACCGGGTTACAATGATGTTAATAACTACTGTACTTTTCAGCATCCAATTGAAACTCTTTAATTCCTTGTTTGTTTAACTGGTTTGCTGTTATATCTCCCAGTTGAGATGTTTTGCTAACTTCAACTTTTCTAAATCCAATCGGAACTTTAACCGCAAAACAGGTGAGCCCAAGATCAAATAGCGAGGTCCCCATGGACGTTGCATCATCCCACAGCAGTGGCACCGGCCCAATCGTGCATTATGAATTGCCAACTGCTGATGCTCTAGAGGCTAAACTAGTGGTAGAAAGAGATTTTGCTTCTACACTTAGAGATGAAGTTGACATGTTGAGGAAGCAAACAGCACAATCACAAGCAGTACTCAAGACAACCATTAAATAGTGGATTTCAAAATGAAGCAAGCTGAGACTGACCAGATTGTTAAGCTCCTGAAGGAAAAAAGGAAATTAAATTCCTACTTGGTAAATCATAGGTGAAATGTTCTTTCCATAGTTGAATAACCTTTGTGTTGTCTGTTCATGTAATCAATCAAACCATTTGTTTTAGAGATCATGTAATAATTGTTTTTTTTGTTTTTTGGTTTGTAATTTTATTTGAGCACAAGTCTGTATTAGTTGATAAGACTCGGAGACATTTCATTTGGATTGTTGTGCCAGACCTACAAATATGCCAATCGGGCTGAATGTGCATTCAGCAATAGTAGTAGTATAGATGGACCATAAGTGGCACGCATCGGAAAGGGCCAAGATGCTGGCTAAAAAAAGGATATTATTGTAGCAAAAAAAAGTACAGCGGCCTGGCTTATGTATGTTAGTTGATATTATTGATCCATATACTCTATAAGTGTTTATATGTCTGTTAGTTCTGTACATTCTTGGTTTATTGACTCGGTATTTGAATCTTGATACATCTCTTGTGTACATATCTAAGTGGGAGTACACATTATTCTGCGTATGACATTTGTGTTGGACATGAAGTGTTCCAAATATTCGAATTCACCTTAAATTGGATTCTAGTTTCTGAATTTGAGTATCGGCATTTGTAAACCATATTCATAGATGACAGTGGAATACATCTTTGTCGTCCTTTTGAAGATATATAAAAACACATAGAATGATTTATAAAGATTCATATAGGAATACAAAGTGGATTCGAATTTAGTTGCCAGGGTAAACATGGATGCTTATTGTCCCAAAATTCGAAAGAAGCAGCAAAATGTCCACTCCCAGGTTGGCTGCCCAAAGCCAAGTCTTTGGGAGATGGAAATTACTGTCTACCCATTACACGGACAATCCATCAGCCCGATTTCCACTGCTCTAAATAGGGGTAGGTTAGTAACTTCAATTAGACGTGACACGACCGCCTCTGAGCCCATTCCGACACGGTGGGCGTCAAACATGGGCGGCAAAACACATTTGATTCAAGCTCGTTCGAAAGACCTCTGTTTCTCCCTCCATTCCCCATTCATACACGGTGGGTGACAAAACAAACTCGACTCGGCCGAAATCGATGTAGGCAAATATTTTCAATAGGGGCAGGTTTGTAACTTCACTCAGATGTGACACAACCGCCCTACCTGTCAGCCCCGTTCATACACCATGGGCACCAACCATGGGCGCCAACCACCCTCTCCTCGCCCGAAATCGCTCTGGGCAAATATTGGCGAGATGCGAGATTACCGTCCTATCCCCAACCGACGAGACGTCCAAATTTTAAATGGGGGCTAAGTTCGTAACTTTCCCATATTTCAGACAGGCACGTCCCAAAAACATGGTTCCCCGTACCTCTCCCTCCATTTTCCCATGCATACACCATCCGCGCTAGAACACCCCATCCCCACACCAGCCTCCGTCCGCCACCCCATCCATCGCCGCCGTCCTCCACCACATCCATCACCACCGTCCTCCACCATGCTGGAGCGCCTACCAAGACCGCGTCGTCCACTTCTAGAGATGGATGTTTTTCATCCACGGCGACGGACCAATAGCCTTGCATCGCGTCCTCTCGCTTCATCAGCGTCGTCGTCCTCTTTGCCGGGGCCGCTCACACGACCTTCTCTTCCACCGCAACGGGACTTATCCCCCGATGCACCCGTCTACCATCGCAGATCTGCTTCAACGCCACCAACAGCCATCGCACCCCCGATGCCTACACGGCGCCACAAGAGAGGTGGTACTTCATATCTCCTCAACTTTTTGATCTCAACCAGAAAATAGATCTTAACTTGGTTACTCTACTTTCTTTTCAGCTCTTAGAATTTAGTTCTTAGTTCGAAGCAAACAATGGATGCTAAATATCATTTCTCCGGTTTGCAGCTTCAAATCTGCCATGGCACAGCCATAATACGGTTTAATTGATCATGCTTAGGGTTTAATTGATCATGTTGGTTTCGTGGTGGTTTCTTTAATAGAAATCGGAGGGGAAACCCTCTTTTGCTAAAACAATATGCTTAGAGTTCCCCCTTTTATGATCACTATACAATCAGAATACGTGCTTCGTGTCATACTAACACTGCACCACCCATCAAGCTAAACAAGCTTAGATGTTCAAATACGAATCTGATATTATTAAAACAGAGTTGTTTAATTGGTCAGCTAAATGTTCCTAAATTAGTTTCGAAAATGCATGTTCGCCGCTCAGGTGTGTATCTCTATAGGGTGCCCACGGTGGGCCGGCCCACCCTGGGATTTTGGGTCGTCCCAGGCCCCGATTCCCCTATGCAAGGGTTTATAAGGAGACACTCTCTGAGTTGAATCCGAAATGCATTCCATAGATAATTTGACTACTTTGTATGTTTTCATGAATCTCAGATTCTGAACAGCATCATAATGATTATGAGCTTGCACGCATGAAAAGAATAAAGCAGAACAATGCCATGGCTGTCAAACT
This sequence comes from Triticum dicoccoides, assembly GCF_002162155.2. Taxonomy (NCBI): domain Eukaryota; kingdom Viridiplantae; phylum Streptophyta; class Magnoliopsida; order Poales; family Poaceae; genus Triticum; species Triticum dicoccoides. Next base: position 555,703,788 of record NC_041387.1, read on the forward strand.
TGGCATTAAGGGACTAAAATCAAGTCTGGATGCAACGCAATGCAAACGCTCTACACCTACAGATTCATGCTCAGAATATGATCCTAACAGTGATTCTGAGCTAGAGGGAGACCTAAGTCAATGTAGCTCCCTAGTGGAGGAGTCATAGGAAGATGCCCTATCTTATTCACCCATCAAGGTACTTGCTCTAACTTTCCAAGGTTAATTGCTCGCACATATCTTGCAACTGATGCTTTGCATTGCTTCTACTTTGTTGAACTTCCATTAGCTTAGTTTACACATCGTGTATGTGAATACGCCCTGCCTATCCATTTTTAGTACATATTCCATCTGTCATCATACCATATTTATCCATTCAAATGCTGTTCTTGTGTATCAGACGTTCAAAAGTCAGAGGGTGATTGCTGATCGTGGAGGAGCACAAGAAAAGTATTTGGAAAAGGTAGTGGCACCTGATAAATCAAATAGCCCATTAGGTGTAGTTGCAATATCACCTGACCCACAAAATACCCCAACTCTAGCAGACTCTAGCCCTATTACACTGGTCATTTCTGATGCCCCAACTCAGCAGACCCCAACTGCAGCAAAAAATAGTATGATTATGCCAGTTGACATAGCACCAGCTATACGACGCAAAACCCCCATTCCAGCAAAGAGTACACCAAATCCAGTTGCCAAATCCCTTTTCGAACCAGAGAGAGCCCCAATTGCAGCAAATAGGACCCCTGTTCCATTTCTTCCCAGTTTAGAAGACGAAGCTTATGTTGTTGTCAGGAACTTTGTGCGCATCTTTCCTTCATGGAAAGATTATACCGCAGACACAGAACAATTTCCACTCTTCCTCCGCAACTTACGCATAAGTAATGTACTAATGTTATTCATGGTCGTTACTACATATGTTTCTGCTGACAGAAGACACAAGATTTCATTCTTTTAAATAGGCGAGGAGCAAACTGGATTGTGATGATGAGCAAGAGTTGGTTGCGCTTTTCAAGCACTCGTTGATGAAGTATCGTTCCTACCTGAGGCAAGCGCACTTCGATGGCAAGCCTCTGAACAAAATTTCTGTAAAGTCTCCGGTGCTACATTTATCCGACGGTGACTGGAATAATCTTGTTACACATTGGTCTCGGCTGCAGCGTAAGGTACTGTCTATGATATCACATCACAATTTGAACTACATTTCTGCATTTGCCTTAATGTCTCACTTGTACGAAAACTGTTAGCAGAAGAACATTCGTTCTCAAGGGACCACAGAATCTCGCAACTATAATGCACACTGCATTGCTCTTGTGAGTACCTCTTGCCCTATATGACCATACTTACTTTCATAGCTGTTTGATTATGTAGCATCACTGCACATGTTAGCCTCGTAATCGTCCATTTGGTGGACATTATAAGATCCATATGGACTCTTACACAAATTTAGAATCAACCCAATGCTTTTGAAGAGGTTTAGCTCTGCAGTCCTCTTGTATGGACTGAACATGGTCTATCACTGTACTTACATTAACAGCTACTCCCTCCGTCCCATAATATAAGAATGTTTTGTACAGTACACCAGTGTTCAAAACACTCTTCTATTATGGGAAAAGGGATTGGTTCATTTTGTAGCATTCTGCATCTTATCTCCCTCGCCCACCATTTACTAAAAATATCAGATCTATATTTAATCTTACCAACAAGTAGAATACACAAACAATGCCAGTGCAGAAGTGTAGCCCATTGCTCTTGTCAGTACATTTTGTCCTATAACGCTTGTACTTCCAGGGATTGGTAGTTGATTATGTAGCATCAATCTGCATCTTATCTTCATTATCCTCTATCCCTTCCAGTATTATCATATCTATAATTACTCTCTACAAAATGTAGAGTACATGCAATGCTTATGAAGAAGATTCTGTGCTGAAATTCTTGTGTTATACTTCCCTTGACATGGAGAAGGGCATTATAAAGCCGGTGTTAACTGTTAATGTAAGTCAGTCCTTCTAAAGTCTTTATCCTCAACTGCTGTTTATTTGCTCATACTCCCTATCGTTTACTGCTGTTTAGTTTGCTGTTTCTACCAAAATGCATGTTCGTAAGAACCGTAAGTTCTAAGTTTTACTTGTAAAACCAAATTTATTATTCATACCATGCACATTACTTCATACTCCTTATATGTATGCTTGGTTTTGTGGATCTATAATCCAGTGTGTGGTGAAGTAGCCCACGTTTGCACCTTGTCATCTCCTGCTTATCTTAGTGATGTGGCTGATAATATGAACAACATACCATGCACATTATCCAAAATAGATACAATGATTTTCTTTGCCCTTCATCTATTCTTGTTATGTTGACATGGTAATCCAGTAGTGTGGTGAAGCTCCCCACATTATGAACAATGCCAAATTACGCTATTGATATTTTGAACTTACTCTTTATTTTCTAATTTGAAATTGGATAGAATTGACACAATAGTTATCATCTTTGTTTATACACGTGAAAAACCTGTCATCTCTCTGCTTTGTTTCAGGGTGATATGCCTGATGGCATGCACAAGTCTACTGAAGGCTGTGAGACAAACCCAACATATATTGCAGCAAAGGCAAAACATCTTGAAGATAGCAAGACAACCCCAAAGTCTTGTCTTGATGCAGTGTTCAAGTTACTTGAGACTAACAGTCAGACAAGCTCACAAAAATTCGTTTTTTGAATCAGTTCGACCTCTTCAATCCCAAGTTCTAGCAGTAAGGCATTCTGCAACTCAACTTCGACTTGAAGTCCTATCTCTAAGAAAGATTGCGGAGAACACCAATGAGAACCTCATCGCTAAACAGCTACACCTGGAAGCTATGACCGACATGCTAGGCCGGTCTCACAACCTTGCTCAGCAGCTTGTGCATCAGTTCCCCCGCAAGGCTAACCTTTCTTGAACTGTCTTGGAAGTGGTCTCGGTTCGGTATTATTTTGTTACGCTGCAATGGTGCCCAGTTTTTGTAATCTGCTTCTTCGTTGCGCTTTATGATCACTGGTGGCGAACTTCGATGCCTAGTGGATGTAATATACCTTAAATCCTTTATTGTATAGTGTAGGTTTATTCTTAGTTACTATGCCATAATTTCTTTATTGTATAGAGTAGGTTTGTTCTTAATTCCTACTAGTTACTGCCATCATTCGCTATCTGAAAAAAAATCAGATGTAGTCGACCGGGCCGAAACATTCGACTCTAACGGGCCAAGTTTTTAGCGGGCCACAATTGGGCCGGCCTGCGTCTTTCTTGGGCCCGAATGATTGGGGCCTTCACACATTGCGCCAGGCCCAAACTTACAACGGCCTATATTTTAGTTGGGCCTTTTGTCGACCCAGCGCTTAGTTTGGCCCAGGTAGCGTTGGGCCATTAACAGGCTGAATATTGTACTAGCCTGTTACGGTCGAGATGAAACCACGGGCCTTTAGCAGGCCAAAATGCATGGTGGGCCTCAATTTTCACTAGTCGTCGACGGGCCTTCAGCAGGCCGAAATGTAGACCGGGCCGTTATGGGCCCAGTTAGCTCACGGTCCGTTACCAGGCCGAAACATATCTTAGGCCTTAGTTGTCCCACTGATATCATGGGCCTTTAAGAGGTCAAAAGCTTAGTACAAGCATCAACGGGCCGAATTACGCGACAGGCCTTTAACAGGCCCAAAGTCACATTGGGCTTAACTGTTGCCACCTTTAGCACGGGCCGTTAGTGGGCCCGATGTCCCGTCGGACCATATATGGCCCATGGGTAGCACGGGCCATTCACAGGCCGAAAGTCACACCAGGCTGAAATGGGCCCATGTCTACATCAGGCCTCTAACAGGCTGAAAGTCACTGGGCTGTAGTTGGGCCCGAATATTCGGCGAACAATTAACGGGCCAGATCTGGCTTCGAGCCGCAAATGGGCCCAAATATTGGGCGAATAATTAACGGGCCAGATCTGGCTTCACGCCATAAATGGGCCCAAATATTGGGCGAACAATTAACGGGCCAGATCTGGTTTCGGGCCATAAATGGGCCTTTATTAAGCAGGTCGTTATTGGGCTGGCCCACTAGTGCCTGATTAAGTTCTACGGGCCTTTGACTGGGCCGGCCATTTTAACCTATATGGGCCTCTGTTGGGCCCAGCCACGTGTCGACGTACCATAGGCATGTCTCCTCCAATGGACGGGCGACATCTGGCCCACTGACGAGCTGACAGGTGTTCCCTTCGGCCAATTAGAATTTTACACGTGGAAATTTCCCATTGGTCGGGGCTGTTAACGGGTTATCGGATCCAAAATCCGACCCGATAGCTTAACGGCGTTCTATTACAGTGGATGTCACGTGTCGGTCACCCTTCACGAAAGCACTTCTGTGACCCGCGATTTATCGTCATGGAAGTGGACACTTCCATGATGATAATTTTGGTAATGTCATGGAACACTTCTACGACAGCACAGGTATGACTATCTTGATTCGGTCATAAATTTGTCATGGATGTACATGCATGACAAAAAATGCGACCTACTGTGACAAACACGTATCATCACGAAAGTGTATTTTTTTGTAGTGTATGGCATCAAGATCAAGCATATCAGAAGTGAAAACAGCACAGAGTTCAATAACACCGGCCTCGACCTTTATCTGGATACCTTGGGCATCACTCATGAGTTCTCTGCTCCGTACACACCTCAGCAGAATGTCATCATGGAGCGCAAGAACAGAACCCTTATCGAGATGGCTCGAACAATGTTTGATGAGTACAAGACTCCAAGGAAGTTCTGGCATGAAGCCATTGATACTGCATGCCACATCATCAATCGTGTTTATCTTCACAAGCTTCTGAAGAAGACATCCTATGAAATCCTAACTGGTAAGAAGCCAAATGTCAGTTACTTCAGAGTATTTGGTGCTAGGTGCTGGATCAAGGATCCACATCACACTTCAAAATTTGCACCGAAAGCACATGAAGGTTTTATGCTTGGTTATGGAAAGGATTCGTACTCCTACAGAGTCTTCAACCTCTTTCACTATAAATTGGTTGAAACTGTGGATATGCGGTTCAATGAGACTAACGACTCGCAAAGAGAGCACCTGCCGAATGTGCTAGATGAAGTACCTCCTAGTGAATCAATCAAGCAAATGGGAACTGGAGAGATCATACCTTTTGAGGCTCATACTGAAGAGGAACTTATCATTTCTGCACCTAATCAACCTGAAGACAATGCTCAGCCTGCAGACAACCCTCCAAATGATGACATTGATCAGCAAGAGCAAAATCTTCGACCAGTTCATCCTTGTGTTGCAAATGAAGTACATATTGAGAAGATAATAGATAGCATCAATGCACCTGGTCCACTTACTCGTTCAAGAGCAACACAGCTAGCAAATTTCTGTGGGCACTTTGCATTCGTCTCAATCTCTGAACCCAACAAAGATATTGAAGCCTTCATGGAACCTGAATGGATTCAAGCTATGCAAGAAGAGCTTCAATAGTTCGATCTGAACAATGTGTGGGAATTGGTCAAGCGTCCTGATCCTCGTAAGCACAATATCATTGGCACCAAATGGATATATCGCAACAAGCAAGATGAGCATGGTCAAGTTGTCAGAAACAAGGCTCGTCTCATTGCTCAAGGATACACTCAAATTGAAGGGATTGACTTCGATTAAACATTTGCTCCGGTGGCTAGGCTTGAAGCCATTCGCATACTGCTAGCCTATGCAAATCATCACAACATCCTTCTGTATCAAATGGATGTTAAAAGTGCCTTTCTCAATGGAAAGATTGAAGAAGATGTATATGTTGCACAACCTCCTGGTTTTGAAGGTCCAAAACATCCTGATATGGTATACAATCTCAACAAGGCATTGTATGGCCTCAAACAAGCCCCTCGTGTGTGGTATGACACACTCAAAGACTTCCTCAAGAGCAAAGGCTTCAAACCTAGTTCACTAGATCCTACACTCTTCACGAAGACATGTGATGGTGAACTGTTTGTGTGCCAAATCTATGTGGATGACATTATCTTCGGCTGTACTGACAAGAAATACAGTGATGAGTTTGGTCACATGATGCAATAGCAATATCAGATGTCCATGATGAGCGAGTTGAAGTTCTTCTTGGGTCTTCAAATCCAACAGCAATGCAACGGCATCTTCATATCTCAAGAAAAATACCTCAAAGATTGCCTGAACAAGTTTGGAATGCAAGACTGCAAAGGATACACGAAAGTCATCTGAGTCCCGACGCCAATGGTAAAGAGTTTGATCAAAAGGTATACCGCTCCATGATTGGTTCTTTACTTTATTTATGTGCATCTAGGCCAGATATAATGCTTAGTGTTTGCATGTGTGCCCAATTCCAAGCGGCACCAAAGGAATCGCATCACTTAGCTGTGAAGCAAATTCTTCGATATTTGGCTTACAGCCCAACACTAGGATTATGGTATCCAAAGGGCTCAGAGTTTGATCTAGTTGGATTCTTAGATGCTGATTATGCTCAAGGTTGATCGCAAGTCCACATCAGGCACATGTCTCTTTCTGGGACGATCACTTGTCCGTTGGTCTTCAAAGAAGCAGAACTGTGTATCTCTCTCCACTGCTGAATCTGAATACATTGTTGTTGGATCTTGATGTGCTCAGCTTCTCTGGATGAATCAAGCTCTCAAGGACTATGGTGTTCACCTGAAGCATGTGCCACTCTACTGCAACAATGAAAGCGCCATCAAGATTGCCAACAACCCAGTTCAGCACTCGAAGACAAAGCACATTGAAATTCGTCATCACTTTCTCAGAGATCATGTCATGAAGGAAGATATTGATATCATTCACGTCAACACTAAAGAGCAATTGGTAGATATCTTCACAAAGCCCTTGGATGCGAAAAGGTTTTGCAAGTTGCGGTGTGAGCTAAATATCTTGGAATCCTCAAATGTCCTGTGATTGGACACACATCCTAACACTTATGCATATTGATGACTTAGATGTGCAACACACGAAGTAATGTATATCTTCAATCAATGAAGACATACACTCTAAGTGTGAATACCTTAATGTGGAATTCGACTTCGGAGCGCCACGATAATTGTGCACCTTGTCTGGGTCTAATACTTCCTATACTGTGGGTAACGCCACCACCAAACTTTTGTTTGAAGTGTTTTTCTTGGCGTCATATTTGCAAATTTTTCGCATTTGATTTGTCTTCATCTTTGACTTAAGTTCATGATTATCTTCACCTTGTTGATTAGGTCTTATACTAGGATATATGCATATTTGTGTTCTATCCTCTACAACATTCACTTATAGGTATGACTTCTTGCTTGAATCTTTTGATCTAAGTGAATGTGATCGTACCCTAACCTCTTCTATGCTTCTACCTCAAATTCTATCTATCCAAATCATATGCATTCTATTGAAACCGTCGAATGTCTTCTCTGCGTCTTTTTCAGCAGAAGATACAGAGACAAGAATTATATCTGTTTTTAATGTTATATCCTTATTGCCTAAAACCCAGAGAAGCCGGAACAACCCCCCCCCCCCCGACAGTCCAGGCGTGCGTGGGAACATAGAACAACTTCCAATGTGTTGCATGTCTGCCACGTGCCCTTCAGATGTGAACCGCCAGGGGCACCTATGTAATTGCGTTGTGCCGTCCCTTTCCTTATAAATACACATCACATCGCGGTCAAAATCCTTCTCCCACCTCACCACCTCGCACAAACCCTAGCGGCACCGCTATCTCTCGACGACGCCGACGACGAAGCGCTTAGCTGTCGTGACCTCACCGACGCCGTCCTCACGCCGGCCGCAGAACTCGTCTTCTCCGCCGCCACCGTAGGTGTCTTCCATTTCCAAATTAGGGCACGGGAGATTGAACTTATCGGCCTCCTACTCCGTTCCGTCTAGCAGTTCTTCGTGTGGTAATTAAAACTCACTTTTTACTGTCTTTTTGATCTGATAGACTCATCGTTTTTCACCAAAAGCGGTTTCTATGTCTATCAGATGAATCTATCATGTTCTGCATCTCATATCATGCTTAGTATATTCACTTATGCTTCACAACAAGTTAGATTCTTCACTTGTACCTATTCTTGGATTCGTACAAATCTGGAACCAACTCTCACCAAATAAGTGAATGTCTTCACGCTATGAGGTCAATGTCTTCAAACTGATTTATCTTCAAAAATCTTCTGAGAAAGCATATGACCTCTTCCCCTTCCCTCGCATCTCTAATGTTGTTGCAGGTACATGTTCGTGGGAGAATCTCTTGGTTCTCATAGTCTGCATTCATTTGCAGAATTCTTACAGCGTCACATCGATTCACCTGAAGCCAGTTCTTGTCTAACCAGCAGACGGAAGCCTTTGCAAGTTCTGAAGCCATTCATTTTAAGCTTCATGGAAACGGATAAGTCAGCTAGAAAGGGCAGCAGACAGCGCCGTGGGAATACATCCAAAGATTTTCCACCAGATCTGCATGAAATGTACAAGACAGACCCTGAAGAAACTTATGGTGAACACAAAACTCGAATCCAATGGATTCGAAGATATTGGGCTGAAGAGTGGTACAAGTACAGATTTGTCACGGCTGAGTGCTACGTCTTGAGCTAGCGTTGGTTTTCCCCGAAGAGGAGAGGGTGATGCAGCAAGTGTAGCGTAAGTGTTTCCCTCAGTTTTGAGAACCAAGGTATCAATCCAGTAGGAGCCTCCTCAAAAGTCCCATGCACCTACACAAACAAATTGAGAACTCACAACCAACGCAATAAAGGGTTTGTCAATCCCTTCACGGCCACTTACGAAAGTGAGATCTAAAAGAGAGAGAATAATATATTTTTGGTATTTTGTAATATAGATGCAAAAAAGTAAAGATGCAAATAAAGATAGATTGAAAGCAAATATGATAAGAGATAGACCCAGGGGCCATAGGTTTCACTAGAGGCTTCTCTCGATATAGCATAAGTATTACAGTGGGTGAACAAATTACTGTCGAGCAATTGATAGAAAAGCGCATAGTTATGAGATTATCTAGGCATGATCATGTATATAGGCATCACGTCCATAACAAGTAGACCGACTCCTGCCTGCATCTACTACTATTACTCCACACATCGACCGACTCCTGCCTGCATCTAGAGTATTAAGTTCATAAGAACAGAGTAACGCCTTAAGCAAGATGACATGATGTAGAGGGATAAACACATGCAATATGATATAAACCCCATCTTGTTATCCTCGATGGCAACAATACAATACGTGTCTTGCAACCCTTTCTGTCACTAGGTAAGAACACTGCAAGATTGAACCCAAAGCTAAACACTTCTCCCATGGCAACAAAGATCAATCTAGTAGGCCAAACCAAACTGATAATTCGAAGAGACTTGCAAAGATAACTCAATCATACATAAAAGAATTCAGAGAAGATTCAAATATTATTCATAGATAAACTTGATCATAAACCCACAATTCATCGGATCTCGACAAACACACCACAAAAAGAGATTACATCGAATAGATCTCCACAAGAGAGGGGGAGAACATTGTATTGAGATCCAAAAAGAGAGAAGAAGCCATCTAGCTAATAACTATGGACCTGTAGGTCTGTGGTAAACTACTCACAACTCATCGGAGGGACTATGGTGTTGATGTAGAAGCCCTCCGTGGTCGATTCCCCCTCCGGTAGAGTGCCGGCGAAGGCTCCAAGATGGGATCCCGCGGATACAGAAGGTTACGACGATGGAAATTGTTGGAAATATGCCCTAGAGGCAATAATAAAATGGTTATTATTATATTTCTTTGTTCATGATAATTGTCTGTTATTCATGCTATAATTGTGTTATCCGGAAATCGTAATACACCTGTGAATACATAGACCACAACATGTCCCTAGTGAGCCTCTAGTTGACTAGCTCGTTGATCAACAGATAGTCATGGTTTCCTGACTATGGGCATTGGATGTCATTGATAATGGGATCACATCATTAGGAGAATGATGTGATGGACAAGACCCAATCCTAAGCATAGCTCAAAGATCGTGTAGTTCGTTTAGCTAGAGCTTTTCCAAATGTCAAGTATCATTTCCTTAGACCATGAGATTGTGCAACTCTCGGATACCGTAGGAGTGCTTTGGGTGTGCCAAACGTCACAACGTAACTGGGTGACTATAAAGGTACACTACGGGTATCTCCGAAAGTGTCTGTTGGGTTGGCACTAATCGAGACTGGGATTTGTCACTCCGTATGACGGAGAGGTATCTCTGGGCCCACTCGGTAATGCATCATCATAATGAGCTCAATGTGACCAAGTGTCTGGTCACGGGATTATGCATTACGGTACGAGTAAAGTGACTTGCCAGTAACGAGATTAAACAAGGTATTGGGATACCGACGATCGAATCTCGGGCATGTAACGTACCGATCCACAAAGGGAATTGTATACGGGATTGCTTGAGTCCTCGACATCGTGGTTCATCCGATGAAATCATCGAGGAGCATGTGGGAGCCAACATGGGTATCCAGATCCCGTTATTGGTTATTGACCGGAGAGGCGTCTCGGTCATGTCTGCATGTCTACCGAACCCATAGGGTCTACACACTTAAGGTTCGGTGATGCTAGGGTTGTAAAGATATGACTATGCAGTAACCCGAAAGTTGTTTGGAGTCCCGAATGAGATCCCGGACGTCACGAGCAGTTCCGGAATGGTCCGGAGGTAAAGAATTATATATAGGAAGTCAGGATTTGGCCATCGGGAAAGTTTTGGGGGTCACTGGTATTGTACCGGGACCACAGGAAGGGTCCCTGGGGTCCACCAGGTGGGTCCACCTATCCCGGAGGGCCCCATGGGCTGAAGTGGGATGGGAACCAGCCCCTGGTGGGCTGTTGCTCCCCCCTTGGCCCCCCCTGTGCCTAGGGTTGGAAACCCTAGGGGTGGGGGGCACCTCCACTTGCCTTGGGGGGCAAGCCACCCCATGGCCGCCGCCCCCCCTTGGAGATCCCATCTCCTAGGGCCGGTGTCGATGTCAAAACCGGCGGATCTCGGGTAGGGGGTCCCGAACTGTGCGTCTAGGCGGATGGTAACAGGAGACAAGGGACACGATGATTTACCCAGGTTCGGGCCCTCTTGATGGAGGTAAAACCCTACGTCCTGCTTGATTGATATTGATATTGTGGATGTTTACAAGAGTGGATCTACCACGAGATCAAGGAGGCTAAACCCTAGAAGCTAGCCTATGGTATGATTGTAATGGTTGTTGTTGTGTCCTACGGACTAGAGCCATCCGGTTTATATAGACACCGGAGAGGGCTAGGGTTACATAGAGTCAGTTACAATGGTAGGAGATCTACGTATCCGTATCGCCAAGCTTGCCATCCACACCAAGGAAAGTCCCATCCGCACACGGGACGAAGTCTTCAATCTTGTATCTTCATAGTCTTGGAGTCCGGTCGATGATGATAGTCCGGCCGATGATAGTTCGGCTGATGATGGTAGTCCGGCTATCCGGACACCCCCTAATCCAGGACTCCCTCAGTAGCCCCTGAACCAGGCTTCAATGACGATAAGTCCGGCGCGTATATTGCTTGGCATTGCAAGGCGGGTTCCTCCTCCGAATGATAGAAGATTGTGAACACCAGGATAGTGTCCGGCTCTGCCAAATAAATTCCACATTCCACCGTAGAGAGAATAATATATACACAAGTTCAATCTGCTAACGTTTTTTGCGGCATGACGTCACGACACTACCAAGCCATTTCTTGAATTGTTTTTTACTCTACCACCTCAGCGCATTTAGCGAAGCGGTTTCCTTGGCACGTCTTGTCGAAGCAGAGATCGTGTTCCCCCTTAACCCGGGATTCTCATCAATACGGACGTGGGTAACCCAACCGCGCTCGTCGCCACGCCCCCTCTATCGAAGGCGAGTCCCAAACGGTCACGGAGACGGCTCTCGGTATTCTCCCTCTTTATAATGGGACCAAGGCTCGTTTCTTTTCTTCAATCCTCCATCGAATCCTCTCCCCGCTCCAAGTTCCAGCACCTAGAGCTCCAGATTCGAGCGCTTCGGACCTTCAACGATGTCCGGTTCCGACCTCTAGGGCCGGTGGATGCCCTCCTCCGTCACGGAGGAGGACGTGCTAAAGCTGCGGGAGGCCAAGTACCTGGCTTATGAGATTTCGCACAGGTTGCCTGCCGAAGGGCAGGCCATCCACACCCCCGAGCCCGGCGAGTATGTTGTTTTTGCATCCCACCTCCGTCGGGGTTTAGGCTTCCCAATGGATCCTTTTGTGAGAGGGCTCGTGTTTTACTATGGGTTGGAATTCCACGATTTGGCTCCGGAGTCCATCCTCCATATTTCCGCATTTATTGTCGTCTGTGAAGCCTTCCTCCGCGTCACCCCTCACTTCGGCCTGTGGCTGAAGACCTTCAATGTGGCGCCGAAGATGATCGGGGGGCATCAAGCGGAGTGTGGCGGGGCGGCCATAAGTAGGAGGGCCGATGCCCCATGGCCCGCTGGCTCCTTCCAAGAGGAGCTTGGCCCGTGGCAGCAAGAGTGGTTCTATATTACCGTTCCGAGGGGCCGCAGACAAAAGCCGCCGCCCTTATTCCGCCCGGGACCTCCACGACGGTTGATGTCGTGGATCAACCAAGGGCTCAACTGGGGGCCGTCAAAGGACGTGCCCCTACTGCAGGGCCGGATTCGAGATCTCCAAACGAGGGAGGTTGATATGGTGGTGGTAATGCAGGTTATGCTGATTAGGCGTCTCCCGCCCTGCAAACGCTGCCCTCTCCGGTTGTGGGAGTTCAATCCAGAGGGCCCACAGATTCTTCAACACTTCATGGGTATGACACCCCTGGAGATGTACAAATTATTCTTCGGATTGCAAGAGGGGCGTCCGGAATTGACCGAGGATGCTGGCCTAAGCTGCAATCGCCTGGATACTCAAGTAAGTAGTTCCAAGTCCGGACATACCGTTTGTTTGCCTTTCGATGATTCGCCTTATGACCAACTTCCTTCTAAACAGGAGTGGATAGCGGAAGCAAAATTGATATGGTGTCCGGCCCCCCTCCCCAAGACCGCGCCGGATTCCGTGCTGGTCCGGATGCTTGAGGTTGCGCCTCCAGAGGAAGGCGAAGGGGAAAGCAGGAAAGTTACTGCCTCGCCTAAGGAGGCTCTTGAAAGAGGGGGGGTCGAGAATCCCTCCCTCCAAGGGGAGAAGAGGACTGCCTCCGAGGACCCGGGGGCAAAAGCCCCTAAACGGGGGAAGAAATCTTCGCCAGAGGATCCTGCATCCGGGGAGGCCCCGGCCGCACAATCTCCCTTAAAGAATCAGCCCTCCAACGAGCCGTAAGTAGAAAGAAAGGAGTTTTATAATAAGGGACATCCCTATTTGTGCTTCTGAGGATAACTAAAGTTTTTACCTTGTAGTTCGGATCTCCGTCCTTCGCAAATGAGCTCGTCTTCGGGGGACCTTCGTCCGGAGATGATGGAGAGCGAGACGCCTCCGTCCGAGGCACCGTCGGATAGGGCGGACGAGCCTGAAGTGTCGTCACGGAGGGAGCCCCCTGGTTTGGCAAATTCGGATAGTTCGGCGCCAACTGGTGTACGACTGAAGGATCTGCTTGAGAAGGCGTCTATCTCAGAAGATCACCATGCATTGATGAGCATGGTGATTGAAAGGATTTCGTCCGCCGAAGGCGGGTTGCATAATGCCGTCAGGAGTTTGCTGGCGGGGTTTGAGGTACGTAAAAATGACACACCTTTTAATAGTTTTGCATATAGAATGCGCCCTGTATAGATAGTAGCCCCTGAGACTCGGTACGTTGTCGAAATCGACAGCGTGCCGAGGATCAAAATCGCAGGTTTAAATTTCCATCGTGCCGATGCAGGTGGCGGGTCGTCCGGGGGCCAGCCGGACTGATGGAGTTGCTGAACTAAAGCGGCAACTCGCTGTTGCGGATGCGGACATCACGCTGGTCAACAGGCGACTTGATGAGTCGCAAGGTAAGTGTTTCTGTGCGGTCACTTGGTAAGGGAGCCGAAGCCAGCTCCTTACAACATGTGTGTGAAATGCAGATAGTGCCGCTGCTGTGGAGAGCCTTCGGACCGAACTTGCTCAAGCCAAGGTGCAGGCCAGAAGGAGAAATGCGGCGGCCTCGAGGGCGGCCGAGGAGTTAGCGGCCGAAAGGGTCGCACACTGCCGGAGCAGGGAAGAGGTGGCCGAAATGGCCGTGAAGTTAAAAGATGCTACCGACCGCAATGAGGCTCTTGGGAAGGAGCGCCTAGCGGGTCAAGAAGACCTGGGGAAGGCCACCGCCGAAGCCAAGGATGCCCGCTCTGCAATGAGGGCTATAAAGGAAGAGCTGCGCCAGGCCGGAGATATTGTAGCTGGCAAGCATTTTCTGTTGCGCCGAAGGTTTACGGATCCAAAGTATGCTCAGCTGGGCCAACTGTGGGGTCCAGAGGACCCTTATATGGACTTAGCAGCGAGTGCGGCGGATGCCGTTGTGCATTTTCGAAGCCAGAAGGATCACGAGACGGAAGAGCTGTTTTGGTCTCAATTCCATAGTCCGGAGTGTTCACTTCCGCTGACCGACCGTTTGGCCGAGTGGGCTGAGCTAAATAGGTTGTCCGGGCTTGCTATGACGGATATAGTGACCCATGTCTGGCCGGATAGGCCCGAGCCGAAGAGTTACTTTGGCTTATTGCAGCAATTTCTTGGGGCGGTGCCGCATATCAAGGCGATGAAGCGCTCGGCCTACATAGAGGGTGCGCGGATGGCACTCGCCTGTGTGAAGACACATTGGACAGAGATGGATGCCACCGCTGTTGCGACCCCGGGTTCGGACGATAACCGGTTACCCGCCGAGCACTATTTTGGCGAAGTGCTGCGTGGTGCTCGTGTAATAGAGTCGCAGTGCTCAAAAAATGTTACGTTCGAATGAACATTTTTATGATGTAAAACAATATTTATGATGTAAGCGCCTTTTATACTTGTGCGTTCAAGTAATAGAATATCTCCTATGCGGCCGTTCATGTATACGTGTGTATAACCTGAAAGATGGCAGTCGTCGGCTTCAGCCCCCACGCACAAGGTGCGGGGGTGTTCGCAAAAAAATAGCGCGTTTTCACACTTAATCCGATGTCTCGGTCCTATAAAGGAGGTGGTAGCATAGCAAACGAGGCAACCGGACTATAATGCTTTATCACTTTCACTTAGCCATGGAGTTCGAGGGTGGGGCTACGACATAGCCCCTGGGGGCACCGCGCTCTCCGAATTTGGGGCACGTATGTGCCTGACCGGGAAACGACCTTTCGTCAAAGTGGAGGAATTCTAAACATTCCCATGGTCGATCGAGTGGTTGACCAGTCTCTCGCTGTATCATGACAGTCAGCTTTCGGCTTTCTTTACTGAGGTGCTCGCCCAGCCGAACTGGGGCACAATCGCAGTAGTTCTCCTGGTGCCACGTTAGCCGGTGATACGGAATGTAAGGCAGCAAAACACAGGAGCCGGGCAAACCCCACATTTGACCAAAGACATGATTCGGAGCTGATGCATATAAGGCCTAACTCGAGACGCCGAACACTCCCGAAGGTGTTCGGTCTTTACAATAGCGGGCAAAACAATGCCCTAAGCCCCTTGTGTCCAGGTACGGGCAAGTTCTTCTGGCGCGGCCGATGCCAAAACGCCAGTCTCCACTCTGGTTATAATGAGAAACCAGGGGATTATAGCAACAAGAGACAGTAAGAAAGGTTTACGTAGGGTCTTAGTCTAAAAAGAGTCCTTGCAACGGGTCCCTACTGCACGTCTGCGCATGTGTCTCCGTTGTGCCGTATCCTGGATGGGTGTGCATGTTGTTCATCTGTAAAAAGAGAGGAACTTAGTTTGAAAAGAAATCGTGTGAGAAAGTGCATAAAAAATTTAAATATAGATTAATAAAGTTGAGCCTATGCTGGCTCATTATGGCTTATATGTACAAACCCTTGTGAAGGGATGTGCGGCTAGGTCGCCCCTAGCTTATTTATTCCGGACTCGTCCAGCCATGTCCGAGGTCTCAGGCGACCTTTTAATGAAATGATGCCACGTGGACTGGGCATTTTAAGCGTAAGAGACGCGTAATGTGGTATTGCATTGAAGCGGACGAAAGCTTCCCGTCCCAGTGATGCTTGATAGCTACTTTTAAATGGGGCGACATGAAAGGTTAGCTTTTCTCGTCGGAAGTTGTCAGGTGACCCGAACACAACTTCTAGTAATAATGAACCTGTGCACCTGGCGTAAGGGCCTGGCGCCACTCCTTTGCAGGAAGTGCGGCTATGCCGAATTGTAGTAGGGTCCATCCCAACTTGCGGATTGTGTCTGGATATAGCAGGTTTGAGTCACTGCCGCCGTCCATCAAAACCTGCGTGAATTGCCAACCGTCTATTATGGGATCCAATATCAGGGCAGTCTATCCTGCGTTCCGGATACTTCTGGACTAATCCAGATGGTCGAAAGTGATTGGTTTTGACATCCAATCTCGGGGTTCCGCTGGGGTGGACCGTGCGACACTTGTCTTAGCGAGTGTTGTGTTGGGTTTCCGTACTATCACATGAAGCGAGTTTACTGTTTTGACTTCTTGTGGGAAAGTCTTTTGACTTTCGGTGCTTTGCTGGTGGGGTTCGTCATCGTCCTCGCTTGGCGCATCGAGCCCCTTGTGTCCGGCGTTGAGTCTGCCGGACTGTTTAAAAACCCAACAATTTCGGTTGGTATGGTTTGCAGGCCTTCCGGAGGTACTGTGGATTTGACATATCCGATCTAAAATTTTGTTTAAATTTGATAGCTCATCGCTGTTGTCCTTAAGAGGCAGTGTTTTATTGTTTGGCCGCGAGCTTTTGAATCCGGCGTTGACCGCCGTGCCCTTTGGGCTTTTTTCTTTATTCCGGCGCTGATCTTTCCTGCGCCGTGATTTTCCGTTTCCATCACTGATCTCAGATGTACTCGGGTCGCTGGTGCTGCATCTTGCTAGCCAGCTGTCTTCTCCTGTGCAAAAGCGCGTCATGAGGCTTGTTAGCGCGGCCATTGTTCTTGGCTTCTCTTGGCCGAGGTGTCTGGCGAGCCATTCGTCTCGGATGTTGTGTTTAAAAGCTGCTAAGGCTTCCGCGTCCGGACAGTCGACTATTTGGTTTTTTTTTGGTAAGGAACCTGTTCCAGAATTTGCGTGCTGACTCTCCGGGCTATTGGGTTATATGACTCAGATCGTCTGCATCCGGAGGGCGGACATAAGTCCCTTGAAAATTTGCTCTAAACGCGTCCTCAAGCTCTTCCCAACTTCCAACAGTGTTTTCTGGGAGGCTTTTGAGCCAATGCTGAGCTGGCCCTTTGAGCTTGAGGGGTAGGTATTTTATGGCGTGGAGATCATCTCCTCTAGCCATGTGTATGTGTAGTATGTAATCTTCTATCCAGACTCCGGGGTCTGTTGTGCCGTTGTATGCCTCTATGTTTATGGGTTTGAACCCTGCTGGAAATTCATGATCCAGCACCTCATCGGTAAAACATAGCGGGTGTGCGGCGCCCCTGTATTTGGGTGTGCCGCTGTCTTCGAACACTTGTCGTGTTGTGTTACTTCCTGGGGCCCTCTTTTTTGGCCCGTAGATGGACCTAGTTGGGCTGTCCGTTTTCCCAGGATCATAAGTCGGCTTGTGTGTGGTGCCGCTTGTCGCTTTTGGCCTATCATCTGGCCGTCTATCCGGCCAGGCGGCCTCTTTATTTTTTGACTGTGAGGGCTCTATGGCTTCCTCGTCAAATTCTGGCAGCAACTTGCGCTTCGGGTAGCTCTTTGTTTGATGGCCATTGCCATATTTATCTGCGGTCTTGAGTACTTTGTTCCACTTCATTCTGAGTATGTCTTCCGCTGTTTTGAGCTTCCGTTTTTCCTTCTTCAAACTTCTTGCAGTGGCGACGAGTCTTTTGTGAAGGTTCTTATGCTCCGGTGTTGTGTTCGGACTGTTGATTGCTCCGTGAAGGGGTTGATTATCCGGTTCGTCCTGTTCGGATGGTTGCTTGGTTGTATGTTCGTCGTCCGCTGGTTTGCCCTGATCTATCGCTGGGTCGTTAGGAATGCTGCTTTGATCGAGGCGGGACTTAGGGCGGCGTCTACGTCGCCGTTTTGGTTGTTTATCGGCGGGATTATCCTCTGCCGCGTCCCGTTGTTCCTCGTTATCGCTTCCCTTTGGGGTGTCCACCATATGTATATCATGTGACGAGGTGGCCTTCCAGTGCCCTGTAGCGCTGGTTCTTGATTGTCTCAGGCATCGTCGTCCATACCGTTGATGTCTTCGGAGTCGTAGTTTAGCATGTCGGTTAGATCGTCGATGGTGGCTACGAACTGGGTGGTGGGTGGGCTCTGAATTTCTTCATTGTCCGCATCCCGACCATCCTGGCCGTAGTTCGGCCAGGGCTCTCCGGATAGTGAGAGATGCTTCAGCGAATTTAAGATATCGCCGAAGGGTGAGTGCTGAAAGGTGTCCGCAGCAGTGAATTCCATGATCGGCGCCCAATCGGATTCGACTGGCAGGGGCGTAGGAGGTTCGGAGTCCGGCAGGGGGTCCAGCACCTCGGAATCATGGGCTTTATGCGGGACAAGGTAAGTGTTCGGCTCCATCACCGTGGAAGTTGCAGCTCCCGAGGCGGTGTCCAGCCATCCGTCCTCGATCCATGCGATCGGCTCCAGACTATGGGTCGGAGCGGATTCGTGTGCGGCCTCCAAGGTGCTGTCCGCTGGCAGAGTTAGGTCGTGCCCATCGTGGCAGCGTGGCACGCTTGGCTGTGGCTCAGATCCATCGAAGATCAAGTCCCCGCGGATATCGGCCGTGAAATTTAGGCTTCCAAACCTGACCTGACGGCCAGGGGCGTAGCTTTCGATCTGCTCCAGATGGCCAAGTGAGTTGGCCCGCAGTGCGAAGCCGCCGAATACGAAGATCTGTCCGGGGAGAAAAGTCTCACCCAGGACTGTGTCATTGTCGATTGAGGAGGCCATCAAGCCTATCGGTGACGACACATAGGAACTCTCAATGAAAGCACCAATGTCGGTGTCAAAACCGGCGGATCTCGGGTAGGGGGTCCCGAACTGTGCGTCTAGGCGGATGGTAATAGGAGACAAGGGACACGATGTTTTACCCAGGTTCGGGCCCTCTTGATGGAGGTAAAACCCTACGTCCTGCTTGATTGATATTGATATTGTGGATGTTTACAAGAGTGGATCTACCACGAGATCAAGGAGGCTAAACCCTAGAAGCTAGCCTATGGTATGATTGTAATGGTTGTTGTTGTGTCCTACAGACTAGAGTCATCCGGTTTATATAGACACCGGAGAGGGCTAGGGTTACATAGAGTCGGTTACAATGGTAGGAGATCTACGTATCCGTATCGCCAAGCTTGCCTTCCACGCCAAGGAAAGTCCCATCCGGACACGGGACGAAGTCTTCAATCTTGTATCTTCATAGTCTTGGAGTCCGGTCGATGATGATAGTCCGGCCGATGATGGTTCGGATGATGATGGTAGTCCGGCTATCCGGACACCCCCTAATCCAGGACTCCCTCAGCCGGCGCCCCCTAGGGGGGCTATATAAAGAGGGGGGAGGGAGGGCAGCCGCACCCATGCTCTTGGCACCTTCCTCTCCCCTTGCTACACCTCTCCCTCTCGTAGAAGCTTAGCGAAGCCCTGCCAAGATCGCTGCTGCATCCACCACCACGCCGTCGTGCTGCTGGATCTTCATCAACCTCTCCTTCCCCCTTGCTGGATCAAGAAGGAGGAGACGTCTTCCTCAATCGTACATGTGTTGAACACGGAGGTGCCGTCCGTTCGGCGCTAGGATCTCCGGTGATTTGGATCACGACAAGTACGACTCCCTCAACCCCGTTCTCTTGAACGCTTCCGCTCGCGATCTACAAGGGTATGTAGATGCACTCCTCTCTCTCGTTGCTAGATGAACTCATAGATTGATCTTGGCGAAAGCATAGAAATTTTTTATTTTCTGCAATGTTCCCCAACAGTGGCATCATAAGCTAGGTCTATGCGTAGTTCTCTTTGCACGAGTAGAACACAAATTTGTTGTGGGTGTAGATGTTGTCAACTTTCTTGCCACTACTAGTCTTATTTTGCTTCAGCGGTATTGTGGGATGAAGCGGCCTGGACCGACCTTACACGTACGCTTACGTGAGACAGGTTCCACCTACTGACATGCACTAGTTGCATAAGGTGGCTAGCGGGTGTCTGTCTCTCCCGCTTTAGTTGGAGCGGATTCGATGAAAAGGGTCCTTATGAAGGGTAAATAGAAGTTGACAAATCACGTTGTGGCTTTTACGTAGGTAAGAAAACGTTCTTGCTAGAACCCTATTGCAGCCACGTAAAACATGCAACAACAATTAGAGGACGTCTAACTTGTTTTTGCAGCATGTGATTGTGATGTGATATGGCCAAAAGTTGTGATGAATGATGAATGATATATATGTGATGTATGAGATCATGTTCTTGTAATAGGAATCACGACTTGGATGTCGATGAGTATGACTACCGGCAGGAGCCATAGGAGTTGTCTTAATTATTGTATGACCTGAGTGTCAATGATTTAACGCCATGTAATTACTTTACTTTATTGCTAAACCGTTAGCCATAGTAGTAGAAGTAATAGTTGGCGAGCAACTTCATGGAGACACGATGATGGAGATCATGGTGTCTTGCTGGTGACGAAGATAATCATGGAGCCCCGAAGATGTAGATCAAAGGAGCAATATGATATTGGCCATATCATGTCACTATTTGATTGCATGTGATGTTTATCATGTTTTTGCATCTTGTTTACTTAGAACGACGGTAGTAAATAAGATGATCCCTCATAATAATTTCAAGAAAGTGTTCCCCCTAGTTGTGCGCCGTTGTGAAAGTTCGTTGTTTCGAAGCACCACGTGATGATCGAGTGTGATAGATTCTAATGTTCACATATAACGGGTGTAAGACAGATTTGCACATGCATAAACACTTAGGTTAACTTGACGAGCCTCGCATGTACAGACATGGCCTCGGTACACAAGAGACCGAAAGGTCGAACATGAGTCGTATGGAAGATACAACCAACATGGAGATGTTCATCGATGATGACTAGTCCGTCTCACGTGATGATCGGACATGGCCTAGTCGACTCGGATCATGTATCACTTAGATGACTAGAGGGATGTCTAATCTGAGTGGGAGTTTATTAAATAATTTGATTAGATGAACTTAATTATCATGAACTTAGTCTAAAATCTTAACAATATGTATTGTAGATCAAATGGCCCATGTTACCCTCAACTTCAACGCGTTCCTAGAGAAAAAAAGCTGAAAGATGATGGCAGCAACTATACGGACTGGGTCCGAAACCTGAGGATCATCCTCATAGCTGCCAAGAATGATTATGTCCTAGAAGCGCCGCTAGGTGAAGCACCCATCCCAGAGAACCAAGACGTTATGGACGCTTGGCAGTCTCATGCTGATGATTACTCCCTCGTTCAGTGCGGCATGCTTTACAGCTTAGAACCAGGGCTCCAAAAGCGTTTTGAGCAACAGGGAGCATATGAGATGTTCGAAGAACTGAAAATGGTTTTCCAAGCTCATGCCCGGGTCAAGAGATATGAAGTCTCCGACAAGTTCTTTAGCTGTAAGATGGAGGAAAATAGTTCTGTCAGTGAGCACATACTCAAGATGTCTGGGTTGCACAACCACTTGACTCAGCTGGGAGTTTATCTCCCGGATGACGCGGTTATTGACAGAATCCTCCAGTCGCTTCCACCGAGCTACAAGAGCTTTGTGATGAACTTCAATATGCAGGGGATGGAAAAGACCATTCCTGAGGTATATTCAATGCTGAAATCAGCGGAGGTAGAGATCAAGAACATCAAGTGTTGATGGTGAATAAAACCACTAAGTTCAAGAAAGGCAAGGGTAAGAAGAACTTCAAGAAGGACGGCAAGGGAGTTACCGCGCCCGGTAAGCCAGTTGCCGGGAAGAAGTCAAAGAATGGACCCAAGCCTGAGACTGAGTGTTTTTATTGCAAGGGAAGTGGTCACTAGAAGCGGAACTGCCCCAAGTACTTAGCATACAAGAAGGCCGACAACAATAAAGGTATATGTGATATACATGTAATTGATGTGTACCTTACCAGTACTCGTAGTAGCTCCTGGGTATTTGATACCGGTGCGGTTGCTCATATTTGTAACTCAAAGCAGGAACTGCGGAATAAACGGAGACTAGCGAAGGACGAGGTGACGATGCGCGTCGGGAATGGTTCCAAGGTCGATGTGATCGCCGTCGGCACGCTACCTCTACATTTACCTACGAGATTAGTTTTAAACCTCAATAATTGTTATTTAGTGCCAAGTTTGAGCATGAACATTGTATCTGGATCTCGTTTAATACGAGATGGCTACTCATTTAAATACGAGAATAATGGTTGTTCTATTTATATGAGAGATATGTTTTATGGTCATGCCCCGATGGTCAATGGTTTATTCTTAATGACTCTCGAACGTGATGTTACACATATTCATAGTGTGAATACCAAAAGATGTAAAGTTGATAACGATAGTCCCACATACTTGTGGCACTGCCGCCTTGGTCACATTGGTGTCAAGCGCATGAAGAAGCTCCATGATGATGGACTTTTAGAGTCTCTCGATTATGAATCATTTGACACATGCGAACCACGCCTCATGGGCAAAATGACCAAGACTCCGATCTCCAGAACAATGGAGCGAGCAACCAACTTATTGGAAACCATACATACTAATGTGTGCGGTCCAATGAGCGTTGAGGCTCGCGGAGGATATCATTATGTTCTCACTCTCACTGACGACTTGAGTAGATATGGGTATGTCTACTTGATGAAACACAAGTTTGAGACCTCTGAAAAGTTCAAGGCATTTCAGAATGAGGTAGAGAATCAACGTGACCGAAAGATAAAGTTCCTACGATCAGATCGTGGAGGAGAATATTTAAGTCATGAATTTGGTACGCACTTAAAGAAATGTGGAATCATTTCACAACTCACGCCGTCTGGAACACCACAGCGTAACGGTGTGTCCGAACGTCGTAATCGCACTTTATTGGATATGGTGCGATCTATGATGTCTCTTACCGATTTACCGCTATCTTTTTGGGGATACGCTCTAGAGACAGCTACATTCACTTTAAATAGGGCACCGTCTAAATCTGTTGAGATGACACTGTATGAATTATGGTTTGGGAAGAAACCTAAGCTGTCGTTTCTAAAAGTTTGGGGATGCGATGCTTATGTCAAGAAACTTCAACCTGAAAAGCTCGGGCCCAAGTCGGAAAAATGCGTCTTCATAGGATACCCTAAGGAAACCATTGGGTATACCTTCTACCTCAGATCTGAAGGCAAGATCTTTGTTGCCAAGAACGGGTCCTTTCTGGAGAAAGAGTTTCTCTCGAGAGAAGTAAGTGGGAGGAAAGTGGAACTTGATGAAGTACTACCTCCTTAACCGGTGAGTAGCGTAGCTCAGGAAGATGTTCCTGTGGTGCCAGTACCAACTGAAGAGGAAGTTAATGATGGTGATCAAGGTACTTCGGATCAAGTTACTACTGAACTACATAGGTCCACGAGGACACGTTCCACACCAGAGTGGTATGGCAACCCTGTCCTGGAAATCATGTTGTTAGACAACGGTGAACCTTCGAACTATGAAGAAGCAATGGTGGGCCCAGATTCCAACAAATGGCTTGAAGCCATGCAATCCGAGATAGGATCCATCTATGAAAATGAAGTATGGACTTTGACAGACTTGCCCGATGATCGGCGAGCGATAGAAAACAAATGGATCTTTAAGAAGAAGACGGATGCGGATGGTAATGTTACCATCTATAAAGCTCGACTTGTCGCTAAGGTTTATCGGCAAGTTCAAGGGGTTGACTACGATGAGACATTCTTCCCGTGGCGAAGCTAAAGTCCGTCCGAATCATGTTAGCAATTGCCGCATACTATGATTATGAGATATGGAAAATGGACGTCAAAACGGCATTCCTTAACGGTCATCTTAAGGAAGAACTGTATATGATGCAGCCGGAAGGTTTTGTCGACCCTGAGAATGCTAACAAGGTATGCAAGCTCCAGCGATCCATTTATGGGCTGGTGCAAGCATCTCGGAGTTGGAACATTCAATTTGATGAGATGATCAAAGCGTTTGGGTTTATGCAGACTTATGGAGAAGCCTGCGTTTACAAGAAAGTGAGTGGGAGCGCTGTAGCATTTCTCATATTATATGTAGATGACATACTTTTTATGGGAAATGATATAGAACTCTTGGATAGCATTAAGGCCTACTTGAATAAGTGTTTTTCAATGAAGGACCTTGGAGAAGCTGCTTACATACTAGGCATCAAGATCTATAGGGATAGATCGAGATGCCTCATAGGTCTTTCACAAAGCACATACCTTGATAAGATATTGAAGAAGTTCAATATGGATGAGTCTAAGAAGGGGTTCTTGCCTGTGTTACAAGGTGTGAAATTGAGCTCAGATCAATGCCCGACCACGGCAGAAGATAGAGAAAAGATGAGTGTCATCCCCTATGCCTCAGCTATAGGGTCTATTATGTATGCCATGCTGTGTACCAGACCTAATGTAAACCTTGCCGTAAGTTTGGTAGGAAGGTACCAAAGTAATCCCGGCATGGAACACTTGACAGCGGTCACGAACATCCTAAAGTACCTGAAAAGGACTAAGGATATGTTTCTCGTTTATGGAGGTGACGAAGAGCTCGTCGTAAAGGATTACGTCGACACTAGCTTCGACACAGATCTGGATGACTCTAAGTCACAAACCGGATACGTGTATATTTTGAATGGTGGGGCAGTAAGCTGGTGCAGTTGCAAGCAAAGCGTCGTGGCGGGATCTACATGTGAAGCAGAGTACATGGCAGCCTCGAAGGCAGCGCATGATGCAATCTGGGTGAAGGAGTTCATCACCGACCTAGGAGTCATACCCAATGCGTCGGGGCCGATCAAACTCTTCTGTGACAACACTGGAGCTATTGCACTTGCCAAGGAGCCCAGGTTTCACAAGAAGACCAGGCACATCAAGCGTCGCTTCAACTCCATTCGTGAAAATGTTCAAGATGGAGACATAGATATTTGTAAAGTACATACGGACCTGAATGTAGCAGATCCATTGACTAAACCTCTCCCTAGGGCAAAACATGATCAACACCAGAATTCCATGGGTGTTCGATTCATCACAATGTAACTAGATGATTGACTCTAGTGAAAGTGGGAGACTATTGGAAATATGCCCTAGAGGCAATAATAAAATGGTTATTATTATATTTCTTTGTTCATGATAACTGTCTGTTATTCATGCTATAATTGTGTTATCCAGAAATTGTAATACACGTGTGAATACATAGACCACAACATGTCCCTAGTGAGCCTCTAGTTTACTAGCTCGTTGATCAATAGATAGTCATGGTTTCCTGACTATGGGCATTGGATGTCATTGATAACGAGATCACATCATTAGGATAATGATGTGATGGACAAGACCCAATCCTAAGCATAGCTCAAAGATCGTGTAGTTCGTTTAGCTAGAGCTTTTCCAAATGTCAAGTATCATTTCCTTAGACCATGATATTGTGAAACTCCCGGATACCGTAGGAGTGCTTTGGGTGTGCTAAACGTCACAACGTAATTGGGTGACTATAAAGGTACACTACGGGTATCTCTGAAAGTGTCTGTTGGGTTGGCACAAATCGAGACTAGGATTTGTCACTCTGTATGACGGGGAGGTATCTCTGGGCCCACTCGGTAATGCATCATCATAATGAGCTCAATGTGACCAAGTGTCTGGTCACGGGATCACGCATTACGGTACGAGTAAAGTGACTTGCTGGTAACGAGATTAAAAGAGGTATTGGGATACCGACTATCGAATCTCGGGCATGTAACATACCGATTGATAAAGGGAATTGTATACGGGATTGCTTGAGTCCTCAACATCGTGGTTCATCAAATGAGATCATCGAGGAGCATGTGGGAGCCAACATGGGTATCCAGATCCCGCTGTTGGTTATTGTTCGGAGAGGCGTCTCGGTCATGTCTGCATGTCTCCCGAACCCGTAGGGTCTACACACTTAAGGTTCGGTGATGCTAGGGTTGTAAAGATATGAGTATGAAGTAACCCGAAAGTTGTTCGGAGTCCCGGATGAGATCCCGGACGTCACGAGGAGTTCTGGAATGGTCCGGAGGTAAAGAATTATATATAAGAAGTCAGGATTCGGCCATCGGGAAAGTTCCGGGGGTAACCGGTATTGTACTGGGACCACAGGAAGAGTCCCAGGGGTCCATCGGGTGGGGACACCTATCCCGGAGGGCCCCATGGGCTGAAGTGGGAGGGAAACCAGCCCCTGGTGGGCTGGTGCGCCCCCCCTTGGTCCCTCCCTGCGCCTAGGGTTGGAAACCCTAGGGGTGGGGGGCGCCTCCACTTGCCTTGGGGGGCAAGCCACCCCCCTCGCCGCCGCCCCTCCTTGGAGATCCCATCTCCTAGGGCCGGCGCCCCCCCTAGGGGGCCTATATAAAGAGGGGGGAGGGCAGCCGCACCCATGCTCTTGGCGCCTCCCCCTCCCCTTGCTACACCTCTCCCTCTCGCAGAAGCTTGGCGAAGCCCTGCCGAGATCGCTGCTGCATCCACCACCACACCGTCGTGCTGCTGGATCTACATCAACCTCTCCTTCCCCCTTGCTGGATCAAGAAGGAGGAGACATCTTCCTCAACCGTACGTGTGTTGAACGCGGAGGTGCCGTCCGTTCGGCGCTAGGATCTCTGGTGATTTGGATCACGACGAGTACGACTCCCTCAACCCCGTTCTCTTGAACGCTTCCGCTCGCAATCTACAAGGGTATGTAGATGCACTCCTCTCTCTCGTTGCTAGATGAACTCATAGATTGATCTTGGTGAAAGCGTAGAAAACTTTTATTTTCTTCAATGTTCCCCAACAGAAATTGTGTTTCGTGGTGCTCCTGGATGTTTTCGGGGTCCGTAGGTATATATAGGAGGAAGAAGTACGTCGGTGGATGCCCGAGGGGCCCACGAGATAGGGGGCGCGCCCTACAGGGGGGGCCCTCCTATCTCGTGGAGGCTCCGGTTGTTTCTTGACTTGTACTCCAAGCTCTCTGGATCTTGTTTGTTCCAAAAAATCACGGTCCCGAAGGTTTCATTCCGTTTGGACTCTGTTTGATATTCCTTTTCTTCGGAATACTGAAATAGGCAAAAAAAACAGCAATATGGGCTGGGCCTCCGGTTAGTAGGTTACTCCCAAAAATGATATAAATATGTAAAATAAAGCCCATAAACATCCAAAATAGGTAATATAATAGCATGGAACAATAAAAAATTATAGATACGTTGGAGACGTATCAAGCATCCCAAGCTTAATTCCTGCTCGTCCTCGAGTAGGTAAATGATAAAAATAGAATTTTTTATGTGGAATGCTACCTAGCATAATTCATAATGTAATTTTCTTCATTGTGGCATCAATGTTCAGATCCAAATGAATACAAAATAAAAGTTCATATTGACATAAGAAATAGTAATACTTCAAGCATACTAATCAAAGTAATCATGTCTTCTCAAAATAACATGGTTAAAGAAAGTTATCCCTACAAATTCATATAGTCTGGCTGTTGCTCTATCTTCATCACACAAAGTATTTAATCATGCACAACCCCGATGACGAGCCAAGCAATTGTTTCATACTTTAATAATCTCAAACTCTTTCAACTTTCACGCAATACATGAGCGTGAGCCATGGACATAGCACTATATGTGGAATAGAATGTTGGTTGTGGAGAAGACAAAAAAAGGAGAAGATAGTCTCACATCAACTAGGCTTATCAACGGACTATGGAGATGCCCATTAATAGATATCAATGTGAGTGAGTAGGGATTGCCATGCAACGGATGCACTAGAGCTATAAATATATGAAAGCACAACAAAAGAAACTAAGTGGGTGTGCATCCAACTCGCTTGCTCACAAAGACCTAGGGCACTTTTGAGGAAGCCCATCATTGGAATATACAAGCCAAGTTCTATAATGAAAAATTCCCACTAGTATATGAAAGTGACAACATATGAGACTCTCTATCATGAAGATCATGGTGCTATTTTGAAGCACAAGTGTGGAAAAAGAGATAGTAGCATTGTCCATTCTCTCTTTTTCTCTCATTTTATTTTTTTTCTTCTCTTTTTTTTCTTTTTTTCTTTTTTTTTCTTTGGCCTTCTTCTCCTTTTTTCTTCTTTTTGGCCTTTCCTTTTTTCTTTTTTTCTTTCTTTTTGTAAAGTCCGAAGTCTCATCCCGACTTGTGGGGGAATCATAGCCTTCATCATCCTTTCCTCACGAGGACAATGCTCTAATAATGAAGATCATCAGACTTTTATGGATTTACAACTCAAAGCTAGAACAAGATATGACTCTATATGAATGCCTCCGGCGGTGTACCGGGATATGAAATGAATCAAGAGCGACATGTATGAAAATTATGAAGGTGGCTTTGCCACAAATACGATGGCAACTACACGATCATGCAAAGAGTAATATGACAAAAGTAATGTGTGTCATATGAACGGAACGGTGGAAAGTTGCATGGCAATATATCTCGGAATGGCTATGGAAATGCCATAATAGGTAGGTATGGTGGCTGTTTTGAGGAAGGAATATGGTGGGTGTATGGTACCGGCGAAAATTGCGCGGCACAAGAGAGGCTAGCAATGGTGGAAGGGTGAAAGGGTGCGTATAATCCATGGACTCAACATTAAACGAGAGAACTCATGTACTTATTGCAAAAATTTAGAAGTCATCAAAAACCAAAGCCCTACGCGCATGCTCCTAGGGGGATAGATTGGTAGGAAAATACCATCGCTCGTCCCCGACTGCCACTCATAAGGAAGACAATCAATAAATAAAATTGTGCTCCAACTTCATCTCAAAGCGGTCCACCATACGTGCATGCTACAGGAATCACAAACTTCAACACAAGCATTCTTTAAATTCATAATCACCCAACTAGCATAACTTTAATATCACTACCTCCATATCTCAAAACAATTATCAAGTATCAAGTTGATCATAGCATCCAATTCACTTCCTATGATAGTTTTTATTATACCCAACTTGGATGCTCATCATTCTAGGACCAAATTTATGATAATAGCAAACACCATGTTGTTCTAAAAGACTCTCAAAATAATATAAGTGAAGCATGAGAGACTAGCAATTTCTTCAAAATTAAGACACCACCTTGCTCTAAAAGATATAAGTGAAGCACTAGAGCAAAAACTATCAAGCTCAAAAGATATAAGTGAAGCACATAGAGTATTCTAGCAAATTCTAATCAAATAGGCTTCTCCCAAAAGGTGTGTACAGCAAGGATGATTGTGGTAAACTAAAAAGCAAAGACTAATATAATACACGACGCTCCAAGCAAAACACATATCATGTGGTGAATAAAAATATAGCTCCAAGTAAAGTTACCAATGAACAAAGACGAAAGAGGGGATGCCTTCCCGGGGCATCCCCAAGCTTAGGCTTTCGGATATTCTTGAATATCTTTGGGTGCCATGGGCATGCCCAAGCTTAGGCTCTTGCCACCCTTTATTCCATAGTCCATAAAAGCTTTACCCAAAACTCAACAGGAAATCTTATAAGCTCCGTTAGTGAAAGAAAAACAAAACCACCACATTGTTGGGGAACGTTGCATAAAATAAAAAATTTCCTACGTTCACCAAGATCAATCTATGAGCTCATCTAGCAACGAGAGAGAGAGAGATGCATCTACATACCACTTGTAGATCGCGTGCGGAAGCGTTCAAGAGAACGGGGTTGAGGTAGTCGTTCTCGTCGTGATCCTATCACCGGAGATCCTAGTGCCGAACGGACAGCACCTCCGCGTTCAACACACGTACGGTCAGCGTGACATATCCTCCATCTTGATCCAGCAAGGGTGAAGGAGAGGTTGATGAAGATCCAGCAGCACGACGGCGTGGTGGTGGATGCAGCAGGACTCCGGCAGGGCTTCGCCAAGCAACTGCGGGAGGAGGAAGAGGTGTAGCAGGGGAAGGGAGGCGCCAAGACTCAGGGTGCGGCTGCCCTCCCTCCCCCCTCCTTTATATAGGCCCCTTGGGGGGGCACCGGCCCTGGAGATGGGAATCTCCCAAGGGGACGGCGGCCAGGGGGGTGGAGTGCCCCCCAAGGCAAGTGGTGCGCCCCCCACCCTAGGGTTTCCAACCCTAGGTGCAGGGGGCCCCAAGGGGGGGTGCACCAGCCCACTAGGGGCTGGTTCCCTCCCACTTCAGCCCACGGGGCCCTCCGGGATAGGTGGCCCCACCCGGTGGACCCCTGGGACCCTTCCGGTGGTCCCGGTACAATACTGGGTGACCCCGAAACTTTCCTGATGGCCGAAACAACACTTCCTATATATAATTCTTTACCTCCGGACCATTCCGGAACTCCTCGTGACGTCCGGGATCTCAACCGGGACTCCGAGCAACATTCGGTTTGCTGCATACTCACATTCATACAACCCTAGCATCACTGAACCTTAAGTGTGTAGACCCTACGGGTTCGGGAGACATGCAGACATGACCGAGACGGCTCTCCGGTCAATAACCAACAGCGGGATCTGGATACCCATGTTGGATCCTACATACTCCTCGATGATCTCATTGGATGAACCATGACATCGA
Organism: Triticum dicoccoides; assembly: GCF_002162155.2. NCBI lineage: Eukaryota > Viridiplantae > Streptophyta > Magnoliopsida > Poales > Poaceae > Triticum > Triticum dicoccoides. Next base: position 555,734,532 of record NC_041387.1, read on the forward strand.
GGATTCAAGCAACCCCGTATACTATTCCCTTTGTAACACGGTATGTTACTTGCCCGAGATTCGATCGTCGGTATCCCAATACCTCGTTCAATCTCGTTGCCGGCAAGTCACTTTACTCGTACCGTAATGCATGATCCTGTGACCAGACACTTGGTCACTTTGAGCTCATTATGATGATGCACTACCGAGTGGGCCCAGTGATATCTCTCCGTAATACAGAGTGACAAATCCCAGTCTCGATGCGTGTCAACCCAACAGACACTTTCGGAGATACCTGTAGTGCACCTTTATAGTCACCCAGTTATGTTGTGACGTTTGGTACACCCAAAGCACTCCTACGGTATCCGGGAGTTACACGATCTCATGGTACAAGGAAGAGATACTTGACATTGGAAAAGCTCTAGCAAAACGAACTACACGATCTTGTGCTATGCTTAGGATTGGGTCTTGTCCATCACATCATTCTCCTAATGATGTGATCCCGTTATCAATGACATCCAATGTCCATAGTCAGGAAACCATGACTATCTGTTGATCAACGAGCTAGTCAACTATAGGCTCACTAGGGACATGTTGTGGTCTAAGTATTCACACTTGTATTACGATTTCTGGATAATACAATTATAGCATGAATAAAAGACAATTATCATGAACAAGGAAATATAATAATAATCCTTTTATTATTGCCTCTAGGGCATATTTCCAACAGTCTCCCACTTGCACTAGAGTCAATAATCTAGTTACAATGTGATGAATCGAACACCCATAGAGTTATGGTGTTGATCATGTTTTTCTCACGGAAGAGGTTTAGTCAACGGATCTACGACATTCAGATCCGTATTTACTTTGCAAATATCTATGTCTCCATCTTGAACATTTTCACGGATGGAGTTGAAACGACGCTTGATGTGCCTGGTCTTCTTGTGAAACCTGGGCTCCTTGGCAAGCGCAATAGCTCCAGTGTTGTCAGAGAAGAGATTGATCGGCCCCGGCGCATTGGGTAGGACTCCTAGGTCGGTGATGAACTCCTTCATCCATATTGCTTCATGCGCTGCCTCCGAGGCTGCCATGTACTCCGCTTCACATGTAGATCCCGCCACGACGCTCTGCTTGCAACTGCACCAGCTTACTGCTCCACGATTCAACATATACACGTATCCGGTTTGTGACTTAGAGTCATCCAGATCTGTGTCGAAGCTAGCGTCGACGTAACCCTTTACGACGAGCTCTTCGTCACCTCCATAAACGAGAAACATGTCCTTTGTCCTTTTCAGGTACTTTAGGATATTCTTGACCGCTGTCTAGTGTTCCTTGCCAGGATTACTTTTGTACCTACCTACCAAACTTACGGCAAGGTTTACATCTGGTCTCGTACACAGCATGGCATACATAATAGATCCTATGGCTGAGGCATAGGGGATGACACTCATCTATTCTTTATCTTCTGCCGTGGTCGGGCATTGAACCGAGCTCAATCTCACACCTTGCAATACAGGCAAGAACCCTTTCTTGGACTGATCCATTTTGAACTTCTTCAAAATCTTATCAAGGTATGTGCTTTGTGGAAGACCTATGAGGCGTCTCGATCTATCCCTATAGATCTTGATGCCTAATATGTAAGCAGCTTCTCCAAGGTCCTTCATTGAAAAACACTTATTCAAGTAGGCCTTAATGCTATCCAAGAATTCTATATCATTTCCCATCAAAAGTATGTCATCTACATATAATATGAGAAATGCTACAGAGCTCCCACTCACTTTCTTGTAAATGCAGGCTTCTCCATAAGTCTGCATAAACCCAAACGCTTTGATCATCTCGTCAAAGCGAATTTTCCAACTCCGAGATGCTTGCTGAGGGAGTCCTGGATTAGGGGGTGTCCGGATGGCCGGACTACCATCATCAGCCGAACTATCATCGGCCGGACTATCATCATCGACCGGACTCCAAGACTATGAAGATACAAGATTGAAGACTTCGCCCCGTGTCCGGATGGGGCTTTCCTTGGCGTGGAAGGCAAGCTTGGCGATACGGATATGTAGATCTCCTACCATTGTAACCGACTCTATGTAACCCTAGCCCTCTCCGGTGTCTATATAAACCGGATGGCTCTAGTCCATAGGACACAACAACAACCATTACAATCATACCATATGCTAGCTTCTAGGGTTTAGCCTCCTTGATCTCGTGGTAGATCCACTCTTGTAAACATCCACAATATCAATATCAATCAAGCAGGACGTAGGGTTTTACCTCCATCAAGAGGGCCCGAACCTGGGTAAAACATCGTGTCCCTTGTCTCCTGTTACCATCCGCCTAGACGCACAGTTCGGGACCCCCTACCCGAGATCCGCCGGTTTTGACACCGACATTGGTGCTTTCATTGAGAGTTCCTCTGTGTCGTCACCGATAGGCTTGATGGCCTCTTCAATCAACAACGACGCAGTCTGGGGTGAGACTTTTCTCCCCGGACAGATCTTCGTATTCGGCGGCTTCGCACTGCGGGCCAACTCACTTGGCCATCTGGAGCAGATCGAAAGCTACGCCCCTGGTCGTTAGGTCAGGTTTGGAAGCCTAAACTTCATGGTCGATATCCGCGGAGACTTGATCTTCGATGGATCTGAGCCACAGCCGAGCGTGCCGCGTTGTCACGATGGGCACGACCTAACTCCGCCGCCGGACAGCACCTTGGAGGCCGCACACGAATCCGCTCCGACCCATAGTCCGGAGCCGATCGCTCAGATCGAGGACGGATGGCTGGACACCGCCTTGGGAGCGGCAACTTCTACGGCGATGGAGCCAAACACTTACCTTGTCCCGCATAAAGCTTATGACTCCGAGGTGCCGGACTCTCTGTCGGACCCCGAGCCTCCTGCGCCCCTGCCAGTCGAATCCGACTGGGCGCCGATCATGGAATTCACCGCAACGGACATCTTTCAGCACTCACCCTTCAGCGATATCTTAAATTTGCTGAAGCATCTCTCGCTATCCGGAGAGCCCTGGCCGAACTACGGCCAGGATGGTTGGTATGCGGACGACGAAGAAGGCCCACCCACCACCCACTTCGTAGCCACCGTCGACGATCTAACCGACGTACTCGACTACGACTACGAAGACATCGACGGTATGGACGACGATGCCGGAGACTATCAAGAACCAGTGCCTACAGGACACTGGAAGACCACCTCATCAAACGACATATACATGGTGGACACCCCAAAAGATGGGGACGGCGAAGAAGCAACGGAGGCCGATTCCACAAAGAAACAGCATAAGCGCCGACGTCAGCGGCGCCGCTCTAAATCCCGCCACAGCAAGAATGGAGATTCCGGCACAGGAGATAATAACACCCCAGAAAGTGCCGAAGACAACCCCCTCCAGCACGATCCAGCGCAGGAGGAGGTAGAAGCAAGCCCTCACGAGAGGGCGGCAGACGAAGAGGTCGAGGATGATAATTACTTACCTCCCTCCGGAGACGAGGCAAGCCTCGACGACGACGAATTCGTCGTGCCTGAGGATCCCGTCGAACAAGAGCATTTCAGACACAGGCTAATGGCCACGGCAAACAGCCTAAAGAAAAAGCAGCAACAGCTTCAAGCTGATCAAGACCTATTGGCCGACAGATGGACCGAGGTCCTCGTGGCCGAAGAGTATGAACTCGAACGCCCCTCCAAAAGCTACCCAAAACGCAAGTTGCTCCCCCGACTAGAGGAGGAAGCATACAAAACTGCATTACCAGCGCACAATACGGCAGACCGACCACCTCGTGGCCGCGACAGAGAGGCGTGCAAGCCCTCCACCAAAACCGTACCCCGGCATCGCTCAAAAAGCATGAAACCACGGGGGAACGCGCCGGACTTGCGGGATATATTGGAGGACAAGGCAAGACAATCTAGATCTATCTATGGATCACGTGGGCGCCCCAAGACCCACGACGAATACTGTCGCGCCGGATACAACTACTACGGCCGGGCCGAACACAGCAGGCAACGCTCTCTCGAGCTACGTCGCGATATTGCTCAATACAAAGGCGCCGCACACCCACTATGCTTCACTGACGAAGTAATGGATCATCAAATCCCTGAAGGGTTTAAACCCGTTAATATCGAATCCTACGATGGCACAACAGACCCCGCGGTTTGGATTGAGGATTATCTCCTCCATATACATATGGCCCATGGCGATGATCTTCACGCCATCAAATATCTCCCGCTCAAGCTTAAAGGACCAGCTCGGCGTTGGCTTAACAGCCTGCCCGCAGAGTCAATTGGATGCTGGGAAGACCTGGAAGTCGCATTCCTCGACAACTTCCAGGGCACGTATGTGCGACCACCAGACGCAGATGACCTAAGCCACATAATCCAGCAGCCAGACGAATCGGCCAGGCAATTCTGGACACGGTTCTTAACAAAGAAAAATCAAATCGTCGACTGTCCAGATGCAGAGGCCCTCGCTGCCTTCAAACATAACATCCGCGACGAGTGGCTGGCCTGGCACCTAGGACAGGAAAAGCCGAAATCCATGGCAGCCCTCACATCACTCATGACCCGCTTCTGTGCGGGAGAGGATAGCTGGCTAGCTCGCAGCAACAACCTCAGCAAAAACGCTCGCAGTCCGGATACCAAGGACTGCAATGGCAGGTTGCGTCGTAACAAAAACAAATGCCGCATTAACGGCGACAGCAATGAGGATACGACAGTCAATGCCGGATTCCGAGGCTCCAAGCCCGGTCAACGGAAGAAGCCATTCAAAAGAACCACTTGGGGCCTGTCCAATTTGGACCGAATACTCGACCGCTCCTGTCAAATACATGGAACCCCAGAAAAGCCAGCTAACCACACCAACAGAGATTGTTGGGTATTCAAGCAGGCAGGCAAATTAATCACCGAATACAATGACAAGGGGTTACACAGCGATGACGAGGAAGAGACCCGGCCACCGAACAACAGAGGACAAAAGGGATTCCCCCCTCAAGTTCGGACGGTAAACATGATATACGCAACGCATATACCCAAGAGGGAGCGGAAGCGTGAACTAAGGGACATATACGCGATGGAGCCAGTCGCCCCAAAATTCAACCCATGGTCCTCTTGCCCGATCACTTTCGATCGAAGAGACCATCCGACCAGTATCCGCCATGGCGGATTCGCCGCATTGGTTTTAGACCCACTCGTCGATGGATTTCATCTAACGAGAGTCCTGATGGACGGCGGCAGTAGCCTGAACCTGCTTTATCAGGATACAGTGCGCAAGATGGGCATAGACCCTTCAAGAATTAAACCTACAAAGACAACCTTCAAAGGCGTCATACCAGGTGTCGAGGCCAGTTGTATAGGCTCAGTCACACTGGAAGTGGTCTTCGGATCCCCGGATAATTTCCGAAGCGAGGAGTTAATCTTCGACATAGTCCCGTTCCGCAGTGGCTATCACGCTCTGCTCGGACGAACCGCGTTCGCAAAATTCAACGCGGTGCCGCATTATGCATACCTTAAGCTCAAGATGCCAGGCCCTCGTGGAGTCATCACGGTCAATGGAACACACGGAACGCTCCCTCCGAACGGAGGAACATACAGCGGCTCTCGCAGCAGAAGTACAGAGCGGCCTTTTAAGGCAATTTTCGAGTCCGTCCGTTAAACGACTGGACACGACCAAACGCGCCCGGAGCAACATCAACCAAGACCACCTGGCACGTCCCGAGCACGTGTAGCAATGCGGCCTCAACCCCAGCCCTCGCACAATTGTAAGACAAACTCGCCGCGTACATAATTACGCCTTGGAGATACCATGGGCATAGGGGGAGAGGCACAACCACAACAGACCCAGAGTGCGGTTCGACCACACCAGGGGCTCCCAAGTGTGTCGCTCTTTTTATCTTTTATTTCTTCCTTTTTATACAGAACTCTGTCCGGCGGCGAACCTGCCGAACTCATGATGCAACAGCCAGGGAGGGACAAAGGCTGCGACGAACACTCAGGTGGTCTCCATTACGAGCATTAAATTTGTTAAATACACCATTCCGCGGCCTACCCCTGGAGGGAGACGCCTTTAATTCGTCCAATCCCTTGCTTTCCGCACTATTTGTATCATTCCGCACTCATATCTTCTCGAATAAAATGTAGCACTTTTTGCCCATAATTGCATTACATTATATATATATATATATATGTTCATTTACGACATGTCGCATCCGTACATCTTGGTACGGCCAAATACACCAAGGGCTTATGTTCCCCGCATTATGGTGTGATAAAGTCCGCACACTTTCACAAGTGCGGCACCCCGAACTTATAGCATTATATGAATCGGCTCCGAATCATGTCTTGGGTCAATAGTTGGGTTTGCCCGGCTCCCATGTTTGGCACCTTACGTTCCGTTCTATCGGCTAAGGTAGCACTGGGAGAACCACTGCGATTGCGCCCCGGTTGAGCCGGGTTAACGCCTTAGTGGAGAAAGCTAAAACTGACTGTCATGATAAGGCGAGAGACTGGTCGCTGTTCGAGAGGTCCTTTCGGGTCCTTAAAGACCTACGCCGCTTCGAGCGAAGTTCCGGATAATGTCCGACGAAGGCGTGGATAGCGCCCCTAATTCGGCCTTCCGAATACTAGGGGCTTCGCCGAAATTTAAAATTATAGAATTCTATGGCTAAGTGAGAGTGTTCAAGCACTATAAGTCTGGTTGCCTTGTTCGTTGTGTTGAGCGCCTCCCTAGATGGACCCAAAAATGGGAACAAGAGTGCTCAAGTTTATCCCGAACACCCCAGCACTCGTGGCATGGGGGTTGAAGCCGACGACTTGCCATCTCTCAGATTTAATAAACGGCCGCACAGAAGGTAATATTTTAAATTAACAAGCGTTGCTTAGCGCATATGAACAAAGTTTTCAGCGCACAGGATAACACATTGCGAATTTACTCAATAATTACATCCCTGGGGCACTCATCTGCAATCTTGAGGGCACCCTTCAGGATAGTCTTATAGTACATCTCGGGCGTACGATATTCCTTGCCCACTGGTGGCGCGTCAGTGATTAGCTTCTCCGCATCCAGCTTGCCCCAATGCACCTTTGCACGGGCAAGGGCCCGACGAGCACCTTCAATACAGGCGGAGCGCTTGATAACCTCCACCCAGGGGCACGCATCCACTAACCGTCGCACGAGACCGAAGTAGCTCCCAGGCATGGCCTCTCCAGGCCACAGCCGGACTATGAGGCCCTTCATGGCCTGCTCGGCCACCTTGTGGAGCTCAACCAGCTACTTCAGCTGGTCGCTAAGGGGCACCGGATGGCCGGCCTCAGCATACTGAGACCAGAAGACCTTCTCCGTTGAGCTCCCCTCCTCGGCTCGGTAGAATGCGGCGGCATCAGACACGCTGCGAGGCAGATCTGCAAACGCCCCTGGAGAGCTCCGAATTCGGGTAAGTAACACGTAATTTACATTCACATGCTTGCTTTGCATGAAAAATGCCTTACCCGCCGCTATCTTCCTCACCAACTCAATCTCCTGAAGGGACTTATGGGCATCGGCCTTGGCAGTCTTGGCACTTTCGAGAGCCGAGGCAAGCTCGGACTCTCGAGTCTTTGAGTCATGCTCCAAACTCTCATGCTTTTCCATGAGAGCCTGGAGCTCTTGCTGAACCACCGCCACCCGCGCCTCCTGCTTTTCTCGCTCTGCCCGTTCCGCGGCCGCATTGCGTTCGGCCGCAGACACGGCCTCCTTCAGGGTCGCCACCTCATTCGTGGCCCCTGCAGTACCCATGTTATCCTTGTTATTTTTTGTTGCAACCTAAATCCTTTTCTGTAAGGTACAAGTTCAAAGTGGTGTTACTCACCTTCTTTGTCCTGGAGCTGCTTCTTGGTGCAGCCGAGCTCTTCCTCGGACCGCTCGAGCTCCTGCTTCAAAGCACCGACCTTCGCAGTCAGTGCGGCAGAGGTCAGCAGCGCAGGCTGCAACCCATATTGACATAATTTTTTAGCAACCCTGCGTCTATCTTCTTTTTTTCAGATCCTCAGTCCGGCTTTTCTTTCCGAACACCGAACCGAGCATCAGGGGCTACTGTCTATGCGGTATTACATTGCATATTTTTAACTTCATACCTCAAAGCCTGATAGAAGCCTACTGCAGGCTTCGGTCAGCCCGCTCTTGGCGAGCTGTACCTTCTGAATCACCGCACTCATAATAGTGCGGTGTTCTTCCTCGATGGAAGGGCTCTGGAGCGCCTCCAACAAATTGTCCGGCGCCTCCGGTTGGACGGAAGCCGCCGGCGTCACGGTCTTGCCCTTCGTGCGAAGGGGCCGCCGGCCGGACTCCGGAACCACTGCGGGTTCCGATATGGTGTCCGGCGCAAAGTCCGGGAGGCTGCCTTGTGGCGCCTCCGGAGCCTCCCCCTGATGGGTCCCTTCTTGGGATCCCACCTCGGCGTCCTCGGTGTCGCGAGGGGTGGAGGCGGTCGGGATGGAATCTACATCCGACGGAGCCAACGACTCGCTCGATGAAGCGGGGAGATCATCATTGGCCAGACTACAGGCAGCATGCGGCATCAGAATGACGCTATGTGACACAGAAAAAGAAATTATAAACCACTCAGGAATCCACATACTTACGATCTCGCTGGAGGCCTGGCCCTTAAAGGCCATTCTTCCTCGCCAACGTTGATGTTGGCGGGGCTGTCCGGGGGAATAGTCCTTCCCCTCTTGGACCCTTCGGCCTCCCCTGTCGGGGAAGCCTTCCTCTTCCTCTCTCCCTCCTCTAGGAGGGAGTCCTCTTTCTCCTCCTCGTTTTCGGGGGAGGAGTCCGCCCCGGAGTCGTCGGACACCTGAAAACGGGAACTCTTTCGAGCACCCGTGGCCTCCTTCTTGGCCTTCTTCTCCGGCACCACGTGCGGTGCCGGAACCAGCAGCCTCGCTAGACGGGCGTCCACTGGGTTTTCTGGCATGGGAGCCAGGCAGATAATCTGCTCCGCCTTCCTCATCCAGTCCTGTCAAAGGAAAAGGGGAAATTAAAACCCGCATAGAGTCAAACTATGAAAAGCAAGTGTCCCGTAAAGGGGTAGAATCACTTACCTCGTCGGACTGGCGCTGCGAGTGAAATCCGCGATCTTCAGTCGCGGATGCGGGGGCTTCGGCACCCTTAAACAGCACCCTCCAGGTGCCTTCGTACGTCGTGTCGAAGAGCCCGCTCAGCGCCTGGTGCTGTTCCGGATTGAACTCCCACAGATTGAATGCCCGCTCTTGGCATGGGAGAATCCGGCGGACGAGCATGACTTGGACCATGTTAACCAGACTGAGCTTCTTCACCAGCTTCTGGATACAGGCTTGGAGTCCCGTCACCTCGTCCGAACTACCCCACAGCAAGCCCTTCTCTTTCCAGAAGGTGAGCTGCGTGGGGATACCAGATCTAAACTCGGGGGCCGCCGCCCACTTAGGGTCGCGCGGCTCGGTGATATAGAACCACCCCGATTGCCACCCCTTGACGGATTCCACGAAGGCCCCTTCAAACCAAAGGACATTGGGCATCTTACCCAACATGGCGCCTCCGCACTCCGCTTGAGTGCCCTTCACAACCTTCGGCTTGACATTGAAGGTCTTGAGCCACAAACCGAAGTGGGGCTGGATGCAGAGGAAGGCCTCGCACACGACGATAAACGTCGAGATGTTGAGGATGAAGTTCGGCGCCAGATCATGGAAATCCAGGCCGTAGTAGAACATGAGCCCCCGGACAAAGGGGTGAAGTGGAAAACCAAGTCCGCGGAGGAAGTGGGGAAGAAAAACGACCTTCTCATGGGGCCTGGGGGTGGGGATGAGCTGTCCCTCGTTGGGCAGCCGGTGCGCGATGTCACCGGACAGGTAGCCGGCGCTGTGCAGTCTTTTGATGTGCTCTTCCGTAACGGAGGAGGTCATCCACTTGCCTCCCGCTCCAGACATGACTAGGGAAGGCTGAGACGAGATGTGCGGGCTTGGGCGCTGGAGCTCGAGTGCGCGGAGATGGATAAGCAAAGGAGGAAGAAGGCGTAGGTGAAAAGGTGAATCCTTATCCCTTATATGGGCGGGCGAAGTCTACGCGTCCCCCACCGGCCTGGTAAAACTCGCTTATCCTCCAAGCGTCACCATCAATGGCGCGGTTGGATTACCCACGTCCGTATTGATGAGAATCCCGGATTAAGGGGAACATGATCTCTGCTTCGACAAGACGTGCCAAGGAAACCGCTTCGCTAAATGCGCTGAGGTGGTAGAGTAAAAAACGATTCAAGTAATGGCTTGGTAGTAGCGTGACGTCATGCCGTAAAAAAACGTCAGTAGATTAAACTTGTGTATATATTAATCTCTCTACGGTGGAATGTGGAATTTATTTTGCAGAGCCAGACACTATCCTGGTGTTCACAATCTTCTATCATTCGGAGGAGGAACCCGCCTTGCAATGCCAAGCAATATACGCGCCAGACTTATCGTCATTGAAGCCTGGTTCAGGGCCTACAGAGGGAGTCCTGGATTAGGGGGTGTCCGGATGGCCGGACTACCATCATCAGCCGAACTATCATCGGGCGGACTATCATCATCGACCGGACTCCAAGACTATGAAGATACAAGATTGAAGACTTCGCCCCGTGTCCGGATGGGGCTTTCCTTGGCGTGGAAGGCAAGCTTGGCGATACGGATATGTAGATCTCCTACCATTGTAACCGACTCTATGTAACCCTAGCCCTCTCCGGTGTCTATATAAACCGGATGGCTCTAGTCCGTAGGACACAACAACAACCATTCCAATCATACCATAGGCTAGCTTCTAGGGTTTAGCCTCCTTGATCTCATGGTAGATCCACTCTTGTAAACATCCACAATATCAATATCAATCAAGCAGGACGTAGGGTTTTACCTCCATCAAGAGGGCCCGAACCTGGGTAAAACATCGTGTCCCTTGTCTCCTGTTACCATCCGCCTAGACGCACAGTTCGGGTCCCCCTACCCGAGATCCGCCGGTTTTGACACCGACACTTGCACCAGCCCATAAATGGATCGCTGGAGCTTGCATACTTTGTTAGCATTCTTAGGATCGACAAAACCTTCCGGCTGCATCATATACAGCTCTTCCTTAAGATAACCGTTAAGGAATGCTGTTTTGACGTCCATCTGCCATATCTCATAATCATAGTATGCGGCAATTGCTAACATGATTCAGACGGACTTAAGCTTCGCTATGGGAGAGAAAGTCTCATCGTAGTCAACCCCTTGAACTTGCCGATAACCCTTAGCGACAAGTCGAGCTTTATAGATGGTGACATTACCATCCGCGTCCGTCTTCTTCTTAAAGATCCATTTGTTTTCTATCGCTCGCCGATCATCGGCAAGTCTGTCAAAGTCCATACTTTGTTTTCATACATGGATTCTATCTCGGATTGCATGGCTTCAAGCCATTTGTTGGAATCTGGGCCCGCCATCGCTTCTTCATAGTTCGAAGGTTCACCGTTGTCTAACAACATGATTTCCAGGACAGGGTTGCCATACCACTCTGGTGTGGAACGTGTCCTTGTGGACCTATGAAGTTCAGTAGCAACTTGATCCGAAGTACCGTGATCATCATCATTAATTTCCTCTCCAGTCGATGTAGGAACCACAGGAACATTTTCCTGAGCTGCACTACTTTCCGGTTCAAGAGGTAGTACTTCATCGAGTTCTACTTTCCTCCCACTTACTCCTTTCGAGAGAAACTCTTTTTCCAGAAAGGATCCGTTCTTGGCAACAAAGATCTATGAAGACGCATTTTTTCGACTTGGGTTCGAGCTTTTCAGGTTGAAGTTTCTTGACATAAGCATCGCATCCCCAAACTTTTAGAAACGACAGCTTAGGTTTCTTCCCAAACCATAATTCATACGGTGTCGTCTCAACGGATTTAGACGGTGCCCTATTTGAAGTGAATGTAGCTGTCTCTAGAGCGTATCCACAAAATGATAGCGGTAAATCAGTAAGAGACATCATAGATCGCACCATATCCAATAGAGTGCGATTACGACGTTCGGACACACCGTTACGCTGAGGTGTTCCACACGGCGTGAGTTGTGAAACGATTCCACATTTCCTTAAGTGCGTACCAAATTCGTGACTTAAATATTCTCCTCCACGATCCGATCGTAAGAATTTTATCTTTCGGTCACGTTGATTCTCTACTTAATTCTGAAATTCCTTGAACTTTTCAAAGGTCTCTGACTTGTGTTTCATCAAGTAGACATACCCATATCTACTTAAGTCATCAGTGAGAGTGAGAACATAACGATATCCTCCGCGAGACTCAACGCTCATTGGACCACACACATCAGTATGTATGATTTCCAATAAGTTGGTTGCTCGCTCCATTGTTCCGGAGAACGGAGTCTTGGTCATTTTGCCCATGAGGCATGGTTCACATGTGTCAAATGATTCATAATCGAGAGACTCTAAAAGTCCATCAGCATGGAGCTTCTTCATGCGCTTGACACCAATGTGACCAAGGCGGCAGTGCCACAAGTATGTGGGACTATCGTTATCGACTTTACATCTTTTGGTATTCACACTATGAATATGTGTAACATTACGTTCGAGATTCATTAAGAATAAACCATTGACCATCAGGGCATGACCATAAAACATATCTCTCATATAAATAGAACAACCATTATTCTTGGATTTAAATGAGTAGCCATCTTGTATTAAACGAGATCCAGATACAATGTTCATGCTCAAACTTGGCACTAAATAACAATTATTGAGGTTCATAACTAATCCCGTGGGTAAATGTAGAGGTAGCGTGCCGACGGTGATCACATCGACCTTGGAACCATTCCCGACGCGCATCGTCACCTCGTCCTTCGCCAGTCTCCGCTTATTCCGCAGCTCCTGTTGTGAGTTACAAATGTGAGCAACGGCACCGGTATCAAATACCCAGGAGTTACTACGAGTAATGGTAAGGTACACATCAATTACATGTATATCACATATACCTTTAGTGTTGCTGGCCTTCTTATCCGCTAAGTATTTGGGGCAGTTCCGCTTCTAGTGACCCTTCCCTTTGCAATAAAAGCACTTAGTCTCAGGCTTGGGTCCATTCTTTGAATTCTTCCCGGCAACTGGCTTACTGGGCACGGCAACATCTTTGCCGTCCTTCTTGAAGTTCTTCTTACCCTTGCCCTTCTTGAACTTAGTGGTCTTATTGACCATCAACACTTGATGTTCTTTCTTGATTTCAACCTCTGCTGACTTCAGCATTGAAAATACTTCAGGAATGGTATTCACCATCCCCTGCATATTGTAGCTCATCACAAAGCTCTTGTAGCTCGATGGGAGTTACTGAAGGATTCTGTCAATGGCCGCCTCATCCGGGAGGTTGATCTCCAGCTGGGACAGGCGGTTGTGCAACCCAGACATTTTGAGTATGTGCTCACTGACAGAACTGTTTTCCTCCATCTTACAACTATAGAACTTGTCGGAGACTTCATATCTCTCGACCCAGGCATGAGCTTGAAAAACCATTTTCAGCTCCTCGAACATCTCATATGCTCCGTGTTGCTCAAAATAGTTTTGGAGCCCCGGTTCTAAGTTGTAAAGCATGCCGCACTGAACAAGGGAGTAATCATCAGCACGTGACTGCCAAGCGTTCATAACGTCTTGGTTCTCTGGGATGGGTGCTTCACCTAGCGGTCCTTCTAGGACATATGCTTTCTTGGCTGCTATGAGGATGATCCTCAGGTTCCGGACCCAGTCCGAATAGTTGCTGCCATCATCTTTCAGCTTGGTTTTCTCTAGGAATGCGTTGAAGTTCATGTTGACATGAGCGTTGGCCATTTGATCTACAAAACATATTTTGCAAAGATTTTAGACTAAGTTCATGATAATTAAGTTCATCTAATCAAATTATTTAATGAACTCACACTCAGATTAGACATCCCTCTAGTCATCTAAGTGTTACACGATCCGAGTCGACTAGGCCGTGTCCGATCATCACATGAGACGGACTAGTCATCATCGGTGAACATCTCCATGTTGATCGTATCTTCCATACGACTCATGTTCGACCTTTCGGTCTCTTGTGTTCCGAGTCCATGTCTGTACATGCTAGGCTCATCAAGTTAACCCTAAGTGTTTTGCATGTGTAAAACTGTCTTACACCCGTTGTATGTGAACGTAAGGATCTATCACACCCGATCATCACGTGGTGCTTCGAAACGACGAACTTTAGCAACGGTGCATAGTTTGGGGGAACACTTTCTTGAAATTATTATAAGGGATCATCTTATTTACTACCGCCGTTCTAAGTAAACAAGATGCATAAAACATAATATACATCACATGCAATTATATAAAGTAGTGAAATGATATGGCCAATATCATATAGCTCCTTCGATCTCCATCTTCGGGGCTCCATGATCATCTTCATCACTGGCATGACACCATGATCTCCATCATCATGATCTCCATCATCATGCCTCCATGAAGTTGCTCGCCAACTATTACTTCTACTACTATAGCTAACGGCTTAGCAATAAAGTAAAGTAATTACATGGCGTTAAATCATAGACACGTAGGTCATACAATAATTAAGACAACTCCTATGGCTCCTGCCGGTTGTCATACTCATCGACATGTAAGTCGTGATTCCTATTACAAGAACATGATCTCATACATCACAATATATCATTCATCATTCATCACAACTTCTAGCCATATCACATTACATGACAATTGCTACAAAAACAAGTTAGATGTCCTCTAATTGTTGTTGCATCTTTTACGTGGCTGCAATTGGGTTCTAGCAAGAACGTTTTCTTACCTACGAATAACCACAACATGATTTTGTCAACTTCTATTTACCCTTCATAAGGACCCTTTTCATCAAATCCTCTCCAACTAAAGTAGGAGAGACAGACACCCGCTAGCCACCTTATGCAACTAGTGCATGTCAGTCGGTGGAACCTGTCTCACGTAAGCGTACGTGTAAGGTCGGTCCGGGCCGCTTCATCCCACAATACCGCCGAAGCAAGAAAAGACTAGTAGTGGCAAGCAAGTTGACAAGATCTACTCCCACAACAGATTTGTGTTCTACTCGTGCAATAGAGAACTACGCATAGACCTAGCTCTGATACCACTGTTGGGGAACGTTGCATAAAATAAAAAAATTCTTACGTTCACCAAGATCAATCTATGAGCTCATCTAGCAATGAGAGAGAGAGAGACGCATCTACATACCACTTGTAGATCGCGTGCGGAAGCGTTCAAGAGAACGGGGTTGAGGTAGTCGTTCTCGTCGTGATCCTATCACCGGAGATCCTAGCGCTGAACGGATGGCACCTCCGCGTTCAACACACGTACGGTCAGCGTGACGTCTCCTCCGTCTTGATCCAGCAAGGGTGAAGGACAGGTTGATGAAGATCCAGCAGCACGACAGCGTGGTGGTGGATGCAGCAGGACTCCGGCAGGGCTTCGCCAAGCAACTGCGGGAGGAGGAAGAGGTGTAGCAGGGGAAGGGAGGCGCCAAGACTCAGGGTGCGGCTGCCCTCCCTCCCCCCCTCCTTTATATAGGCCCCCTGGGGGGCGCCGTCCCTGGAGATGGGAATCTCCCAAGGGGGCGGCGGCCAGGGGGGGTGGAGTGCCCCCCAAGGCAAGTGGTGCGCCCCCCACCCTAGGGTTTCCAACCCTAGGCGCAGGGGGGGCCAAGGGGGGCGCACCAGCCCACTAGGGGCTGGTTCCCCCCCACTTCAGCCCACGGGGCCCTCCAGGATAGGTGGCCCCACCCGGTGGACCCCCGGGACCCTTCCTGTGGTCCCGGTACAATATCGGGTGACCCCGAAACTTTCCCGATGGCCGAAACAACACTTCCTATATATAATTCTTTACCTCCGGACCATTCCGGAGCTCCTCGTGATATCCGGGATCTCATCCGGGACTCCGAGCAACATTCGGTTTGCTGCATACTCATATCTTTACAACCCTAGCGTCACCGAACCTTAAGTGTGTAGACCCTACGGGTTCGGGAGACATGCAGACATGACCGAGACGGCTCTCCGGTTAATAACCAACAGCGGGATCTGGATACCCATGTTGGCTCCCACATACTCCTCGATGATCTCATCGGATGAACCAAGACGTCGAGGATTCAAGCAACCCCGTATACTATTCCCTTTGTCAGACGGTATGTTACTTGCCCGAGATTCGATCGTCGGTATCCCAATACCTCGTTCAATCTCGTTGCCGACAAGTCACTTTACTCGTACCGTAATGCATGATCCCGTGACCAGACACTTGGTCACTTTGAGCTCATTATGATGATGCACTACCGAGTGGGCCCAGTGATACCTCTCCGTAATACGGAGTGACAAATCCCAGTCTCAATCCGTGTCAACCCAACAGACACTTTCGGAGATACCTGTAGTGCACCTTTATAGTCACCCAGTTACGTTGTGACGTTTGGTACACCCAAAGCACTCCTACGGTATCCGGGAGTTACACGATCCCATGGTCCAAGGAAGAGATACTTGACATTGGAAAACCTCTAGCAAAACGAACTACACGACCTTGTGCTATGCTTAGGATTGGGTCTTGTCCATCACATCATTCTCCTAATGATGTGATCCCGTTATCAATGACATCCAATGTCCATAGTCAGGAAACCATGACTATCTGTTGATCAATGAGCTAGTCAACTAGAGACTCTCTAGGGACATGTTGTGGTCTAAGTATTCACACATGTATCACGATTTCCGGATAATACAATTATAGCATGAATAAAAGACAATTATCATGAACAAGGAAATATAATAATAATCCTTTTATTATTTCCTCTAGGGCATATTTCCAACACACATAAGTTACTGCAATGAACTCATTCTTTATTTATTTTGGTGCTAAACCACTGTATTCCAACTTCCTTATGGTTTATAAACTAATTTACTAGCCATAGATGCATTGAAATAAGCAAACAACACAGGAAAAACAGAATCTATCAAAAACAGAACAGTCTGTAGAAATATGTAACTAACGCAAACTTCTGGAACTCTAAAAATTCCACCAAAATAGGAAGTACTGGAACATTTGTCTATTGATCAGCAGCAAAACGAATCAATGCAAAAGCACCTTTCTGTGATTTATTGAATTTTTTCTCGTGAGCGCAAAGTTTCTGTTTTTCAGCAGAATCAAATCAACTATCATCGTAGGTTATCCTATAGGTTCTACTTGGCACAAACACTAACTAAAAGATAAAAACACATCTAAACAGAGAGTATATGCAAGATTTATTCCTAAACAGGAGCAAAAACAAAAAACATAAAGAAAATTGAGTTGCCTCCCAACTAGCGCTATCGTTTAACGCCCCTAGCTAGGCATAAAAGCGAAGATAGATTTAGCTAGTGCCATCTTTGGCACTAGATTCATAAGTAGCACGCATGATAGATCCATAAGGTAATTTGACTTTCTTTCTTGGAAAGTTCTCCATGCCTTTCTTTAAAGGAAATGGGAATCTAATGTTCCCTTCCTTCATATCAATAATCGCACCAATCGTTCTAAGGAAAGGTCTACCAAGAATAATAGGGCAAGAAAGATTGCAATCTATATCAAGAACGATAAAATCTACGGGCACCAAATTTCTATTTGCAACAATAAGAATATCATTGATCCTTCCCATAGGCTTTTTAATGGTGGAATCCGCAAGGTGCAAATTTAAAATGCAATCATCAAGATCATGGAAACCTAGAATATCACATAAAGTTTTCAGAATCGTGGAAACACTAGCACCCAAATCACACAAAGCAAAACACTCATAATCTTTAATTCTGATCTTTATAGTAGGTTCCCACTCATCATTAAGTTTTCTAGGTATAGAAACTTCCAAATTAAGTTTTTCATCATAAGATTGCAACAAGGCATCAACGATATGTTTGGTAAAAGCTTTATTTTGACTATAAGCATGAGGAGAATTAACAACGAATTGCAACAAGGAAATACAACCTTTTAAAGAGCAATTATCATAATCAAATTCCTTGAAATCTGAGATAGTAGGTTCAATATTATTAGAAGTTGAAGATTCTCCAATCTCTCTTTTACCAAATTTAACATCACGATCTAAAGATTCCGAATTTTTGGGACGCCTTCTAGGCAAAGTTGATTCATCATCACTCCCATAATCATCAAAATTCGTATTGCAAAACATAGATCTAATTGGAGACGCATTAATAACTTTAAGATCCTCATCATTATTTTCATGTAATTTTTCTAGTTTAGCGGCCATCTTATTGACTAAGGTGGCTTGCTTGTCAGAAATTTTGGTTATAGCATTTTCAAGCCGGGTAATTTGAGCGTTAACACCATAGAATTCTTTATTCATATCATCAAGCTCTTTGTTCATAAACCCCAAAAAACTTTTTGTTCCTTAAGCTCTTTTCTAAAGAAATTATTATGCTCAAATTGCAAATTTATAAAGCTTCTAATATTTTATTCAATCTCATCCATCCTTCTGAGAAGGTGGTTGGGACCCTTAGGCGCGGCCATAAGGTCAAACAAGAAAACAAGCACACACAAAAAAAAGGCAAGTGAAAAGAGAGGAGGAGATTGGGAAAGAGAGGGCGAATAAAATGGCAAGGGTGAAGTGGGGGAGAGGAAAATGTGACACTCCAAAAAAATTTATTTAATTTTCAACAAAAACCTTGTTGGATTTGAAGAAGGCCATTTAAATCCTTCCTAAAACCTCTCTCTCTCAAAAATTTTCCCCTTGGCAAGGACTTTGATTTTTGTAGCTTCTACAACCCTGGTATTTGGTTATTAAAACCTTTCTTCTGAGTTTCTCTTCTCAAAAACATTTCTTGGAATTTTTTTTCTTTTAAAAAGAAACCCTAAGGGTTTTGGAGCTACTCTTTTGTTTTGAACCATTCTTGGTTTTACCATGCCTCATGTGGTAAATTCTCCCAAACCCCTCCCTCCACTTTGGGGCAATCCAAGCCTTCTGTCCCAACAAGTTCAATCCATTTATTTTTCTCCCCAAAACAATTCTATCATTTATTCTAAGCCTAGATGCTTTACAAAGGAAATGCCTGATTTACTTTGAGATTTGATCTCAAACCAACTCCTCTGGATAGTCCCTAGCACCCACAACCTGGACCCATCAAGATCCACTCTTCCACTTTTCAAAATTTTCAAGTTTCAACCTCTGCAAGTTTGGACCAGATTCATCATTTTTGGTGAAATTCATATTTTCCTTTCTCCAAAAATTCCACCAAAATTCAGGCAGCCCCCAGATGCTTTGAGAGACCACCACACCAAAGATCAGCCCCAGATAAATTTTCTCATGATCGAATCATTTCATCAAACACTTGGCCGGCACTATTCCTGTACGCTTTTAGTAAAAGTTTAGAGTTTCAGAGTTATCTTCAGTGTCGTTTTCGTCAGTGACTTGTCACCGATCACCCGTGCACCCTGGCGCGTTGCACACGGCCCCTTCTCCCTGACTAGAGCACCGCATGCCCTCTTGGATGGACGCAGGTGTCGGTGGCGGCGAGCATCACCGACGCCGGCAGCTTCTGCGGTGGCAGAGCCACCCGTGGCGGCCAACGGAGCCAACACCGGCTCGCTACGCCGTTCTGCGCTGCCCAACGCTCCCTAGCCCTCCGCGTGGCCTCATGCATGCCAGAACACACCACAGCACCATCGCCGTGGCCCGGCAAGCACAGGGCGCGCCATCTGCCGCCGACGGGCCCGCGCCGCCCCGTTCTGCCGAAACCACCCAGCACACCCAATCCAGCCAAGGTTAGATGCTAAACGGAGCCCGTGGACCTCCACGTCGATGATCAACCTCCTAATCTCCCCGACCAAGCACTGCGCCGCCGTAACCATCGCTGGAGATCCCCGTTCTCGGCCACCGCCTCGGATCACCTATAAAATGGAGTCCCGAGCTCGTTCTCGAGCACGCACCACCACTGCACCCCACCAGTACCCCGCCAAGCCACTAGGAGGACCTCGAGGAGGTCTCCTCCCCCAACTCCGGCCGCCCCAATCCACCTCGGCCACCAGCTTGATCCACTCCCGTGAGGCCACCCTCGCCGCCCTAACCTCGTCAGTAGTCTCCTCGGGAACCCGGTGATCTAACCCCGGCTTCAATTTGACCTCCGCAGCCCTCCCCGACGAGATCCAACTCCACCCGAGCCGCCGTCCGCCAGAGCAAGGACCGCCGTCAACGTGGTGCTCGCCGACGACCACCACCACCACCCACCAACGCGGAAGGACACCCTGAGCACGTAGGTACTCTTTGATCCTCCCAACTCACCGTGGATCGCCGCCGGCGACCACCGCAACTCTCGGGCGCCGACGAGCTCTGTTCCTCCCCCTTTGAAATTTCAAACCTGAAGGGTGGGACCCCTCGTCAGTGATTTCTCTTTTTCGAACCGTTTTCTATTTTTATAAGTTGGCCCCTGGAAACTTTCTGTTTCATTACAGATGAGTCCCTAGATTTAAAACCTTTATAACTTTTTAATAGAAACTGATTTTTGATTGATTCTTTTTCTGTCATCTTTATTTTTCTATCTAGTTTTTTTGCATGTTTATTTGAAAAATATTTGGAACACCTTTTTGTGCACTCTCAGTATTTATGTTAGCACGTATTTTCTTATACCGTAGATACCGGAGGAGGTGACGGAACCGCAAACTTCGCCAAGTTAGACTCCGACTACTCTGAACCAGGCAAGCATGTTTGAACTTTTGATATGATGAGTGTTTGTTTCATGTTTGCATTTAGTAGTTTCATGGCATGTTTATGAGAATTTCGATAAATGTTATATTTCATGCAAAGATGAGGCAAGTGAGTTCAAAAATCCATATGTTGTTGGATATAAGTTGCATGGCCATGTGATGGCATGAGAATGGGTAAGATGGCAGTGTTGTAGCATGCCAGTCTTATGCCAGACTGTTGGCTCCAGTGTCAACGTGAATCAAGTCACGATCCCATTCGTTTCCCTTCCTGTACTACCCCATGTTTTCCGCAAGGGATATGGCTTAGTAAGTTGCAAACTGCTTTCCTGGTACACACCAAATAGAGAGGCCGTGATGAGGGTTCCATGGCCCTGGATTAAAGCCCGTCATCCGGTCAGGGGGCATGGGTGTTTCCGGTTGGGACCGAGAGGGGGGCACCCCTTAGAGCGCGCGTATATAAATTTGATCCCATGCTATTCGAGGTTGTGACCTCCCCGTCTCAAAGTTTTTCTTGGACGTTGCCTAGGGTGATTCCTGGCATCGTGAGGTGGGATGGGTGTGTACTGGTTAGATGTGTTTCTACCGAAATACCGTAAACAGAACTAGTCCTTCGTGACTACAGAAATCCGTTGGCTATGGGCAATTAGTACAAACTCTACAGAGTCAAAAATCCTTTGAATCATCTTGTACATGTCCAAGTACTGTGTTCATCATATCTTGTCAAAATTTCAGTCTCAGTGACAAAACTCCGGTGAACCACATGAGTGTTAAGTCCGGTTAAAAGTTTATTCCTGTGGATGGACTAACCCATTTATTATTATGTGTGAATATTTCCTATGAGTATTATATCTTCGTGAATTTATCAGATATGAATAATGAAATATACGCCCGTTTTGCGATGTTGCTCAGACGTTCGACTATGGAGCACTTGTTATTTACTTCTGATATAAGCCCTTTATGCGATGTCGCTCAGACGTCCGACTGTGGCACACTTGTTATTTACTCTTGATTTAAGCCCTTTCTGCGATGTCGCTCAAACGTCCGACTGTGGCACACTTGTTATTTACTTTCGATATAAGCCCTTTCAGCGGTGTCACTCAGACGTCGGACTGTGGCACACTGGTTATTTACTTTTGATATACGCCCTTTCTGCGATGTCGCTTAGACGTCCGACTGTGGCATGCTTGTCATTTACCTTTCAATATAAGCCCTTTATGTGGTGTCGCTTAGACACCCGACTGCGGCATGATTATTTATTTGTTTACCTTTCGAGGCGTCGCTCCAGACACCCGATCGGTCTTCAGTTGTTTGTTGGAAATTTCGGGAGGACTACCGCTCGACTTCCTTTTTACTTATCATGTCATGCAAATATTTATTATTTGAATGAGCATTGTTATTTTGCTCATGACGCATTCATGCATGCACTTGTTATATCTTATGTCCGAACTGTCTTGCGAGTACTTTCAAAGTACTCACCTGGCTTGTTGATTTGGCCAGATGTTGATGAAGGCGATCTCATGGATGAAGAGTTCGATAGCGAGTCCGACGCCTAGAGGAGTCCCAGTCAGTCTCGTGCGATCCTGGATTTGGTCATTGTATTATATCCGCTTCCGCTACCTGAATAAATTCATCGAGCCTCACCTCGACGCTTGATGAGCTGCCAGTTTAGGAGTCATGTTATCCACTCCACTGTGACATTTCCACCACCACTGTTATCTCGAGTCAATAGCATGCCACCACACCCTATGCCATAACCGCCCTTATGTACAATATTGGCGTGTTTGTAATAAATTGTTGAGCAACCTCAGCTCAGCCCTGTAATATATTTAATGCTACTGGCCTTCTGTATCAATTATTTGTCTACCGGTAAGGATAACTCTTCCTATACTGGAATCAAAAGATCGATTTCTCAATAAGTATTTTATTGAAAAACTGGTCGTGACAGAAAATGAGAGGCAAATAATGTAAATGCGAGGGAGAAGGGTTTGTGATGGGTACTTGGTATGTCTTGACTTGAGCGAAGACCTCCCCGGCAACGGCAGCAGAAATCCTTCTTTCTACGTCTTGAGCTAGCGTTGGTTTTCCCCAAAGAGGAGAGGGTGATGCAACAAGTGTAGCGTAAGTATTTC
The DNA here is from genome assembly GCF_002162155.2 of Triticum dicoccoides. Taxonomy (NCBI): domain Eukaryota; kingdom Viridiplantae; phylum Streptophyta; class Magnoliopsida; order Poales; family Poaceae; genus Triticum; species Triticum dicoccoides. Next base: position 555,757,348 of record NC_041387.1, read on the forward strand.
CCTCAGTTTTGAGAACCAAGGTATCAATCCAGTAGGAGGCTCCTCAAAAGTCCCACGCACCTACACAAACAAAACTGAGAACTCGCAACCAACGCAATAAAGGGGTTGTCAATCCCTTCACGGCCACTTACGAAAGTGAGATCTGAAAGAGAGAGAATAATATATTTTTGGTATTTTATAATATAGATGCAAAAAAGTAAAGATGCAAATAAAGATAGATTGAAAGCAAATATGATAAGAGATAGACCCGGGGGCCATAGGTTTAACTAGAGGCTTCACTCGAGATAGCATAAGTATTACGGTGGGTGAATAAATTACTGTCGAGCAATTGATAGAAAAGCGCATAGTTATGAGATTATCTAGGCATGATCATGTATATAGGCATCACGTCCATAATAAGTAGACCGACTCCTGCCTGCATCTACTACTATTACTCCACACATCGACCGACTCCTGCCTGCATCTAGAGTATTAAGTTCATAAGAACAGAGTAACGCCTTAAGCAAGATGACATGATGTAGAGGGATAAACACATGCAATATGATATAAACCCCATCTTGTTATCCTCGATTGCAACAATATAATACATGTCTTGCAACCCTTTCTGTCACTGGGTAAGAACACCGCAAGATTGAACCCAAAGCTAAACACTTCTCCCATGGCAAGAAAGATGAATCTAGTAGGCCAAACCAAACTGATAATTCGAAGAGACTTGCAAAGATAACTAAATCATACATCAAAGAATTCAGAGAAGATTCAAATATTATTCATAGATAAACTTGATCATAAACCCACAATTCATCGGATCTCGACAAACACACCGCAAAAAGAGATTACATCGAATAGATCTCCACAAGAGAGGGGGAGAACATTGTATTCAGATCCAAAAAGAGAGAAGAAGCCATCTAGCTAATAACTATGGACCCGTAGGTCTGTGGTAAACTACTCACAACTCATCGGAGGGGCTATGGTGTTGATGTAGAAGCCCTCCATGGTCGATTCCCCCTCCGGCAGAGTGCCGACGAAGGCTCCAAGATGGGATCTCGCGGATACAGAAGGTTACAGTCGTGGAAATTGTGTTTCGTGGTGCTCCTGGATGTTTTCGGGGTCCGTAGGTATATATAGGAGGAAGAAGTACGTCGGTGGATGCCTGAGGGGCCCACGAGATAGGGTGTGTGCCCTACATGGGGGGGGGGGCGCCCTCTATCTCGTGGAGGCTCCGGTTGTTTCTTGACTTGTACCCCAAGCTCTCCGGATCTTGTTCGTTCCAAAAATCACGTTCCGGAAGGTTTCATTCCCTTTGGACTCTGTTTGATATTCCTTTTCTTCGAAATACTGAAATAGGCAAAAAAAACAACAATATGGGTTAGGCCTCCGGTTAGTAGCTTAGTCCCAAAAATGATATAAATATGTAAAATAAGGCCCATAAACATCCAAAACAGGTAATATGATAGCACGGAACAATCAAAAATTATAGATACGTTGGAGACGTATCAAGCATCCCCAAGCTTAATTCCTGCTCGTCCTCGAGTAGGTAAATGATAAAAACAGATTTTTTGATGTGGAATGCTACCTAGCATAATTCATAATGTAATTTTGTTCATTGTGGCAGGAATGTTCAGATCCAAATAAATACAAAATAAAAGTTCATATTGACATAAGAAATAGTAATACTTCAAGAATACTAATCAAAGCAATCATGTCTTCTCAAAATAACATGGTTAAAGAAAGTTATCCCTACAAAATCATATAGTCTGGCTGTTGCTCTATCTTCATCACACAAAGTATTTAATCATGCACAACCCCGATGATGAGCCAAGCAATTGTTTCATACTTTAATAATCTCAAACTCTTTCAACTTTCACGCAATACATGAGCGTGAGCCATGGACATAGCACTATATGTGGAATAGAATGGTGGTTGTGGAGAAGACAAAAAAGGAGAAGATAGTCTCACATCAACTAGGCGTATCAATGGACTATGGAGATGCCCATTAATAGATATCAATGTGAGTGAGTAGGGATTGCCATGCAACAGATGCACTAGAGCTATAGATATATGAAAGCTCAACAGAAGAAACTAAGTGGTTGTGCATACAACTCGCTTGCTCACGAAGACCTAGGGCACTTTTGAGGAAGCCCATCATTGGAATATACAAGCCAAGTTCTATAATGAAAAATTCCCACTAGTATATGAAAGTGACAACATATGAGACTCTCTATCATGAAGATCATGGTGCTATTTTGAAGCACAAGTGTGGAAAAAGAGATAGTAGCATTGTCCCTTCTCTCTTTTTCTCTCTTTTTATTTTTTTTCTTCTCTTTTTTCTTTTTCTCTTTTTTTTCTTTGGCCTTCTTCTCCTTTTTTCTTCTTTTTGGCCTTTCCTTTTTTCTTTTTTTTTTCTTTTTTTTGTAAAGTCCGAAGTATCATCCCGACTTGTGGGGGAATCATAGCCTTCATCATCCTTTCCTCACGAGGACAATGCTCTAATAATGAAGATCATCACACTTTTATGGATTTACAACTCAAAGCTAGAACAAGATATGACTCTATATGAATGCCTCCGACGGTGTACCGGGATATGCAATGAATCAAGAGTGACATGTATGAAAATTATGAAGGTGGCTTTGCCACAAATACGATGGCAACTACATGATCATGCAAAGAGTAATATGACAAAAGTAATGTGTGTCATATGAACGGAACGGTGGAAAGTTGCATGGCAATATATCTCGGAATGGCTATGGAAATGCCATAATAGGTAGGTATGGTGGCTGTTTTGAGGAAGGAATATGGTGGGTGTATGGTACCGGCAAAAATTGGGCGACACAAGAGAGGCTAGCAATGGTGGAAGGATGAAAGGGTGCGTATAATCCACGGACTCAACATTAAACGAGAGAACTCATGTACTTATTGCAAAAATTTAGAAGTCATCAAAAACCAAAGCACTATGCGCATGCTCCTAGGGGGGTAGATTGGTAGGAAAAGGCCATCGCTCGTCCCCGACTGCCACACATAAGGAAGACAATCAATAAATAAAATTGTGCTCCAACTTCATCACAAAGCGGTTCACCATACGTGCATGCTACGGGAATCACAAACTTCAACACAAATATTCTTTAAATTCATAATCACCCAACTATCATAACTTTAATATCACTACCTCCATATCTCAAAACAATTATCAAGTATCAAGTGGATCATAGCATCCAATTCACTTCCTATGATAGTTTTTATTATACCCAACTTGGATGCGCATCATTCTAGGACCAACTTTATGATAATAGCAAATACCATGCTGTTCTAAAAGACTCTCAAAATAATATAAGTGAAGCATGAGATACTAGCAATTTCTTCAAAATTAATACACCACCGTGCTCTAAAAGATATAAGTGAAGCACTAGAGCAAAAACTATCAAGCTCAAAAGATATAAGTGAAGCACATAGAGTATTCTAGCAAATTGTAATCAAATAGGCTTCTCCCAAAAGGTGTGTACGGCAAGGATGATTCTGGTAAACTAAAAAGCAAAGACTAATATAATACACGATGCTCCAAGCAAAACACATATCATGTGGTGAATAAAAATATAGCTCCAAGTAAAGTTACCAATGAACGAAGATGAAAGAGGGGATGCCTTCCCGGGCCATCCCCAAGCTTAGGCTTTTGGTTATTCTTGAATATCTTGGGGTGCCATGGGCATCCCCAAGCTTAGGCTCTTGCCACCCTTTATTCCATAGTCCATAAAAGCTTTACCCAAAACTTGAAAACTTCACAACACAAAACTCAACAGGAAATCTTATAAGCTCCGTTAGTGAAAGAAAACAAAACCACCACATAAGGTACTGCAATGAACTCATTCTTTATTTATTTTGGTGTTAAATATACTGTATTCCAACTTCCTTATGGTTTATAAACTAATTTACTAGCCATAGATGCATTGAAATAAGCAAACAACACACGAAAAACAGAATCTGTCAAAAACAGAACAGTTTGTAGCAATCTGTAACTAACGCAAACTTCTGGAACTCTAAAACTTGCACCAAAATAGGAAGTAGTGGAAAATTTGTCTATTGATCAGCAGCAAAAATAATCAATGCAAAATTTGTCTAAACAGGAGCAAAAACAAAAAACATAAAGAGAAATTGGGTTGCCTCCCAACAAGCGCTATCGTTTAACGCCCCTAGCTAGGCATAAAAGGAAGATAGATTTAGCTAGTGCCATCTTTGGCACTAGATTCATAAGGTAATTTTACTTTCTTTCTTGGAAAGAGCTCCATGCCTTTATTTAAAGGAAATTGGAATCTAATGTTCCCTTCCTTCATATCAATAATCACACCAATCGTTCTAAGGAAAGGTCTACCAAGAATAATAGGGCAAGAAAGATTGTAATCTATATCAAGAACGATAAAATCTACGGGCACCAAATTTCTATTTGCAACAATAAGAATATCATTGATCCTTCCCATAGGCTTTTTAATGGTGGAATCCGCAAGGTGCAAATTTAAAGAGCAATCATCAAGATCATGGAAACCTAGAATATCACATAAAGTTTTCGGAATCGTGGAAACACTAGCACCCAAATCACACAAAGCAAAACACTCATAATCTTTAATTCTAATATTTATAGTAGGTTCCCACTAATCTTTATAGTAGGCTCCTGGATGTTTTCGGGGTCCGTAGGTATATATAGGAGGAAGAAGTACGTCGGTGGACGCCCGAGGGGCCCATGAGCAGGGGCGCACCCTACAGGGGGGCGCCCTCCTATCTCGTGGATGCTCCGGTTGTTTCTTGACTTGTACTCCAAGCTCTCCGGATCGTGTTCGCTCCAAAAATCACGTTACTGAAGGTTTCATTCCGTTTGGACTCAGTTTGATATTCCTTTTCTTTGAAATACTGAAATAGGCAAAGAAAATAGCAATATGGGTTGGGCCTCCGGTTAGTAGGTTAGTCCCAAAAATGATATAAATATGTAAAATAAAGTCCATAAACATCCAAAACAGGTAATATAATAGCATGGAACAATCAAAAATTATAGATACGTTGGAGATGTATCACTGAGTATGCTGAGAAGATGTAGTGACCCGACCTCAGACGGTCAAGTCTCTGTGCTTAAGTGTCATCCCTGGATCGGTATGCTAACACACACAATACTCGAGCATTTATAACAGAGGTAAATCACATGTATAAATTAACGTAAATACTATTACCTCAATCCATAAAGTGGAAGAAACAACAAGGTTGTGGATTCCCAGCAAGACCAACGGAAAAGTTGAGTGTAGGAATCGTAACCCTGACGTATCACTTACTCGTCGTCAGATTCCTACAACATGAGACATTGCAGCCATGTAGGTCAGTACATTGAATGTACTGGCAAATTCACACCATGGGATAAATGATGAACAAAAGCTATCACTACATGCATATTAGGCTGGTGGAAATCTCTAAGTTTATTTTTGCGTAAAGCCAGTTTTTCTCTACAACAAATTAATACATTTTATTTAACTACAAGGTTTGTTGAAAACATTGAGAAGGTTCCTCCATCTCAATCCCAAATTAATAATCATCAACCCAACAAATTATTTAAGTAACATGATGAGATCAACATGATAATCCAAGAACCAGATACTCAAAACGTCCATAACCGGGGACACGGCTAACCATGATTAGTTTGTACACTCTGTAGAGGTTTGCGCACTTTCCCCACAAGACTCGATCTCCTCCGTTGAATTTCTCGCACTTCATGATGTTTGAGAAACGAATGACCGAGACACAGTCTTTCCGAAACATTAACTCTTTACTCTGGGTAGACAGTACCACCTACACCCCATTACATCTTCTAGTCTACCTCTTCAAGAGCTCACGCAACTTACTCAACTATGCCAGAGCCCATATTGGCTTGTGGCTGCACACGAAAGTTTCCAGCATGAATAATCTTATGATCCCTTTGAGCCTGGGTGGCATTCCATAAGGTAATCACACGGGTACTCCGAGATTCCCTTGGGAAAGCACTGGGTTCTCCAGGTGCCCTGAAAACCACTGGGTACTCCAGGGTGCCTCAACCAATCCACCCAGATGTGTATTTAAGTATCCACCTTAAGTTAACCATTAATAATAACTCTCACATCTGTCATGAATCACTCAAACCAAACCATGTCTACGAGCAAAGCATAGCAGTATAAGCATAACATAGTAACTCCCAGGGTTTTGATATAAAGGATAATAGGTTCTACCTCTTCAACTACTTCCCAATACCCACATGTAATTGAGATCCTAACCATGCAATGTTTGAGGGTTGAAACTAATGCATAAAAAGTGGGTAATGAAAAGTATGATCAAAGTGTGAACTTGCCTATACTATTGATGAAGATGCTTCCCACTCAATACTCCTGATAGTTTTATCATCACACTCCGTTCAATCTATCGTAAGCAAGCAATAGTAACCACACATAAGCAATCACTCAAAAGCATCGGAAAGAACGAAGAAGACAATTCGGAAAACTTCAAAACCAAGCAAATACTCTTGCAACAGAAAACAAATTCTAACAGTACCAAAATTAAGTGAATTTGGCCTTATCAAAAAGTTCAGGTCAAGAGCTTTGATTTGCAAAAAGAATCGACTAAATCGGAGTTATCAAACTCAAGTTATGATCAAACGAAGTTCAAACACTAAACTGTTTGAAATTCCAATTTTAAACTTTAAAAAACATGTTTAAGTTGTTTATCTAGATAGAGGGGATCATAACGAAGAAGCGGGTGTTGGTTTCGTTGGATTTGGATACACGAGTAAGAAGTAGTGAACGTTTAAAGATTAGGGACTAAACTGGGAAATAACTCATTACATACGGGTCCCTAGCAAAAATAAAAATAAAACAAAAAGGCTATATAACGAACAAATGCCAACGAACGGAAAACCATTCGCTCCAGGTATAATCTGACGAGCATTCACTAATTAAAGAAAATCGTTTAAAAAAAACAGAATCGATCTGGTCGATTGGATCCAGATCTGGCGGCGAGGGAGGAGTGGGGAGTTACCGCGGAGGCGGCGGCGGTCAACGGCAAGCCGAGACGGTGGCGGCGGCTCAGGTCCGGCTGGGGCGGTGGCTCCGGTCGTCCAGGAGGGCGGCGAAGGGGGCGGGGAGAGGCGGCGCGGCAAGGAGGATGGCGGCGTCAGCGGTGGTCAACGGTGACGGGACGGAGCGGGGCGGCGGCGGTGGATCTCGCCAGTGGCGGCAGGATGCGGCGCAAGGGCGGCGGCGCGGCGCGGCAGAGAGGAAAAGGCGGCGGCGGTGCGAGCTTATATAGAGGGGAGCGTGGGGTTGCGTGGAGGAGGGGGCAAGGCGGCATGGAGGTGGCCGTGTCGGCCATGGCGGCGGCGGACTGTGTGCCCGAGCGGGACTTCTGCTCGGGGAAGGAGAGGGGCGGCACGCTGGGCTGGGCCTTCGCTTGGCACGAGCAAGGTCGGCCCAGTCGGGGAGAAGTTTTTTTTTATAAACATTTTCTAGAAAACAAAAATTAGAATAAACTACCAAAAAAATATACTATAGGCATATAATATATCAAAATTTTCAGAAAATTATTTCCTATGGCATGAACATTTTTCTAGCATCAAATAATATCCACAAAATTTTAAATAAAGCAAAGAGTGCTACTGCTCTAATAAGATCCAATAAAACTCATTTTAGAAATACCAAAATTAATTCAAATTTATTTATCTCCAATTTTCTGATGTAGGGAATCATTTTACCCTAATTTCCATATATTTTATTTTTGGAGAAAAATAATTTTGAATAAAACCCAATAACTGCCAATTGAAAAATAATTTCAAAAGGATTTTAAATTGGATTTCTTTTAAACTCCCAACTCATATTTCATATGTTTTGAAGAAGTCATTTTATCTTCTCTCATGAAAATCATTGAGTTGCTTAAAGTTTCTGAAATTGAAAAAAAATCCAAATGAAATTCGAATCTTTTCAAAACCCTTTTCATTTATTTAAATGGAAGAAGTCATATTATCTTCACTCCAGGGTTTTGTGATGAAAAGAATTTGAATTCATGGAGATCAGAAAGCAAGGTGAAAGTTTGGGAAAGTCCTTTTATTCCCTCTCATTTAACTTTCAAAGGTTTCAAATTTCACTCAACTTCACACAATCAATCAAACAATCAATCATAACTATCTATTTAATATAACATTCCAAAATTTAGAATTTTGGGATGTTACAAACCTACCACCCTTAAAATGAATCTCGTCCTCGAGATTCGGAGAGGCTAGCAAGAAATAGGTTAGGGTTTGGGGGTCTTCTCAAAATCCATCGGTCGTCACAGGGGGTCTGGGTGCTACCACCCTTAGAAACATTGTTACAGTTCCATCCAAAACTCATATACTCTATCCTTATTGTTGGCGGTGTCGGTCTTCTCAGATCTCGGGAAAATTCCTTCTTTGGGCTCTTTCGGTAGTGGCATAACCTTTTCCTCAATACTCCTGTCCTTTCATCCGGGTACGGTTTTGCTATGACATGGTCTTCTTAGCTGACGAGTCTGGCGCCAATACTAAACATCTATCGATATATAATGGTGGTCAACCATTTATGGTATCTCCTGTAGGAAATGAGTATGGGCTTCATTCTCACTGTATGACCTACGATTGGCAACAACTGCATGTACAAGGGAAAAATACTTTACCATTGTAAGGTTTAAACAAGGTTTTGATCGTCGTCTCTCTACTATAGGTAAGTCACTCAGATTTACCATCCCGTATAGCAAGGCGAATAATAAGAGTAAGTCGGTATGGTGATCAATCCATCACGCACCCAAATCATTATCTTGTATATGGTTTAGAGAATCTCGCATGCTAACACTCGGTCATCCTCACAAGCATTGCAGAATTTTCTCTTGTCGCTGAACCAAGTTCGGATGAATCCATTGATTCTGCAAGCCAAACCAACATCTATCGTTCCTTTACAATACTCGGGTTTTACGTTACTCCTATAAGATCGTCGGTTGATAAACTCAGAACTTCTCCCAGGGTTTTTCCTTCAGCAAGAATGTGCTTGCTTCTTGGCAGATCGTGGGGCATGTGGGCTATGGCCCATCTCATCACTTGTAAACCTTGAACTCATCCTCGGGGCAACCGATCATTATTCCAACATCCAATTTCCAAACATTCTTAAATCCATCTCATTGTACCGTCTTCCTTCCTTCTATTGGTACCAAGCTAAGACGTGATTACTTAGACTCGTCATGGAGTTACAATTACTCCATGTTAACAACGTTATACCTCCATTATATCCAATAGTACTCCATCCCTTCAAATCCTTGGGGTATCCCATATATCGAGACAAAACTCGTACTTATTTTGTCCATAGTCCACTTCGTGGAACATCGTATCTTTTCTAGGGGTCAAGGGTTCTAACAAGGTAGTACCATCCTTAAAATGCTCAACTTCATCCATAGACCATATTTCTCATATCCTCGAAAATGGTCAAAACCTTTCTTCATAGAGTAACAACTCATAAGATCGAAATAAGTACCAATGATGCTAACTTTATTGATTCCCAAATTATTACAATCTCTTGCATTTCCATTACATGCCTCAACTCAAAACCTTAATGTAAAAGAATTGTTCCCACTACTACCACTATATTTCTCTTGTTGCTAACTCAACTATTTAGCACAAGTCTCCTTCTCCTTGGGACAATCTCTTGCAAAGTGCCCAGCTTCATTACAGAAGAAACATATTACTTCTAAGAAGTCTCGAGGTTTCCTCATGATTACATAGCTTCCTTGGGTCCTCGGCTTCCTTTTTGGGCAACTGCTGAAGTAGTGCCCTGAGTCCTTGCATCTGAAACAGGTGATATGACTCAGGTCTTTCCTGGAATCCAATCTACTTCTCTTCCTGGCCTTTTCCGTTCCAATCAGGGCTTCTATTTCCTATGGATCGTACTTTACTTCCTCTGTCGGGAATTCTACTAGATCTCCATTCAGACAATCCTGGGAGATGTGTCCTTCTTCTCCACATGAATAGCAAGACTTGGTGCAGGGTTTAATTGGGTTTTCTTCGGGTGTGTCCTCCACCTCTTCCTTCATCACAGGTTCTTCTAAAATTTCCAGGAGGGCTCATTTCTTCTGTTGGATGCTTCTTTGTACCATGGGGTAAATGTGACACTGAGCAGGGTAGTGGGTAGTTCCTTCACACAAGAAACAAGTAATCTGCCTAGTTGGGCATTCTTCAGCTAGGTGACTTTCTTCACAATGAGGAAATTCATCCTTGTGCTCCTTATGGTTGTGTCCTATTGCTCCACAAAGCTTGCATGCACAAGGTTTCTTCATATCATTTCCATAAGGCTTGAATTTCTAGGACACAAGCTGAGAATTTGGCAAAGTCAACTTAAATTATTTCCAAGTGGTTACTCCTTGTCATCCATTGATGGTTTGGTACATCCTCCACCAAGTAGCAGCACCTCTTTCAAAGCACCAAAGAGCATGCTGGGTCATATCCATTCCGACTATAAGGTTATTCTCCATATGATCATCCATGTTCTGAATCCATCGGTCTATATCCAATTGACTCATCGGTCCAGAAAATGTGAGGTCATCTCCATTCATCCTCTAGTGGTTTCAAGGGTTTTGGGGTGAGATAGAGAGATAGAGAGGGATACACACAATACAAACAATAGCTTTTGAAAAGACGGATTTTATTTTTGTGGCTGTCGAAAAACCATCAAACAAATGACAGCTCACAATCGTCGCATCTAACGTAAATATAACAGGGGTTTGGTCTTCTAAAGGTCAATAAATATTCAAAGTCTCCAAACTCTTCTTGTTCATGTCTCCGATGGCTTCTTCCGATCATGCTTGTCCTTCTCAAGTTCCTCTGCGAGATCTCTATTGACGCGAAGTCTCTAGTGACATCCTTTAATATTTTTGGAGTTGTGTTCCAAACTTCTGGGTTTCAAAATCCTTGGCACGAGCCATGGTCCTACTGTCCTTCAGTTCCTGACAAATCTCCGGTATCTCGAGGTTTTAGCTCCTCCAGCTTGGCTACTTTCAGCTTCTGGCTCCTGAGTTCTTCATGAATTGCCTCCTTGTCAAATATGACTTCCTAAATGTCCATCTTAAGGTTCCTGATGTAATTCTCCAGATCCTGGTGATACACCAGCTAAGGTTAAAACTCCAACGTTTGCTGATAGATGCTCCATCAGCCTTCTACCGTCCAATCTTTCCGTGCATCTGCATGCTTAACTCCGCACGGTGACAATAGCATAAGAGGGCAATAACACCATGGTTAGTCGTGTCTATGCCCATGTTACTGCCATGAGCTTTCATTCCATAATTGATATCTCCTGTCTTAGGGTTTTCTTGACAAAAACTTTGAGTTCTAATGCTCCATGTTCCGGTCTTTCTCCGATACACCTCGATCTCGGGTATTGACAGCTTCCTTAATCTACCAAGTTCCATAAGGGGTGCCTTCCTAGGTCATACAAATCTAGAAAATCTTCAAAGCCTTCAAATTTTCCTAGTCTTCGGAGTCTTCATCATTGTAATTTCCGTCATTGTAATGCACGGTAAAAATCCTCTTATTCCAAAGTAGTCTTAGTTGTCCGATATCTTATACTTCTTGGAGTGGTCTCATCAGCCGAATTCTTCATGTGGTCAAAAGGGGAAAGGGTATAGTCTCACTAAAAGGGAATATATGAATAAACTCAGAAGAGAAGAGAGGTAAGAGATCTTTTTGAAAATAAAGTAGTAGAGAAAATCTTTCCTATGGGCTTGCCAGTTTCTAGGGTCACGTTCTACAGTCAACATGTGTGCTGATACCATCTTATAGCGACCCAACCTCAGACGGTCAAGTCTCTATGCTTAAGTGTCATCCCTGGATCGGTATGCTGACACACACAATACTTGAGGATTTATAATAGAGGTAAATAACATGTATAAAGTAACGTAAATACTATTACCTCAATCCATAAAGCGGAAGAAACAACAAGGTTGTGGATTCCCATCAACACCAACAGCAAAGTTCAGTGTAGGAATCATAACCCTAACATATCACTTACTTGTCGTAAGATTCCTGAAACATGAGACGTTGCAGCCATGTAGGTCAGTACATTGAATGTACTGGCAAATTCACACCATAGGATAAATGATGAACAAAAGCTATCACTACATGCATCTAAGGCTGGTGGAAAGCTCTAAGTTTATTTTTGCAAAAAGCCAGTTTTTCCCTACAACAAATGAATACATTTTATTTAACTACAAAGTTTGTTGAAAACATTGAGAAGGTTAATCCAACTCAATCCCAAATTAATAATCGTCAACCCAACAAATTATTTAAGTAACATGATGAGATCAACATGATAATCCAAGAACTAGATACTCAGAACGTCCATAACCGGGGACACAGCTAACCATGATTAGTTTGTACACTCTGTAGAGGTTTGCGCACTTACCCCACAAGACTCGATCTCCTTCGTTGAATTTCTCGCACTTCATGATGTTTGAGAAATGGATGACCGAGACACAGTCTTTCAGAAACATTAACTCTTTACTCTGCATAGACAGTACCACCTACACCCCACTACATATTCTAGTCTACCTCTTCAAGAGCTCACACAACTTACTCAACTATGCCAGAGCCCATATTGGCTTGTGGCTGCACACGAAAGTTTCCAGCATGAATAATCTTATGATCCCTTTGAGCCTGGGTGGCATTCCATAGGGTAATCACACGGGTACTCCGAGATTCCCTTGGGCAAGCACTGGGTTCTCTAGGTGCCCTGACAACCATTGGGTACTCCAGGGTACCTCAACCAATCCACCCAGATGTGTATTTAAGTAGCCACCTTAAGTTAACCATTAATAATAACTCTCACATCTGTCATGAATCACTCAAACCAAACCACGTCCACGAGCATTGCATAGCAGTATAAGCATAATGTAGTAACTCCTGGGGTTTTGATATAAAGGATAATAGGTTCTACCTCTTCAACTACTTCCCAATACCCACATGTAATTCAGATCCTAACCATGCAATGTTTGAGGGTTGAAACTAATGCATAAAAACTGGGTAATGAAAAGTATGATCAAAGTGTGAACTTGCATGTACTATTGATGAAGATGCTTTGCACTCAATACTCCTGATAGTTCTATCATCACACTCCGTTCAATCTATCGTAAGCAAGCAATAGTAACCACATATAAGCAATCACTCAAAAGCATCGGAAAGAACGAAGAAGACAATTCGGAAAACTTCAAAACCAAGCAAATACTCTTGCAACAGAAAACAATTTCTAACAGTATCAAAATTAAGTGAATTTGGCCTTATCAGAAAGTTCAGGTCAAGAGCTTCGATTTGCAAAAAGAATCGACTAAATCGGAGTTATAAAACTCAAGTTATGATCAAACGAAGTTCAAACATTAAACTGTTTGAAATTCAAATTTTAAACTTTCAAAAACATGTTTAAGTTGTTTATCTGGATAGAGGGGATCATAACGAAGAAGTGGGTGTTGGTTTCGTTGGATTTGGATACACGAGAAAGAAGTAGTAAACGTTTAAAGATTAGGGACTAAACTATGAAAAAACTAATTACATATGGGTCCCTGGCAGAAATAAAAATAAAACGAAAAGGCTATATAACGAAAGAACGCTAACGAACGGAAAACCGTTCGCTCCAGGTCTAATTTGACGAGTGTTCACTAATTAAAGAAAACCATGTAAAAAACAGAATCGATCTGGTCCATTGGATCGAGATTTGACGGCGAGGGAGGAGTGGGGAGTTACCACGGCGGCGGCGGCAGTCAACGGCGAGCCGGGACGGCGGCAGCAGCTCGGGTCCGACCGGGGCGGTGGCTCCGGTCGTTCAGGAGAGCAGCGAAGGGGCCGGGGAGAGGCGGCGCGGCGAGGCGAGGAGGATGGCGGAGTCGGCGGTGGTCAACGGTGACAGGACGGAGCGGGGCGGTGGCGGTGGATCTCGCCGGCGGTGGCGGGATGCGGCGCAAGGGCGGCGGCATGGCAAAGAGGAAAAGGCGGTGGCGGCACGAGCTTATATAGAGGAAGGCGAGGGGTTGCGTGGAAGAGGGGGCAAGGCGGCACAGAGGTGGCCGGGTCGGCCACGGCGGTGGCGGACGGCGTGCCCGAGCGGGACTTTCGCTCGGGGAAGGAGAGGGGCGGCACGCTGGGCTGGGCCTTGGCCTGGCAGGAGCTGGGCCGGCCCAGTCGGGGAGAAGTTTTTTTATTTATATATAAACATTTTCTAGAAAACAAAAAATGGAATAAACTACCAAATAAAAATATACTATAGGCATATAATATATCAAAAATTTCAGAAAATTATTTCCTATGGCATGAACATTTTTCTAGCATCAAATAAAATCCACAAAATTTTAAATAAAGCAAAGAGTGTTACTGCTCTAATAAAATCCAATAAAACTCATTTTAAAAATACCAAAATTAATTCAAATTTATTTCTCTCCGATTTTCTGATGTAGGGAATCATTTTACCCTAATTTACATATATTTTATTTTTGGAGAAAAATAAATTTGAATAAAACCCAATAACTCCCAATTGAAAAATAATTTCAAAAAAGATTTTAAATTGGATTTCTTTTAAACTCCCAACTCATATTTCATATGTTTTGAAGAAGTCATTTTATCTTCTCTCATTAAAATCATTGAGTTGCTTAAAGTTTCTGAAATTGAAAAAAAATCCAAATGAAATTCGAATCTTTTCAAACCCCTTTTCATTTATTTAAATGGAAGAAGTCATATTATCTTCACTCCGGGGCTTTGTGATGAAAAGAATTTGAATTCATGGAGATCAGAAAGCAAGGTGAAATTTTGGGAAGTCCTTTTATTCCCTCTCATTTAACTTTCAAAGGTTTCAAATTTCACTCAACTTCACACAATCAATCAAACAATCAATCATAATTATCTATTTAATATAACATTCCAAAATTTAGAATTTTGGAATGTTACAGAAGAATGCCATCAAGCAACCCTGGGGAGATATATTGTACAAAAATCTTCAACCCCAGTCCCTGTCTGAAGCTATTAATCAAGGCTTCTATCCATGCATGGTTCGCAGACCACAGCTAGAGAATGCTGACCCATCTTCTCTACTATGGTGTCGAGAAGACAATCTGTTCAAGCACAACTTCAAGTTTGCCAAAGATTCTGCTGCGAAGAACAAGAAGGCATTTAGATTTGACTTCAACCCCGGTCCATCCACTCCTCGGGATGATGGCACCCGTGAAGCAAATGAAAATAGAATCGGCCCCTTCTACAACCTCGAAGGCCTCATCACTCACATTGTAGTCCAAGGTGCTAATGTGGATCACTCAGCTGATGATGCAGATTTTGATGAAGTGACAGCTCCTCCTAAGCCACAGAAGCAGAAGAAAACAAAGGCTTCAAAACCCTCTACTGAACCAAAAGCTTCACGTGTGAAGCCACTGACCACTGCTCTTCCTGCACCAAGTACTAATTCTGCAGATCTATCTCGAGTCTCCAAGAAGAAAGAGAAGCCCCAGAAGAAAATTGTCAAGAGTTCTATTCAAGCACTGACCCCAGCTGCCGTGCTGCGAAATGTGAATGAAGCTATTGATGTGTCAACTGACGTGAGTGTGGTGATGATGCCCTTGAGAAGGTGATTAAGAGCAAACAAGAGGCGGAGATCTTCAACGATCTGCCCCTTTTCGATGTGGGCATCCTGAACAATTTCATTGATGAGTGGTGCGACAACCCAAGCCTCAGCTTTGATGATCTTCAGCTCCCAATTGGCATCAGCGTCACCTTCCAAGGCGCCATTGCTCCTGAGCTGGCTCTGGCTCAAAAAATTGTTGAACTGAAGAACAAATTTGACTATGAGAAAGCCCAGTTCAATAAGCACATGGCCGAGCTCGGTGTGGCTGATGTTCAAAACTTCAAGCTCATGTTGCATGACCTCAAGGAGGCATTTCACAAGAAACATGAAGAGGCCAAAGGTTCACGCGAGCGTATGAAAAACCTAACTGCCAAATGTGTTCAAGATTACAATGAAGCTGAAAAGTGCAAGGCATTTGGGCATCCTAGCATAGACCCCAAGATGGCTGCCAAAAAGAAGAAGCATGTTGTGGCACAAGCTGAAGCATCAGGGCGGGAAGCACCTCACATTGTCTTCCCTGCCAGCATGACAGGCTCGAAGCCTAAGGTCCACACAGCGGCTTCAGAACTGAAGAAAACAAGGGTAGCTGAAGCCGAAGCCAGAAAGCACAAGTCCAAGAACACCACTGACGATGCTCCACTGACCAAGAAGAGAAAGACAAAGAAGAAAGATAGGGCTGCTCCCACAGATCCCCTTGTGGTCGAGCCCATCTCTTTTGCTCGTCCGGCATCCGAACACCAAGAGCGTCAGTTCATAGTTCACGAGCCTGCTCCCACAGAGGCTCCTAAAGCTGAAGAAGTTCCAGCTGTTGATCCTATCACAGCTGAAGACATTGGTCCCCAAGACAATGTAAATGATGATGAAGTCCTTCCTCAGATCAAGCACCAAATGGTATCATTGCCTGTTCTCATGAACAGAAAACTCATCAGCATTGGTCGTCCTTTGACGCCAATCACTCAGGATGCTTCATGGGCTGATCACCCACAACAAGACACCCCAAGTCAAGTATCTCCAAGTACTCCCCCACCTAAAGTCACCACTCAGGTGCTTGACGGTGACGACTCTGTGGTCCATCCAACTTCCTCTCCAAAAGCGTCGCCCGCATTTCGCAGGCTTCGCAAAGGACCAAGGCCACAAGTCGCTCCATCGAGCGTTCCAGAAGGAGAAGTGCAAGACAACTCAGTTTCACGACAAATGTTTCCTGAAGCCACTCCCACTGTGAACGTCTCTGAATCTGAAGCCAAAGCTGCTGAAGATACACCGGCTGCATCAGCCGCAAAACCACAAGAAACCCGTGAAGAAGAAGAAGAACGTGTTGCCACACCCCTACCAACAAAGAAGATGTTCTCGAGGAGAATGTGTCGAACCCTCCAGCTACTCAAGTGGAGGCTGAAAATACTGAGACAGCCACGAACAACACTACTGAAGCTAATGATATTGTCATGGCTGAAGCTAATGTGGCTCCTACAATGAATACGGTGTCTGAAGCCAATGATGCACCTGCCGCCACTATGCAGTCTAAAGATCTTGTCAATGCTTCTGCTCCTGTACCGCCACCAAGGCCTCACACCATTGAGCAAGCATTTTATCAAGGCGAGCTTTTCACTGTTCGTTGGCCCATTCTAGTTCCTCCACCTACTGCCGGGCCACAATTTGATTATCATGTGGAGCACAGGCCTCAGATCCAGAAGCCAAAACCGAGGCTGCCAAGGTTTCCAGGTACCGCATCTACGCCAGGATCATTCAAAGCTAATGGCTTCATAGCTCACAACACCTTCTTTGATATCGCCAAGAACCCATATTCCAAGCCAAGAATATCATCTGATCGGTTCTGGAATTATCAACAACGCAGTTACTATTCATGCATACTATACAATCAGGGGCGCATCTTTCCCCATATGCGTCTAGACTGCGAAGCCATTGCGGGCATGCCTTGCTTAGAATAAGCCCTCGACTATTTCAGAGAAGCAGGTCTTCTACAGTTTGTGACTAACAAAGAAAATTGGAACGAAGAACTTCTGCTGCAATTCTATGCAACTCTTCACATTCGCGGCTACAACAGGGATCCGAAGACATGGGTCCTTGAGTGGATGATAGTCAATGTACATCATGAAGCCAAAGCTCTTGACATCATTGAGCTTACTGGCCTGCCCACTCCAGGTGAACTCTATGAGCCTGGTTGTCAGCTTCATCGCAATGCTTTGGAGAGCATCTTTCAGAAGCCTGAGCCCAATATGAGCCAAATTCCGAGCATGATGAAGCCACTGCCACAAGATGCTGAATATCCAAAGGAATTCTTTGTTGAAGACCTAGAATATCTGCCCCGCACAATCTATCATATTATAAGGCAAACTCTATGGCCCGTCAAAGGACATTCTTCTTCAGCAAAGCTTGAAGGCTCAATGAAGACATTGGTTTTCTATATACTCAATGGCATTAGCTTCAATGCTCAAGACTTCTTCATCAGGCAATTGGCTGCATCTGGCTCTGATTTATTTGGTCTGAAGTTTTATGCTCCATAGGTTATGCACCTCATCAAGCTTCATTCTGCTGTCAATTATCAGTCGTCTGCTCGCAACCATATGATATTCTTGCCAGAGATTGATATGTCTGTCGAAGCCATATACCCAGAGCCTGCCAAGGAGCCAATTTATCTTCGCAACACCGATCACCAAAGCTTCACTCAGCCCATTCAAGGAGTTCTTGCTGCAACTCGTGTTTATCCTCTGGCTGGACGTACACGTGCACCTCATCGTGCCTATACTGAAGCCACTGAAAGCACAATTTCTCAAAGGCCTCGGAAGAGATCTCGTGTTCTCAATGACCGAGAGCTTCTCGTCGCCCTACATCAAAAACAGGATAAGCATCATAACTGCCTAAAGCGTCAGATGCAAAGCCTCTTGGTGGATGTTAATCGCATTCGAAATCTTGCCACCAAGAATGCGTTTGTCACTCATGAAACCTGTCGGAGGTCATGGAAGAGTCTGACATTGCTCAGTGCTGAAGCTGATCTTCAAGACGATGGCTTCACAGAGAGATTCAAGTTTGATACCACTCCTCCCAGGAATGCTGTCTTGCGACAGACTCCATCACTCGAAGATACTGAGTACTCCTCCTCGGTAGCAACTGTTCATGCCAAAGTCATTGATAACGACAATGATGCTACTTCACCACCTCCAACTTCGACGCGTATCGACACTGCACCAAGTTTGTCTGCACCACCAAACCTCAATCGCAACCTTGCTGCTTCACCTACTCCTCATGGGAATGAGTAGAGGCTCTATGTCTTCAAACCTTTTTGGTCCTTACTGACAAAAGGGGGAGAAGCATATGAGTTGATAGTCTTCAAGCGGGTCCATATGGGTGGTTGCTATACTTTTGCCAAGTGCTTACAACTCTCGCTTTTGAAACATTTGGTTCTTTGAGTTGTAACAATTAAATTGATGGTCGTCTCCTACTTTTTCTGCTATTCTGTGATGCGATGATAAATTCCGCATGTGCGATGATAAATCCCGCATGAAGTCATCTTGCAGACGTCCATTTTTCATTATGCATGTCCTAGTTATATCTTTTCATGCATGATGTATTGTCTTCATAAGTTGAAGAGGATCTCCACAAGTACAACCTACCATGTGTATTTGCATTCCAAAGCAAAACACGTATATGCACATCTTCAGGGGGAGCCTTTTGCCACTTACAAAGACAATATCTTAATCCTTTACAATTTCACATACTTTTATCCCCATTGAAAATTTCAACCAGTTTATCATCAATCACCAAAAAGGGGGAGATTGTAAGTGCATCTAGTGCCACCCCTAGTTGGTTTTGGAGTATTGACGACAAACCTGGTTGAGGGACTAATGGGTTTGTGAGAATTACAGGATAACACAGGAAGTAGTCCCTCATTGATTCGGTTTACCTACCGGAGATGACCCCTAAAAATGTGTGAAGACATTGAAGACAATGGTGGTCTATGAAGCTATTCACAGTGAAGTCTATGACATGAGAAGACATCGCATGAAGACTATGGAGCGCGAAGACTTAGTCGTTTCGTTGTTTCCTTTTCTTCTTTGTTGAGTCACAAGAACCACCGCACTGTTAAGTGGGGTCCAAGTGAACAAAGTCAGAGTGACTAAAGTGATGCTCAACCAAATCCTATGTCTTCGAGCGAAGACAATGAGTGCAAATCTTATCAAGAGTCGGATAAGTCAGCTTTACTTGTAGCCCAAGTCAAGCTGCCGCGTGTGTTTGAAATCTGACCATTGGAACACGTGTCAGTTCCTTAGTGACCCAGGGTCATTTCGGACAAATCAGTTCGGGTTGCCCAGTGGCTATAAATAGCCCACCCCCTACACCATAAATAGCTGGCTGCTTAGAGTTAGTGCACGGCTTTTCCCATTTGAGAGCAACCCACCTCCGAACCCTTTGAGAGAGAATCCTTGCGAGGACAAAGCCCAAACCACCAATAGCCCAAAGATAGTTTGGCATCACTAAAGTCTTTCTGTCCGCGTGATCTGAAGACTTGTTACACTTGAGGACTGTGAATCCTCCAGCCGGTTAGGCGTCGCGTTCTGAGCATCCAAGAGTCATTGTGGATTGCCGGTGAACAAAGTCCATAAATGTTTGGAAGTCTACCTTGAAGACTTACCAGAGTGATTGGGCGAGGACTAAGTGTCCTTAGCTCAAGTGGAATAAGGTGAAGACGCGGTCTTCTGAGTTAAATCTCAGCCTCCCTAATCAGACGTACAGTTGTCGCAGCAACTGGAACTGGTTGAACAAATCGCTGTCCTCTCCAAGCTACTGGTTCTATCTCTTACTTCTCCTTACTTACAGTTTGTCTTCATGAAGTCATTGCCTGCTTGCATTATCTGTTGACTTCACTGAGTGACTACTTGTTCAGATTGGCTTCATACTATCTTCCATCCTGATCCTTACTACCTAGCTGCTAATAGTCTTCATGCTTTCACTTCATTGAATACTCAACTATGGCCTTCCTAGTGTAGTCTACCTTTCTCTGCATATAATTAGGGCCATTTCTATTGTTTGTCTTCGAAATTCCCATGTTTTGAAGACTTTCAT
>NC_041387.1:555778399-555860226 GCF_002162155.2 Triticum dicoccoides
TCTAGTCGATATCCAGCTCTTTCAGAGAAGCCTGCCGGTGTACGAGCTTTGGTACAGGATGATACGAGACCATGTTTGCTTCACCTCAATGCTGAGGTAGTAGCTAATAAGGCTTGGGTCACTCGTCTAGAACTTCTTCTTCTTCTCCTACTTGAAGCGCTCCACCTCATTGGCGTCTACACCGGTGAAGATCAAATTGTCGACATAGACCCCAAGTAAGAGTCGCCTGTCGTTCGTACCATGCATGTATACAAGATGCCCTAACAGGTTGCAGGAGAAGCCAAGCAACGCGAGCGTGGTGTCGAACTTCAGGTTCCATGCAAGGGAGCTTGCCAAAGCCAGTACAACCCCTTCTTTAGGTGCAACACCTTGTGCTCCATCCCCTTCACACGTGAAACCATGAGGCTATGCGACATACACCTCCTCTATGAGCTCTCCATTAAGGAAAGCAAATTTGACGTAGAGGTGTGCTACCTCTTGAGCACTGCGTTGGTTTTCCCTTGAATAGGAAAGGGTGATGCAGCAAAGTAGCGTAAGTATTTCCCTCAATTTTTGATAACCAAGGTATCAATCCAGTAGGAGGCTCCTCAAAAGTCCCTCGTACCTACACAAACAAACAAGAACCTCGCAACCAACGTGATAAAGGGGTTGTCAATCCCTTCACAGTAACTTGCGAAAGTGAGATCTGATAGAGATAATAAGATAAGATAAACATTTTTGGTATAGATTAGAAAGTAAAAGGTGCAAATAAAAGTAGATGGGAAACTTATATGATAAAAGATAGACCCGGGGGGCATAGGTTTCACTAGTGGCTTCTCTCAAGATAGCATAAGTATTATGGTGGGTGAACAAATTACTGTCGAGCAATTGATAGAAAAGTGCATAGTTATGAGATTATCTAGGCATGATCATGTATATAGGCATCACGTCCACAACAAGTAGATCGAAACGATTCTGCATCTACTACTATTACTCCACACATCGACCGACTCCTGCCTGCATCTAGAGTATTAATTTCACAAGAACAGAGTAATGCATTAAGAAAGATGACATGATGTAGAGGGATAAACTCATGCAATATGATATAAACCCCATATTTTTATCCTTGATGGTAACAATACAATATGTGCCTTGTTGCCCCTGCTGTCACTGGGAAAGGACACCACAATATTGAACCCAAAGCTAAGCACTTCTCCCATTGCAAGAAAGATCAATCTAGTAGGCCAAACCAAAGTGATAATTCGAAGAGACTTGCAAAGATAACCAATCACACATAAAAGAATTCAAAGGAGAATCAAATATTTCTCATAGATAAACTTGATCATAAACCCACAATTCATCGGATCTCGACAAACACACCGCAAAAAGAGTTACATCTAATAGATCTCCAAGAAGATCGAGGAGAACTTTGTATTGAGATTCAAAGAGGGAGAAGAAGCCATCTAGCTAATAACTATGGACCCGAAGGTCTGTGGTAAACTACTCACAACTCATCGGAGAGGCCTTGGAGATGATGTAGAGGCCCTCCGTGGTCGATTCCCCCTCCGACGGAGCGTCGGCGAAGGCTCCAAGATGGGATCTCGCGGATACAAAAGGTTGCGGTGGTGGAAATAGTTTTTTGTAGTGCTCCTGGATGTTTTCGGCATATGTGGATATATATATAGGCGAAGGAGGTAGGTCAGGGGAGCCAAGAGGGGCCCACGAGGGTGGGGGGCACGCCTACCCCCCTAGGGCGCACCATCCTGCCTCGTGGCCGCCTCGGCTGCTTCTTGACGTCCACTCCAAGTCTCCTGGATTGCGTTTGTTCCAAAAAGATCGCTCCCGAAGGTTTCATTCCATTTGGACTCTGTTTGATATTCCTTTTCTTCGAAACATTGAAATAGGCAAAAAAACAGCAATTAGGGCTGGGCCTCCGGTTAGTAGGTTAGTCCCAAAAATGATATAAAAGTGTAAAGTAAATCCCATAAACATCAAAAACGGGTAATATAATAGCATGGAACAATCAAAAATTATAGATACATTGGAGACGTATCAAGGTGATGCACCTTCCACTAAATTTTTGTAGGAATGGTGACAAGAAGACGCATTGTGTCCATCTTCGACATGGGCACAAAGATCCCGTCGAAGTTGGTGTCCTTGCGTTGTGCATATCCCTTTTGCGATGAGTCATGACTATGCTTCATCATGATGCCATCAACGCCTTTTTTTACCTTGAACACCCAATTGAGTCCTATCAAATAGTACCCTGCAGGGAGATCGGTTAGGGACCATGTGTTGTTCTCCTTGATGCATGCCATATCATTGAGCATGGTGTGAAGCAACTACTCATGGGGCTCGGCCTCGGCGAACGAGGTTGGTTCCTCAGTGAGAACTAGCGGCTCGGCGCAGCCATGATACTCCTCTGCATCCTCAAGAAGATCAGTGATGCGGCAAAATTGGTGAGCATTGGTGGGTGAAAGTGCAACTATCCCTGGGTGGTTTTGGTAATTCCTAACAACATATAGCTCATTGAGCTAATGCTATTTCAAGATAAATATTTCAGGAAAGCTCAATGATTGGCATGGCATGGATGAGAAAAGTGGACCCCTCAAAATGCTAAGGACAAAAGGATTGGCTCAATCTCAAACCACAAGACTCTACATTGTACTTTTAGTGATCCAAGGTCACATTGAGTCCATAGGAACAACCAATACTATCAAGAGGGGATGAGGTGTTGCTTAATGAGTTTCTTACTCAAAGTGCTTAGTGATATGCTCCAAAACCCTCAACTACTTCCTCACATCCACATATGTCCCTAAAAGGGCTAGTTATCGACTAGAGGGGGTGAATAGGCGATTTTTATGGAAGTCTTCAAAACATGGGCGTTTCGAAGACAAACAATAGAAACAACACTATTCGAATGCAGCGGAAGGTAGACTACACTAGACAAGCCATAGTCAAGTATTCAATGAAGTGAAAGCACGAAGACTATTAACATCTAGGTAGTAAGGATCGGGATGGAAGATAGTATGAAGCCAATCAGATCAGGTAGTCACATAGTGAAGTCAAACAGATAATGCAAGCAGGCAATGACTTCACGAAGACAAACTGTAAGTAGAGAGAAGTGAGAGATAGAACCAGTAGCTTCAGGAGGATAGGGATTTGTTCGCCCAGTTCTAGTTGCTGTGACAATTGTACGTCTGGTTAGGGAGGCTGAGATTCAACTCAGAAGAACGCGTCTTCACCTCATTCCCCTTGAGCTAAGGACACCTACTCCGCGCCCAATCACTCTGGTAAGTCTTCAAGGTAGACTTCCAAACCTTCACAGACTTCGTTCACCGGCAATCCACAATGGCTCTTGGATGCTCAGAACGTGATGCCTAACCGACTGGAGGATTCACAGTCCTCAAGTGTAACAAGTCTTCAGATCACGCGGATAGAAAGACTTCAGTGATGCCAAACTCTCTTTGGGCTCTAGGTGGTTTGGGCTTTGTCCTCGCAAGAATTCTCTCTCAAAGGCTTTGGAGGTGGGTTGCTCTCAAAACGACAAAAGCCATGTACTAACTCTGAGCAGTCACCAATTTATGGTGTAGGGGGTGGGCTATTTATAGCCACTGGGCAACCCGACCTGATTCGTCCAAAATGACCCTGGGTCACTAAGGAACTGACACGTGTCACAATGGTCAGATTTCAAACACACGCGACAGATTGACTTGGGCTACAAGTAAAGCTGACTCATCCGACTCTGGATAAGATTTGCTTTCATTGTCTTCGCTCGAAGACATAGGATCTGGTTGAGCATCACTTCAGTCACTCTAACTTTGTTCACTTGAACCCCACTTAACAGTGTGGTGGTTCCTATGACTCAACAAAGAAGAAAAGAAACAACGAAACAGCTAAGTCTTCGCGCTCCATAGTCTTCAAACATTGTCTTCTCCTATCATAGTCTTCAACGTGATTAGCTTCACAGACCACCATTGTCTTCAATGTCTTCACACATTTTTAGGGGTCATCTCCGGTAGGTAAACCGAATCAATGAGGGACTACTACCTGTGTTATCCTGCAATTCTCACAAACACGTTAGTCCCTCAACCAGGTTTGTCGTCAATACTCCAAAACCAACTAGGGGTGGCACTAGATGCACTTACAATCTCCCCCTTTTTGGTGATTGATGACAAACTGGTTGAAGGTTTCAACGGGGATAAAAGTATGTGAAATTGTAAAGGATTAAGATATTGTCTTCATAAGTGGCAAACAGGCTCCCCCTGAAGATGTGCATATAACTATTTTGCGTTATAATGCAAATGCATTGCGGTGCAGAGGGCTTCAATGGACATATCAACCTCTGGTAGAAATATGAGATGGTTGCGTGCAGAGGGCTGATAGTCAATGGCAGAGTGAAGCTTGATCAGACGCATAATCCAAGGAGCATAAAACTTCAGACCAAATATGTCAGAGCCAGATTCAGCAAACTGTCGAATGAAGAAATCCTGAGTATTGAAGCTTTTGCCATTGAGAATATAGAAGACCAATGTCTTCATTGCACCTTCAAGTTTTGCTGAAGAGGAATGCCCTTTGATGGGAGATAGAGTTCGTCTTATGATATGATAGATGGTTCGGGGCAGATACTCTAGGTCTTCAACGAAAAATTCCTTTGGATATTCAGCGTCATGTGGCAGTGGTTTCATCATGCTCAGCATTTGGCTCATGTTGGGCTCAGGCTTCTAAAAGATGCTTTCCAATGCATTGCGGTGAAGCTGACAACCAGGTTCATAGAGGTCACCTGGAGTGGACAGGCCGGTAAGCTCAATGAGGTCAAGGGCTTTGGCTTCATGATGGACATTGCCTGTCATCCACTCAAGGACGCATGTCTTCAGATCCCTGTTGTAGCCGCAAATGTGGAGAGTGGCATAAAACTGGAGCAGAAAATCTTCATTCCAATGCTCCTTATCAGTGACACACTGTAGCAGGCCTGCATCTCGAAAATAGTCAAGTGCTTCTTCTAAGCAGGGCAGGCCAACAATGGCTTCTGAATCCAGACGCATATGAGGGAATATGTGCTCTTGGTTGTACAGAATGCAGGAGTAATAACTTCGTTGTTGATAGCTCCAGAACTGATCAGATGATATGCTTGGCTTGGAATATGGGTTCTTGGCACTATCAAAGAAGGTGTTTGATGTCTACTACACAACCTTATTCTTGTAGACGTTGTTGGGCCTGCAAGTGCACAGGTTTGTAGGACAGTAGCAAATTTCCCTCAAGTGGATGACCTAAGGTTTATCAATCCGTAGGAGGCATAGGATGAAGATGGTCTCTCTCAAACAACCCTGCAACCAAATAACAAAGAGTCTCTTGTGTCCCCAACACACCCAATACAATGGCAAATTGTATAGGTGCACTAGTTCGGCGAAGAGATGGTGATACAAGTGCAAAATAGATAGTAGATAAAGGTATTTGTAATCTGAAATAATAAAGACAGCAAGGTAGCGAGCGGTAAAAGTGAGCGTAAACGGTATTGCAATGATAGGAAACAAGGCCTAGGGTTCATACTTTCACTAGTGCAAGTTCTCTCAACAATAATGACATAGATAGATCATATAACAAGCCCTCAACATGCAACAAAGAGTCACTCCAAAGCCACTAATAGCGGAGAACAAACATACAGATTACGGTAGGGTACGAAACCACCTCAAAGTTATTCTTTTGGATCGATCTATAAAAGAGTTCATACTAGAATAACACCTTAAGACACAAATCAACCAAAACCCTAATGTCACCTAGATACTCCATTGTCACCTCAAGTATCCGTGGGCATGATTATACGATATGCATCACACAATCTCAGATTCATCCAACCAACATAAAAGTACTTCAAAGAGTGCCCCAAAGCTACTACCGGAGAGTCAAGAACGTGTGCCAACCCCTATGCATAGGTTCCCAATGTCACGAAACCCGCAAGTTGATCACCAAAACATACATCAAGTGGCACATGATATCCCATTGTCACCACAGATAATCATGGCCAGACATACATAAAGTGTTCTCATAAAAGACTCAATCCGATAAGATAACTTCAAAGGGGAAACTCAATTCATCACAAGAGAGTAGAGGGGGGAAAACATCATAAGATCCAACTACAATAGCAAAGCTCGGGATACATCAAGATCGTGCCATAGAGGAACACGAGAGAGAACACGAGAGAGAGAGAGAGAGAGAGATCAAACACAAAGCTACTAGTACATACCCTCAGCCCCGAGGGTGAACTACTCCCTCCTCATCATGGATAGCACCGGGATGATGAAGATGGCCTCCGGTGATGGGATCCCCCTCCGGCAGGGTGCCGGAACAGGGTCCCGATTGGTTTTTGGTGGCTACAGAGGCTTGCGGCGGCGGAACTCCTGATCGATCTTCTGTTCTAGAAGTTTTAGGGTACGTAGGTATATATGGGTGCAAGGGGTATGTCGGTGGACCTCCGGGGTGCTCATGAGGCAGGGGGCGTGCCCAGGGGGGCACACCCCCACCCTCGTGGGCAGCCCAGGACTCCCCTGACGTGCACTCCAAGTCCATTAGGTTGGTTTCCTTCCAAAATTAACTTCTCTAGTTGATTTCGTTCCGTTTTGACTTCGTCTGATATTCCTTTTCCTCGAAACACTGAAATAGGCATAAAACAACAAATCTGGGCTAGGCCTCCGGTTAATAGGTTAGTCCCAAAAATAATATAAAAGTGGAAAAGAAAGCCCAATATAGTCCAAAACAGTAGATAAAGTAGCATGGAGCAATCAAAAATTATAGATACGTTGGAGACGTATCAAGCATCCCCAAGCTTAATTCCTGCTCGTCCTCGAGTAGGTAAATGATAAAAAAGAATTTTTGATGTGGAGTGATACTTTGGCATAATTTCAATGTAAATCTTCTTAATTGTGGTATGAATATTCAGATCCGAAAGATTCAAGACAAAAGTTCATATTGACATAAAAATAATAATACTTCAAACATACTAATCAAAGCAATCATGTCTTCTCAAAATAGCATGGTTAAAGAAAGTTATCCCTACAAAATCATATAGTCTGGCTATGCTCTATCTTTATCACACAAAGTATTTAATCATGCACAACCCAGATGACGAGCCAAGCAATTGTTTCATACTTTAGTAATCTCAAACTTTTTCAATTTTCACGCAATACATGAGCGTGAGCCATGGACATAGCACTATAGGTGGAATAGAATGGTGGTTGTGGAGAAAAAAAAGGAGAAGATAGTCTCACATCAACTAGGAGTATCAATGGGCTATGGAGATGCCCATCAATAGATATCGATGTGAGTGAGTAGGGATTGCCATGCAATGGATGCACTGGAGCTATAAGTATATGAAAGCTCAACAAAATAAACTAAGTGAGTGTGCATCCAACTCGCTTGCTCACGAAGACCTAGGGCACTTTTGAGGAAGCCCATCATTGGAATATACAAGCCAAGTTCTATAATGAAAAATTCCCACTAGTATATGAAAGTGACAACATATGAGACTCTCTATCATGAAGATCATGGTGCTACTTTGAAGCACAAGTGTGGAAAAGGATAGTAGCATTGTCCCTTCTCTCTTTTTCTCTCTTTTTTTTTATTTGGGCCTTTTCTCTTCTTTTTTTATGGCCACTCTTTTTTTTCGTCCGGAGTCTCATTCCGACTTATGGAGGAATCATAGTCTCCATCATCCTTTCCTCCCTGGGACAATGCTCTAATAATGATGATCATCACACTTTTATTTTTTTCTTACAACTCAACAATTACAACTCGATACTTAGAACAAAATATGACTATATATGAATGCCTCCGGCGGTGTACCGGGATATGCAATGAATCATGAGTGACATGTATGAAAATTATGAAGGTGGCCTTGCCACAAATACAATGTCAACTACATGTTCATGCAAAAAGCAATATGACAATGATGGAGCATGTCATAATAAATGGAACGGTGGAAAGTTGCATGGCAATATACCTCAGAATGGCTATGGAAATGCCATGATAGGTAGGTATGGTGGCTGTTTTGAGGAAAGTATATGGTGGGTGTATGATACCGGCGAAAAGTGTGTGGTATTAGAGAGGCTAGCAATGGTGGAAGGGTGAGAGTGCGTATAATCCATGGACTCAACATTAATCAAAAGAACTTATGCACTTATTGCAAAAATTTAGAAGTCATCAAAAACCAAAGCACTAAACGCATACTCCTAGGGGGATAGATTGGTAAGAAAAGACCATCGCTCGTCCCCGACTGCCACTCCTAAGGAAGACAATCAATAAATAAAATTGTGCTCCGACTTCATCACAAAGCGGTTCACCATACGTGCATGCTACGGGAATCACAAACTTCAACACAAGCATTCTTTAAATTCATAATCACCCCAACTAGCATTGCTTTGATATTATCACCTCCATATCTCAAAACAATTATCAAGCATCAAACTCATCTTAGTATTCAACACACTCAAAAGAAAATTTCACATATCTTGAATACCAAGTATATTAACATTAAGCAAATTACCATGCTATTTAAGACTCTCAAAATAATCTAAGTGAAGCATGAGAGTTCATCTATTTCTTCAAAATAAAACCACCATTGTGCTCTTAAAAGATCTAAGTGAAGTACTAGAGCAAAAATCATCACGCTCAAAAGATATAAGTGAAGCACTATGAGCAATAACAAAAACTACTCCGAAAGATATAAGTGAAGATCAATGAGTAGTCGAATAATTGTGCAACTATGTGAAGACTCTCTCTCATTAAAGAATTTCAGATCTTGATACTTTATTCAAACAGCAAGCAAAGCTAAAGAAAACTACATTGCAAGGATAGAACAACTTATGTGAATAAGCAAAAACTTAGACTCAACCGATACTAATCGATAGTTGTTGAAGAAGAAAGGTGGGATGCCTACCGGGGCATCCCCAAGATTAGATGATTGAGACTTCTTGAAATATTATCTTGGGGTGCCTTGGGCATCCCCAAGCTTGAGCCTTTGTGTCTCCTTAATTCCTCTCATCTCATGGTTTCTCTATTTCTTATCAAAAGCTTCATTCACAACAAACTCAACAAGAACTTGTGAGATAGGTTAGTATAAACCAATGAAAAACCATACCATCTTATATTGTAACAAATCACTAACATTATTATTCAACATTGAATACTAAATTCCTCTGTATATTTAATACTCCTATCCTCAAATAGAATCATTAAACAAGCAAACATATGCAAACAATGCAAACATAACAGCAATCTGCCAAAATAGTATAGTCTGTAGAGAATGCAAGAGGATCAATACTTCCCTGACTCCAAAAATTATGAACTAAAATTCCCACTGTCATAAATTTATCAGAGCTTAATATGCGAAAAGATTCAACATTATATCATTCTCTTAATTTTCTAGGGAATTTTTGCAACAGTGGTAAACTTTCTGTTTTCAAACAGCAACATGTATACTAGCAAAATAAGCATGGCAAAGGCTATCCTTGACTTTTTTATTGAAACTAAAGATGCAAAACATTATTCTAACTATCAGGAATCAAAAACTAACAAAATAAAATGACGCTCCAAGAAAAACACATATCATGTGGCGAATAAAAATATAGCTCCAAGTAAAGTTACCGATGAACGAAGACGAAAGAGGGGATGCCTTCCGGGGCATCCCCAAGCTTAGTTGCTTGGTTATCCTCAAATATTACCTTGGGGTGCCTGGGGCATCCCCAATTTTAGGCGCCTGCCACTCCTTATTCCATAGTCCATCGAATCCTTACCCAAAACTTGAAAACTTCAACCACACAAAACTCAACACAAAACTCGTAAGCTCCGTTAGTATAAGAAAATAAAACCACCACTTAGGTAATGTAATGAACTCATTCTAAATTCATACTGGTGTAATATCTAATGTACTCCAACTTATCTCTGGTTCATACTCTCCGATACTACTCATAGATTCATCAAAATAAGCAAACAATACATAGAAAACAGAATCTGGCAAAAACAGAACAGTCTGTAGTAATCTGTATCATACGTATACTTCTGGAACCCCAAAAATTATGAAATAAATTGCTGGACCTGAGAAATTTGTATATTAATCATCTGCAAAAAGAATCAACCTAAAAGCACTCTCCAGTAAAAAATGTCAGCTAATCTCGTGAGCGCTAAAGATTCTGTTTTTTACAGCAAGATCACATAAACTTCACCCAAGTCTTCCCAAAGGTTCTAGTTGGAACTTTATTGAAACAAAAGCTATAAAACATGATTACTACAGTAGCATAATCATGTGGACACACAACAACAGTAAGGGTAAATATTGGGTTGTCTCCCAACAAGCGTTTTTCTTTAATGCCTTTTTAGTTAGGCATGATGATGGCAATGATGCTCACATAAAAGATAAGAATTGAAACATAAAGAGAGCATCATGAAGCATATGACTAGCACATTTAAGTCTAACCCACTTCCTATGCATAGGGATTTTGTGAGCAAACAACTTATGGGAACAAGAATCAACTTGCATAGGAAGGTAAAACAAGCATAACTTCAAGATTTTAAGCACATAGAGAGGAAACTTGATATTATTGCAATTCCTACAAGCATATGTTCCTCCCTCATAATAATTTTCAGTAGCATCATGAATTAATTCAACAATATAACCAGCACCTAAAGCATTCTTTTCATGATCTACAAGCATAGAAAATTTACTATTCTCCACATAAGCAAAATTCTTCTCATGAATAGTAGTGGGAGCAAACTCTACAAAATAACTATCATATGATTGAAAATTAAGATCAAGATGACAAGTTTCATGGTTATCATTATTCTTTAAAGCATACATATCATCACAATAATCATCATAGATAGGAGGCATGCTTTCATCATAGTAAATTTGCTCATCAAAGCTTGGGGGACAAAAAATATCATCTCCATCAAACATAGCTTCCCCAAGCTTGTGGCTTTGCATATCATTAGCATCATGGATATTCAGGGAATTCATACTAAAAACATTGAAATCATGCTCATCTTTCACATATTTTATGCCAAGAATTCTATGTAATTCTTCTTCTAGTACTTGAGCACAATTTTCCTTTCCATCATACTCACCAAAGATATTAAAAAGGTGAAGCGTATATGACAAACTTAACTCCATTTTTTTGTAATTTTCTTTTATAAACTAAACTAGTGCTAAAACAAGAAACAAAAAGATTCGATTGCAAGATCTAAAGATATACCTTCAAGCGCTAACCTCCCCGACAACGGTGCCAGAAAAAGAGCTTGATGTCTACTACACAACCTTCTTCTTGTAGACGTTGTTGGGCCTACAAGTGCACAGGTTTGTAGGATAGTAGCAAATTTCCCTCAAGTGGATGACCTAAGGTTTATCAATCCGTAGGAGGCGTAGGATGAAGATGGTCTCTCTCAAACAACCCTGCAACCAAATAACAAAGAGTGTCTTATGTCCCCAACACACCCAATACAATGGCAAATTGTATAGGTGCACTAGTTCGGCGAAGAGATGGTGATACAAGTGCAAAATAATAGTAGATAAAGGTATTTGTAATCTGAAATAAAAAAATAGAAAGGTAGCGAGCGGTAAAAGTGAGCGCAAACGGTATTGCAATGATAGGAAACAAGGCCTAGGGTTCATACTTTCACTAGTGCAAGTTCTCTCAACAATAATAACATAGATAGATCATATAACAAGCCCTCAACATGCAACAAAGAGTCACTCCAAAGCCACTAATAGCGGAGAACAAACATACAGATTACGGTAGGGTACGAAACCACCTCAAAGTTATTCTTTTGGATCGATCTATAAAAGAGTTCGTACTAGAATAACACCTTAAGACACAAATCAACCAAAACCCTAATGTCACCTAGATACTCCATTGTCACCTCAAGTATCCGTGGGCATGATTATACGATATGCATCACACAATCTCAGATTCATCCAACCAACATAAAAGTACTTCAAAGAGTGCCCCAAAGCTACTACCGGAGAGTCAAGAACGTGTGCCAACCCCTATGCATAGGTTCCCAATGTCACAAAACCTGCAAGTTCATCACCAAAACATACATCAAGTGGCACATGATATCCCATTGTCACCACAGATAATCACGGCAAGACATACATAAAGTGTTCTCATAAAAGACTCAATCCGATAAGATAACTTCAAAGGGGAAACTCAATTCATCACAAGAGAGTAGAGGGGGGAAAACATCATAAGATCCAACTACAATAGCAAAGCTCGGGATACATCAAGATCGTGCCATAGAGGAACACGAGAGAGAACACGAGAGAGAGAGAGAGAGAGAGATCAAACACAAAGCTACTAGTACATACCCTCAGCCCCGAGGGTGAACTACTCCCTCCTCGTCATGGATAGCACCGGGATGATGAAGATGGCCTCCGGTGATGGGATCCCCCTCCGGCAGGGTGCCGGAAAAGGGTCCCGGTTGGTTTTTGGTGGCTACAGAGGCTTGCGGCGGCGGAACTCCTGATCGATCTTCTATTCTAGAAGTTTTAGGGTACGTAGGTATATATGGGTGCAAGGGGTACGTTGGTGGACCTCTGGGGTGCTCATGAGGCAGGGGCATGCCCAGGGGGCACACCCCCACCCTCGTGGGCAGCCCAGGACTCCCCTGACGTGCACTCCAAGTCCATCAGGTTGGTTTTCCTTCCAAAATTAACTTCTCCAGTTGATTTCGTTCCGTTTTGACTTCGTCTGATATTCCTTTTCCTTGAAACACTGAAATAGGCATAAAACAACAAATCTGGGCTGGGCCTCCGGTTAATAGGTTAGTCCCAAAAATAATATAAAAGTGGAAAATAAAGCCCAATATAGTCCAAAACAGTAGATAAAGTAGCATGGAGCAATCAAAAATTATAGATACGTTGGAGACGTATCAGTGTTGTGTGCAATGAAGCCATTTACATTGAATGATCCTGGTGCAGATGCAGTACCTGGAAACCTTGGCAACCTTGGCTTTGGCTTCTGAACCTGAGGCATGTGCTCCACATGATAATCAAACTGGGGACCAGGAGCAGGCGGAGGAATCAGAATAGGCCATCTGACAGGAACAAGTTCGCCTTGATAGAATGCATGCTCAATAGTGTGTGGCCTTGGTGGCGGTATAGGAGCAGAGGCATTAGCAGAGGCGTCAGGCTGCACATTGGTTGCAGGTGCAGCATTGGCTTCATTCACAATGTTGACTTGTGGCGCCACATTAGCTTCAGTCATGATAACGACATTGGCTTCGGTGGCATTGTTGGTGGCCGCCTCAGTATTCTCAATCTCCACTTGAGTAGCTGGAGGGTCGGGTACAGACACATTCTCCTTGAGAATATCTCCTTCTTGGTTGGTGGGGGTGTAGCAACACGATTTCTTCTTGTCTTTCATCGGCTGCTGCAGCCGGAATCTCTTCAGAAGCATTAGCTTCGGACACTGGAACTGTCACAGAAGGATTGTCTTGAGGGAACACTTGACGTGCCACTGAGCTGGACTGATGTGAATCCTCTTCTGTGATGGTTGTCATGGAAACCAATGGCCTCTGGCCTTTGCGAAGCCGTTGAAACACGGGCGACGCTTTCGGTGATGGTGTGGTCTCCATGTAATTGTCGTCATTGACAATTGGACTGGGACCTTGCATTGGTGAAGGATGGGGTGTACTTGGTGAGTCTTGAACTGGGGTTGCTGGTTGGGGGCGATCAGCCCACGAGGCATCTTGAGAGATTGGCGTCAAAGGACGACCAATACTGATGAGCTCGATGTTCATGAGAACAGGCGATGATACCGTTGGGCACTCAATCTAAGGAAGGACTTCATCATCTTCTACATTGTCTTGGGGACCAATGTCTTTAGCCATGATGGGGTCAACGGCTGGATCTTGTTCAGCTTCAGGAGCCTCTGTGGAAGCAGACTCATGAACGATCAACTGGCGTTCTTGACTTGCAGGGTCAGGATGAGCAAAAGCAATGGGTTCGACAACGAGGGGCTCTTTGGGAGCAGCCCGATCTCTCTTCTTGGTTTTCCTCTTCTTGGGGGCTGGTGCATCATCAGTGGTGTTCTTGGTTTTATGCTTTCTGGCTTCGGCTTCAGCTGCCCTGGTTTTCTTCTGTCCTGAAGCTGCTCTGGGGACCTTAGGCTTCGAGCATGTCATGCTGGCAGGGAAGACAATGTGAGGTTCTTCCCGCCGTGGAGCTTCAGTTGGGGCCACAACAGACTTCTTCTTGGCAGCCATCTTGGGGTCAATGCCTGGACGCCCAAGAGCCTTGCGCTTTTCAGCTTCATTGTAAGCTTGAACACACTTGGCAGCAAGATTCTTCATGCGCTCTCTTGAACCTTTGGCTTCTTCTCGCTTCTTGCGAAACGCTTCCTTGAGGTCATTCAGCATCAGCTTGAATTTCTGAACATCGGCCACACTAAGCTTGGCCACATGCTTCTTGAACTGCTCTTTCTCAAAGTCAACCTTGTGCTTCAATTCAACAATTCGCTGAGCCAGAGCCAGCTCAGGAGCAATTGCGCCTTGGAAAGCAACGCTGATGCCAATGGGGAGCTGAAGATCATCAAAACTGAGATCTTGATTGTCAAACCATTCATCGATGAAATTGTCCAAAATGTTCACATCGAAGAGGGGAAGATCATTGAAGATCTCCGCCTCTTGCTTGCTCTTTATCAGCTGCTCAAGAGCATCCTCACTGAACTCGTCATCTGACGACAGATCAATAGCTTCAGATTCATTCCTTAGAACGGCAGCTGGTGTCAGTGCTTGACTAGATTTCTGAGCAGTTCTCTTCTGAGGCATCTCGCACTTCTTGGAGATGCGAGAGAGATCTTCAGACGTGTTACTGGGAGCAGGAGGGGCAGTTGCCAATGGCTTCACTCGAGAAGCTTCTAGTGCAGCAGTTGGTTTTGAAGCCTTAGCTTTCTTTGCTTCAGTGGCTGAGGAGGAGGAGCAGGTGCATCAGAATCAGCATCATCATTAGAATGATCCACATTAGCACCTTGGACAACAATGTGTGTGATGAGTCCAGCAAGGTTGTAGAAGGGGCCAATCTAGTTCTCATTGGCTTCACGGGTGCCATCATCCCGAGGTGAAGAAGGACCAGGGTTGAAGTCAAGTCCTAATGCCTTCTTGTTCTTCACAGCAGAGTCTTTGGTGAACTGGTAGTTGCGTTTGAACAGATGGTCTTCACAGCACCACAGCAGAGAAGAAGGGTCAGCGTTCTCTGGCTGCGGTCGGCGAATCATGCATGGATAGAATTCTCGTTGAATGGCTTTAGAATGGGACTGGGGTTGAAGATTTTTGTATACAATATCTCCCCAGGGTCCTTTGATGGCATTCTTCTCTGCATACTCTTCTGTGACGAAATGGTACTTGAACCATTCTTCTACCCAATATCTTCGAATCCACTGGATCCGATTCTTGCGACCTGTATAGGTTTCCTCTAGGTTTGTCTTGTACAGCTCATGCAATTCTGGAGGCAAATCCTTGGAGGTGTTCCCACGGTGCTGTCTGCCACCCTTTCTTGCTGACTTTTCAGTGGCCATGAAGTTTAATCTGAAAGGCTTCAGTACTTGCAAAGGCTTCCGACGGCTGGTCAGACAAGAGCTGGTTTCAGGAGAATTGATGTGATTCTATAAGAATTCTGCAAACGAATGCAGACTATGAGAACCAAGGGATTCTCCCACGGACATGTACCTGTGACAGCATTAGAGGTGCGGGGGAAGGGGAAGAGGTCATATGCATTCTCAGAAGATTTTGAAGGTAAATCAGTTTGAAGACATTGACCTCATAAAGCAAAGACAATCACTTATTTGATGTGAGTTGGTTCTAGATTTGTACGAATCCAAGAATAAGTACAAGTGAGGAATCTAACTTGTAAATAAGCATAAGTGAATAGACTAGGCAGAGTATGAGATCAGAACGAGATAGATTCAACTTTGGAGATCTAGAAACCACTTTTGGTAAAGAAGGATGAATCTATTAGATCAAAAAGACGGTAAAAAGTGAATTTTAATTACCCCACGAAGAACTGCTAGACGGAGCGAAGTTGGAGGCCGAGCAGTTCGATCTTCCATGCCCTAACTTGGCGACGAAGGACACCTACGGCGACGGCGGAGAGGACAAGGTCCACGGTCGGCATGAGGACGGCATCGGAGAAGTTGCGGCAGTTAAGCGCTTCGTCGCCGGCATCGTCGAGAGCTAGCGGAGGCGCTAGGGTTTCCGAGAGGTGTCAAGGTGGAAGAAGAATTTTTGACCGAGATGTGATGGGTATTTATAAGGAAAGAGACTGCACAGCGCAATTACGCAGGTGCCCCTGGCGGTTCACATCTGAAGGGCACGTGGAAAGCATGCAACACCTTGGAAGTTGTTCCATGTTCCCACGCATGCCTGGACTATCGGGGTGGTCGTTCCGAATTCTCTGGCTTTCAGGAAAGAAGGATATGGCATTAAAAACAGACATAAATGTTTGTCGGATTGACTTCAGCTGACAAGGTTCAGTGAAGACAATCAACAGTTTTCAACAGAATGCATATGATTTGGACAGATAGAGTTGAGGTAGAAGCATAGAGAGGTTAGGGTCCGATCACATTCACTTAGATCAAAAGATTCAGCACAAAACCATAGCTATAAGTGAATGTTGTGGAGGACATAACACAATTATGTATATACCTAGCATAAAACCAAATCAACACGATGAAGATAAGTTAATATGAAACCTTCGCAATTATAACGCCAAGGGAAACACTTCAAACAAAAGTTTGGTGGTGGCGTTACCCACCGTATAGGAAGTATTAGACCCAGACACGGCGCACAATTATCGTGGCGCTCTAAAGTCAAATTCCGCATTAATGTATTCACACTTAGAGTGTATGCTTCATTGATTGAAGATATACGTTACTTTGTGTGTTGCACATCTAATTCATCAAAATGCATAAGTGTTAGGATGTGTGTCCAGTTCACAGGACATTTGAGGATTCTAAGATATTTATCTCACACCGCAACTTGCAAAACCTTTTCTCATCCAAGGGCTTTGTAAAGATATCAGCCAATTGCTCTTCAGTGTTGACGTGAATGATATCAATATCTTCCTTCATAACATGATCTCCGAGAAAGTGATGACGAATCTCAATGTGCTTTGTCTTCGAGAGCTGAACTGGGTTGTTGGCAATCTTGATGGCACTCTCATTGTCGCAGTAGAGTGGCACATTCTTCAGGTGTATACCATAGTCCTTGAGAGTTTGCTTCATCCAAAGAAGCTGAGCACAGTAAGATCCCGCAGCAATGTATTCGGATTCAACTGTGGAGAGAGATACACAGTTCTGCATCTTTGAAGACCAATAGACAAGTGATCGTCCCAGAAAGTGACATGTGCCTGATGTGGACTTGCGATCAACCTTGTCACCAGCATAATTAGCATCTGAGAATCCAACTAGATCAAACTCTAAGCCCTTTGGATACCATAATCCTAGTGTTGGGGTGTAAGCCAAATATCGAAGAATTCGCTTCATAGCTAAGTGATGTGATTCCTTTGGTGCCGCTTGGAATCGGGCACACATGCAAACACTAAGCATTATATCGGGCCTAGATGCACATAAGTAAAGCAAAGAACCAATCATGGAGCGATATACCTTTTGAACGAACTCTTTACCATTGTCATCGGGACCCAGGTGACTTTTGGTTTGCATTGGCGTCGTGTATCCTTTGCAGTCTTGCATGCCAAACTTCTTCAGACAATCCTTGAGGTATTTTTCTTGAGATATGAAGATGATGTTGCATTGCTGACGGATTTGGAGACCCAGAAAGAACTTCAGCTCGCCCATCATGGACATCTGATATTGCTCTTGCATCATGTGACCAAACTCATCACTGTATTTCTTGTTGGTGCAGCCGAAGATAATGTCATCCACATAGATTTGGCACACAAACAGTTCACCATCATATGTCTTCGTGAAGAGTGTAGGATCTAGTGAACCAGGTTTGAAGCCTTTGCTCTTCAGGAAGTCTTTAAGCGTATCATACCAAGCACGAGGGGCTTGTTTGAGGCCATACAGTGCCTTGTTGAGCTTGTATACCATATCAGGATGTTTTGGATCTTCAAAGCTAGGAGGTTGTGCAACATATACTTCTTCTTCTATCTTTCCATTGAGAAAAGCACTCTTCACATCCATTTGATACAAAAGGATGTTGTGATGATTTGCATAGGCTAGTAGTATGCAAATGGCTTCAAGCCTTGCCACCAGAGCAAATGTTTCATCGAAGTCAATTCCTTCCACTTGAGTGTAACATTGTGCAACGAGACGAGCTTTGTTTCTGACCACTTGACCATGCTCATCTTGCTTGTTGCGATATATCCATTTGGTGCCAATGATATTGTGCTTCAGAGGATCAGGACGCTTGACCAATTCCCACACATTATTCAGCTCAAACTGTTGAAGCTCTTCTTGCATAGCTTGAATCCATTCAGGTTCCATGAAGGCTTCATCAACTTTCCTGGGTTCAGAGATTGAGACGAATGCAAAATGCCCACAGAAATTGGTTAGCTGAGTTGCTCTTTGAGTTGCTTTTGAATGAGTGAGTGGACCTAGTGCATTCAAGCTGTCAATTATCTTCTCAATCTGAACTTCATTTGCAACACGAGGATGAACAGGACGAAGATTTTGCTCTTGTTGATCAATGTCATCATTTGGGGAATTGTCTTCAGGCTGAGCATTGTCTTCAGATTGATTAGGTGTAGAAATGATAAGCTCCTCTTCAGTTTGATTCTCAGAAGGTATGATATCTCCAATTCCGATTTGCTTGATAGATTCACTTGGAGGTACTTCATCTAGCACATTTGGTAGGTGCTCTCTTTGCAAGCCGTTAGTCTCATCGAACCGCACATCTACAGTTTCAACCACTTTATAGTGAAAGAGGTTGAAGACTCTGTAGGAGTGTGAATCCTTTCCGTAACCAAGCATAAAACCGTCATGTGCTTTTGGTGCAAATGTTGAAGTGTGATGTGGATCCTTGATCCACCACTTAGCACCAAATACTCTGAAGTAGCTAACATTTGGCTTCTTACCAGTTAGGAGCTCATAGGATGTCTTCTTCAGAAGCTTGTGAAGATAAACACGGTTGATGACGTGACATGTAGTATCAATGGCTTCAGGCCAGAACTTCCGTGGAGTCTTGTACTCATCAAGCATCGTTCGAGCCATCTCAATGAGGGTTATGTTCTTGCACTCTGCGATGCCATTCTGCTGAGGTGTATAGGGAGCAAAGAACTCATGAGTGATACCCAGGGTATCTAGATACAGGTCGAGGCCGGTGTTCTTGAACTCAGTGCCATTGTCGCTTCTGATGTGCTTGATCTTGATGCCATAGTTCGTCATGGCACGACTGGCGAAGCGTCTGAAGACATCCTGCACTTTAGTCTTGTATAGGATTATATGCACCCAAGTATATCGAGAGTAATCATCAACAATGACGAAGTCGAGACAAGCAGTAGCATTCGGAGTAGAGTAGTGAGTAGGGCTGAATAGGTCCATGTGAAGCAGCTCGAAAGGTTGAGATGTAGTCATGATTGTTTTCGAGGGATGCTTGGCCCTGGTCATCTTTCCAGCTTCGCAGGCACAAAATAGATGATCCTTCTTGAACTTGACACCTTCGATACCCACGACATGCTTCTTCTTCGCGAGAGTGTGCAAGTTCCTCATGCCAGCATGCCCTAGCCTTCGATGCCAAAGCCAGCACTCTGAAGCTTTTGCTAGAAGACATACGGCCATTTGTGGTCCTGCTGAGAAATCTACCATATATAGATCATCTTTCCGATATCCTTCAAAGACAAGAGACTTGTCAGATTCCATTAGCACAAGGCATCGATATTTTCCAAATAGCACAATCATGTTTAAGTCACAAAGCATTGAGACAGACATTAAGTTGAAACCAAGGGATTCAACAAGCATCACTTTATCCATGTGCTGATCCCTTGATATTGCAACTCTACCTAGACCCAATACCTTGCTTTTACCAGTGTCAGCAAATGTGATGTGACTTTTGTCTGATGGACGTAGCGTTGAATCCATCAGAAGACTTCGATCGCCAGTCATGTGATTAGTGCATCCACTGTCCATAATCCATTCTGAAGTATGAGGTGTCATAGCCTTGGCACCACGTGCCATGAAGTAGTAGGTGGGAGGAGAGTCGTCCTTGTCATTATCATCAGCTTCGGTGACGGAGCCATTGTCTTTGGTGTTGAAGATGGACTTGGCGACATAAGCTATAGCTAGAGCTAGACTCACAACACCAGAGTCAGACTCCCCCTCAGACTCCACCTCCGCCTCCTCAGAAGCTGACTCCTCCTCTGAATCCATTTCCTTGCCAACAAAAGCACGGGCCTTGCTAGATGAGCTCTTCTTGTGTGATGAAGACTTGGAAGAAGACTTTGAGGATTTCTTCTTCTTCTTGTCATAAGAATCATATTCTTTGCTCTTCTTCTTCTTCTTCTCATTGTCCCACTGTGGACACTCAGAGAT
The DNA here is from genome assembly GCF_002162155.2 of Triticum dicoccoides. NCBI lineage: Eukaryota > Viridiplantae > Streptophyta > Magnoliopsida > Poales > Poaceae > Triticum > Triticum dicoccoides. The sequence goes on from NC_041387.1 coordinate 555,798,913, forward strand.
GTAGTGACCAGGTTTCTTGCACTTGTGACAGGTTCTCTTCTTGTGGTCATAGGCAGAAGCTCCATAATTCCTTGAGCTGGATCGTGAAGACTTCGGAAGCCTTTCTTCTTGGTGAATTTCTGGAACTTCTTCACAAGCATAGCAAGCTCCTTTCCAATGTCTTCAGGATCACCAGAGCTGCAGTTAGATTCTTCTTTAGATGAGGAAGCAGCAGCCTTTGCCTTCAAAGCGCGAGTTCGGCCATGGTTGGGGCCATAGATATCTCGTTTCTTAGATAGCTAGTACTCATGTGTGTTGAGCCTCTCAAGTATGTCAAATGGATCAAGAGACTTGAAATCAGGGTGTTCTTGTATCATCAGGGCTAAGGTGTCAAATGAGCTGTCAAGAGATCTCAGTAGTGTCTTCGCTATCTCATGCTTCATGATCTCAGTGGCACCGAGTGCTAGGAGCTCATTTGTGATATCAGTGAGGCGATCAAACATGAGCTGGACATTCTCGTTGTCGTGTCTCTTGAAGCGGTTGAAGAGGTTGCTGAGAGTACTGATCCGTTGATCTCGCTGAGTGGAGACGCCTTCATTGACCTTGGAGAGCCAGTTCCAGACTAGCTTTGACGTTTCCAGAGCACTCGCACGACCATATTGTCCTTTGGTCAGATGACCAGAGATGATGTTCTTGGCTGTAGAGTCTAGTTGAATGAACTTCTTGACATCAGCAGGGGTGACACCTTCACCAGTCTTGGGAACGCCGTTCTTGATGACATACCATAGATCAACATTAATGGATTCAAGATGCATGTGCATCCAATTCTTCCAGTAGGGATACTCAGTGCCATCAAAGATGGGGCACGCAGCAAAGACTTTGATTATCCCTGCAGTCGACATAACTAAAACTCTAGGTGGTTAAACCGAATCACACAGAACAAGGGAGTACCTTGCTCTGATACCAATTGAAAGGGCTAGTTATCGACTAGAGGGGGGTTAATAGGAGATTTTTATGAAAGTCTTCAAAACATGGGAGTTTCAAAGAAAAACAATAGAAACAACACTATTCGAATGCAGCGGAAGGTAGACTACACTAGACAGGCCATAGTCAAGTATTCAATGAAGTGAAAGCACGAAGACTATTAACATCTAGGTAGTAACGATCAGGATCGAAGATAGTATGAAGCCAATCAGATCAGGTAGTCACACAGTGAAGTCAAACAGATAATGCAACCAGGCAATGACTTCACGAAGACAAACTGTAAGTAGAGAGAAATGAGAGATAGAACCAGTAGCTTCAGGAGGACAGGGATTTGTTCGACCAGTTCCAGTTGCTGTGACAACTGTACATCTGGTTAGGGAGGCTGATATTCAACTCAGAAGACTGCGTCTTCACCTTATTCCCCTTGAGCTAAGGACACCTAGTCCGCGTCCAATCACTCTAGTAAGTCTTCAAGGTAGACTTCCAAACCTTCACAGACTTCGTTCACCCGCAATCCACAATGGCTCTTGGATGCTCAGAATGTGACGCCTAACCGACTGGAGGATTCACAGTCCTCAAGTGTAACAAGTCTTCAGATCACGCGGACAGAAAGACTTCAGTGATGCCAAACTCTCTTTGGGATCTGGGTGGTTTGGGTTTTGTCCTCGCAATGATTCTCTCTCAAAGGCTTTGGAGGTGGGTTGCTCTCAAAACGACAAAAGCCGTGTACTAACTCTGAGCAGCCACCAATTTATGGTGTAGGGGGTGGGCTATTTATAGCCACTGGGAAACCCGACCTGATTTTTCTGAAATGATCCTGGGTCACTAAGGAACTGACACGTGTCACAACGGTCAGATTTCAAACACACGTGGCAGCTTGACTTGGGCTATAAGTAAAGCTGACTCATCCGACTCTGGATAAGATTTGCTCTCATTGTCTTCGCTCGAAGACATAGGATTTGGTTGAGCATCACTTCAGTCATTCTGACTTTGTTCACTTGGACCCCACTTAACAGTGCGGTGGTTCCTATGACTCAACAAAGAAGAAAAGAAACAACGAAACAGCTAAGTCTTCGCGCTCCATAGTCTTCAGACATTGTCTTCTCCTATCATAGTCTTCAACGTGATTAGCTTCACAGACCACCATTGTCTTCAATGTCTTCACACATTTTTAGGGGTCATCTCCGGTAGGTAAACTGAATCAATGAGGGACTACTACCTGTGTTATCCTGCAATTCTCACAAACACGTTAGTCCCTCAACCAGGTTTGTCACCAATACTCCAAAACCAACTAGGAGTGGCACTAGATGCACTTCCAGTCCTAAACCAAAAGTCAAATTCGGCCTTACCGAAACTATCTATCCGGCGCCATCGAGTTCTCATGACATAGCCACTGCCAGAAACCCTAGTCTTTTCGGTCTCACCGATAGGGATCTCGGTCTCATCGAGATGGGATTGTATTCTCTCTATTTCCCTTCATAATGTTTCGGTCAAACCGAGATGAGCGATCGGTCCTGTCGGTGTTCTGGGAATGGGGGTCCCCAGACTTGCCTGCCTGCGGCCTGCGGCGTGGCTCAATTGGTGGCCCAGTACGGCACATCTTCATCAGCACAAGACTCAAGACCATCGCGAGGGGCCAAGCCTCGCGGGGCGGACGACATGGGACTTCCTCAGGAACTGCCTCGCCAGGCAGGCTCGCGAGGAGGCGGAGAGATCAAGGCAGGGTACCTCACGAGGTGCTCGTGACGCAAGCCATGACGATCGAGACCAGGCGGGCGTCAGGTGGGCGCCGGCCTGCGCAGTGTCCTTGTTTCCTCTTTGGTGCAAAGGGGGCAAGCACAGGCGTGGAGTACCGAGGCATCAGGCAAAGGTTGCCATTTCAGTGCAACGAGACCTAGACCAGCAGAGCGGCAGGATGGAGGTCACCGTGGAGCCCAAGATGGCGTCACCGCCAGTGCCTTTGGCAGCCGAAGACCAACTTTAGTTAGGATAACTTGTACTAGATGTTCCCCTTCAAAATGGCCGTTGTTGGTGCCCTTCCCGCTCAATATTTGGGAAGAGGACCAGGGCTCTATAAATAGGACTAGCCACCACAAAGTGGAGGGGGACGGATAGAGTACTCATTAGACCAAGAGGCGATCGAACTCACTCAAGCAGTTCATCGCACCTTCTCAAGAACACCTCTTGCGAGGCTGTTCCCCATTTGTACTGTTCATCATCAGCCCCAGAGGCAATCCACCACACCACACACTGGAGTAGGGTATTACACCACAACGGTGGCCCGAACTAGTATAAATCTTGTGTCCCTTGTGTTGTTCACCGTTTAGCTTAGATTCTCACGAGGCGATCGAACGTGGACCGGTAGGGGGAAGATCTTTGTGCGCACCCCAGAGTTTGAACCTTGAGGGTCTGCCGGAACCCCACATCCAACATTTGGCGCGCTAGGTAGGGGTGCGTCAGAATCTTTCTTCCGCTGTTTCACGTTCGATCTTCCGTCGTGTCCATGGCTGACGCTCGCCGGGCTCGCGCCGAGCGTCGGGCTGCTCTTGCCGCCCGCTTCGCCTAGACGGCTCCCGTCGGTGGGTGCCCCCGTCGTTCCCCGTCGCCTGCCGCCAACGCCGCCACCGGCCCGACGGGAAACAAGCAGCAGGCCTCGTCGTTGCATCCTTCGGTGCGGCGGTAAGGCCGCACCACCACCCCGTCGCTGACTCCAGCTAGTTCGTCGTCCCACGCCCGTCGCGCCCCCATGGACGCGCACGCCACGTTGCTCCTGGCGCGTAAGCTCCTGCACTACCATCCCGTCGACGACCTCTACGAGGAGTGGCTCGCTTGCATCACTGAGCTCGTCAGCGCCGCAGGGGGCTCCCCTGCACCATCCCTCTCACTGCCTCGCCCTCTGACCTGCGCAGGAGGCGCGGATCAGGAGGTGCCTCCGCCACCTCCTCCCCAAGAAGGCGCCCTAGCTCCAAGGCGCGCGGCCCCAGGACAAGATCCACCGCATCCGGCGCCCGCGCAACAAGAAAGGAGCTGCCAAGAAATCCCTCGTCCCCAAGAAGGTGCTCGCGTGCTCCCAGCATCGGTGCGCCACGACCGCATCCCTGCGCCAGCACGTCAAGACCCCGTGCTGCTCCAAGCAGCGGCGCGTGGGAATCCCCAGGAGCAAGCCCCACACCAGCAGAGAGCTACGGTGGCCACCACAAGCTGTCGCGCCTTCACCACCGAGCTACGCAGTGCCGCTTGGCCGGGCAAGTTCAAACTTGACTTGCCTTCTCGCTACGACGGCACTACCGACCCTACCGAGTTCCTACAGCTCTACGAGCTGGGCATTGAAGCCGCCAACAGGGACGAAAAGGTCATGGCGAACTGGTTTCCCATGGCGCTCAAGGACGGCGCCCGCACCTGGCTCCTGAACCTGCCTCCTGGCACGATCTCCTCCTGGGATGAGATGCGCACTCGCTTCATCACCAACTTCCAGGGCACTCGCGATCGTCCGCCGACCGTGGGTGACCTGCGCGCATCAAGCAACAGTCCGGCGAGACCTTGCAGAAATACATCCAGCGCTTCAACAACGCTCGCCTCAAGATTCCCAGGGTAACCGAGGAGGCCATCATCTCGGCATTCTCTGATGGCGTCCGCGACGTCAAGATGAAGGAGGAACTGGCGATCCATGAAGATCTGTGTACGTCCCTAGAGTTGTTCAACCTGGCGACCAAGTGCGCGAGGACCGAGGAGGGACGCCTCTCCCTTCTCGAGCTCCCGGCGGCAGATCCAGAAGAGAAGAAAGCCAAGGCCAAGGATGTGAAGCGCAAGGGAGCAGCCATGCTCGTAGCAGAGCCGGAATTGAAGCGCGGCAGGGACCAGCCGGAGTCATGCAAGGGCAGCCTGTACTGTGTGTACCACGACCTCCACACCCACAACACCAATGAATGCCAAGAGCTCAGGGCCGTGCGAGAAGGCCGTGTCGGTCGACGCCCCGAGCGTAACGATCGGGGCTACGGCCGAGGCAGAGCAAGAGGTGGAGGACGATGGGACGACCGTCACCCTCGCCAAGGGTGGCATGACCGGCCTCGCGAGGACCGCTGGCAGGACCAACCTCACGAGGGGGCTTGGAGGGATCAGCCTCGTGAGGATCGCCCGCAAGGCAACAGAGGGCTTCCTCCTCTGCTACCACCACCAAGAAGGAATGACGACCATCATCAGGACGAGGGGGCTGGGGGCTTCCAGGAGCCGCGTGCAATCGCTTGCATCTTGGGCGGCGCTCAGGCCCCAGCCTCTCAGCGCATCTTCAAGCAGTTTGCTCACGAGGTGAATGTAGTCCTTCCCAAGCTTGAGGCCACGCGCCCTCTCAGGTGGTCTGCGTGCGCCATCACGCTCAACTCAGCGGATCAACTCAAGTGCATGGCAACGGTCGGTGTCCTCCCGATGCTCTGCTCCCCAGTCATCAGCAATGTGCAAGTTACTAGGACCCTAATCGACGGCGGAGCAGGGCTCAACGTCCTGTCCGTCGAGACGTTCAACAATCTTCAAGTGCCATATGATCAGCTTCAACCAACCAAGCCTTTCTCAGGAGTCACTGATGGTTCCACTGTCCCGATAGGGCAGGTCTGCCTCCCTGTCACCTTTGGACAGTGCAAGAACTACTGTACCGAGCTCATTGACTTTGACGTCGCTCACTTTTGTCTGCCATACAATGCCATCCTCGGGTATCCAGCCCTGGCCAAGTTCATGGCAGTGACTCACCATGGTTACAATGTCCTCAAGATGCTAGGAAGTGGCGGAGTCATCATGGTTCCCTGTGAAGAGAAGGATGCGGTGTGCTCTCTCGAGCGTGCCTTCCAAGCCGCGTCAATCAAGGACCCAGACAGCAAGAGTGGAAACCTTTCTCAAGCAGATCCCAAGAAGAAGAAGACGTCACCTGGCCTAAGGCCTAAGTAGGCAGGCACCTTCGGAGGCGCCCCATCCGGACATGCGCCCATCCAAGGGGCGCCACCCTTTGTCGCATAGGGAGGCGCGCCCGACGCCCTCCTCGGGCAAAGCTCGGGGGCTCTCTCTTGGGGAGCCACTGACTTTGCCAAGGTCACAAGGGAGGTGCTCAGGCACCACTTAGAGGCGTGCTTCGCGGCACGCTTCCCTCGGGAAGGCGTGAGGCAAGGAGGGCCCAACCCTCAGGAGTTCATCACCAAGGTCGCTGAGGAGTTGCAGGAATCAAGAGTCATGTGCGGCAACCGCCGCCTGCCCGGTGTAGGTCCCCATCCAGGCGAGGATGGCGGGCTGCGCGTCTGCATCGACTACCTAGGGCTCAATCGAGTCCCGTCTTAGGAGCTCTTCTAGCCTTCGCGCATGGGCATTGCGCGGGCCCACCGCACAGCTACGTTCGCATGCCCTTCGGTCTGCCAAACACGGCTGCAGCCCAACAGCGCCTGATGAGGAGCATTCTGGAAGTTCAGATGGCCAAGCATCGCGTGCTCCTGGAGGAAATGGAGATGGACCTCACCGAGCCGCCCGGACCTCCCAAGCCTCCCGAGGCTCGGAGCTCCTCGGGCTTGTGAGGATTGGCTTCTTCACCGCGCACCGTCAACTACTCCGACACTCGCTCTACAATGGTATCAGGTGACTTCTTTCAAGTTTCGTTTCAGCTGGGAGCGCCCTCAGGGCTACACCATTCCTAGGTCGTGTGGGTCTGTCCCTGTGGCATGTATCCTTTTTCTTATGTCTTCAGCTTACCTTGTTGGGGGCGCTCCTCGGGCTGCATCATCCCCAAGCCGCTCGGGCTTGACCCAGTGGCGTTTAACCTTCTCTGCATCTATCCAAGTTGATTTGCTTATTCATGCTTAACCTGCTTGAGATAATCGCCTGCTCGATTGACACCTACCTTTGGAGCCGCTCGCTCTTGCACGGCGCTTGCGCATGGGTCCGTCCCTGCAGCGTCGACAAATCTGAGTGGTCGAGCTCTGGCTGCGGCAGCCCCGCATAGCGCTACCTCACCAGGCCCTCAGTGCCTCGATCACTCCCTCAGAGCAACCAATGGATGGCTGACAACCGTAGTGGCAGTCCTTGTTTTCCTTGTGTCAATGTACAGGATCCTCCTAAGGAATAGCACGGTGGGCATCGTGAGCTCCCTCTCCCACTCTCCCGTACAATCCGCTCGCGCATTAAAAGGGGGGCACCTGAGCATCGTGACTCATGGGCTCTTACTGGCTCTCCAGCCCTCACCCCCTGGCCTTGACCCACGACATCGCGACCTTTCATACTAGCGGCGGCTGAGCTCGCTCGAGGGCCGGGACCTGAGGACGTAGAGCATAAAGGAAAGTGCAGGGAAGAGGGGAGAAGCTCACATGTACCCAACCCAGCGACACCCCAACTGCCGGTGCGCGGGCCAGGCGCCTCGCCGGATAACAACTCCAAGCCCACGAGATAAGTCACGCCTCTGTAGAAGCTAGATCGACACAACATCAAACCCTCTCCCAGTGCGGCTCTGTCACGGCGACGCTACCTTCCTTTCTCGCCCAGCAGAGGCCGCTTGAGTGCTAAAGGGGACCTCCTGAGCATCGCGCCTCGGGGGCTCTTACTCGACCTTGGGCCGCTCACCTCCTGGCCTTGACAACGGCATCGCGACCTGGCATACCAGCGACGGTTGAAGCCTGCCTGGGGACCGGGACCTGTCAGCGTAGAACACCAACCCCTCATGAGGATACAAAGGGGGAGCCGAGCCGCGATAGGACAAGCATCTCGCATCAATTCATAATAAGGATAATATTCACAAAAAGCATGGCAGACGCCTTACATACCCCCGTGGGGTGCTACTTCGATTCCTCGCATGGAACAAAAGGTGCTAATCCTAAGGAACATGAACTACGCGCACCTCCGCAGGAGACGCCATCATCAACAGTGGGCCACCAGGCGCCGGCGCCAACCCCATCCAGATCAGTGGCGTCAGCGGCTAGATGAAGCTGCCCTACTCCGCGTGCAGCGCGAGCTCGGGGGCTCGTAGCTGTCGTCGCTCGTCTCCGGAGTCACGTGAAGCTCGGGGGAGTCGTTGGATTCAGCAGCTCCTCCGCTGCTGCCTGAGGAGCTGCTTGGGAAGCGGTTGGTAGGCCTGGTCCTCGCCACTCCGATGCCCCGGCCGCCTTCCTTGGGGCAGCACTCCAGTCGGAGTCCTTCCGTGTCGAAGACCTTGAAGAACATCAAGGAGGCGCCATTGTATTCAAGATGAATTACGAGGGCACCTCCGCGGCGTGGCTCAAGGGGCGGCCCAGCATGGCCCGTCTTCATCACCACGAGCTCAAGACCCTCGCGAGGGGCCAAGCCTCGCGGGGCGGACGACAGGAAGCTTCCTCAGGCACGGCCTCGTCAGGCTGGCTCGCGAGGAGGCGGCGAGATCAAGGCGGGGTACCTCACGAGGTGCCCATGACGCAAGCCATGACGACCAAGGGCGCCAGGCGGGCGCCAGGCCGCGCAGTGCCCTCCCTTTCCTCTTTGGTGCAAATGGAGCAAGCGCAGGCGAGAGCATCAAGCAAAGGCGTCCATTTCTGTGCAACAAGACCAAGACCAGCAGAACGGCGGGATGGAGGTCATCGTGGAGCCCAAGCCGGCGTCACCACCCGAGCCTTTGGCAGGCGAGGACCAACTTTAGTCAGGATAAGTGTAATAGATGTTCCCCTTCAAAATGGCCAATTGTTGGCGCCCTTCCCGCTCAATATTTGGGAACAGGCCCAGGGCCTCTGCATATAAATAGGACTAGCCACTCCCAGGGTAGAGGCATCGATCCAGAGAGCGACTGAACTCCCCCTAGTAGTTCATCGCACCAGCCAAGAACAGACCCTCGCGAGGCTGTTCTTCCTTGTATTGTTCATCATCAGCCCAAGAGGCAATCGACCACACCACACAGCGGAGTAGGGTATTACACCACAATGGTGGCCTGAACCAGTATAAACTCTGTGTCTCTTGCGTTGTTCCTTTGATTGCTTAGATCATAGTGAGGCGGTGAGGTGCAGGTAGGCAGAGGGCGAAATCTCTGCGCGCACCCCAGTGTTTGAATCTAGAGGGTCTGCCGGAACCCGAAATCCGACATTTGGCGCGCCAGGTAGGGGTGCGCCGGAATTCGTTTTCCGCCGCCCTGTTCTTCACCGACCATCGCGTCCATGTCAGACGCTCATCGGGCCCGCGCTGAACACTGAGCCGCTCTCGCTTCCCGCGTCACCCAGACGGCCCCCATCGGCGGCCACCCCCGCCATTCCCCGTCGCCTGCCGTCAACGCCGCCACCGGCCCGGCGGGGAACGAGCAGCAAGCATCGTCCCAGCATCCATCCATGAGGCGAGACGGCTGCACTGCCACTCCCTCGCTCGCCCCGGCTGGTTCTTCGTCCCGCGCGCCCCGCGCGGCCATGGAGGCTCGAGCTGCGCTCATCGCGGCAAACGAGCTCCTACGCTACTGCCCAGTTGACGACGTCTATGAAGAGTGGCTTGACCGCGTCGCCGAGCTCGTCTGCACCGCAGGGGGTTCCCCCGTGCCGTCCTTCTTGCTGCACCGCGCCACGCCCTGCGCGGGCAATGAAGCTCGGGGGTGCCTCAGCCGCCTCCCCCTCAAGAAGGCACCCTGGCCCCAAGGCGCGTGGCCCCTGGACGGAACCCATCCCGTCCGGTGCCAGCGTAGCAAAAGCGAGCTGCCAAGAGGTTCCTCACCCCCAAGAAGCTGCCCGAGTGCTCCCTGCTCCGGTCCGTTGCGACCACGCTCATGTTCTAGCACGCCAAGACCTCGTGCTGCTCCCAGCTGCAGCGCATGGGGGCCCGCAAGACCAAGCTCCTCGTCACCAGAGGCCTCCCGTAGCCACAGCAGGCTGCCGCGCCTTCACCACCGAGCTGCGCAGCGTCGCGTGGCCCTGCAAGTTCAAGCCAGACCTGCCTCCTCGCTATGACGGCACGGCCGACCCTGCGGAGTTCCTCCAGCTCTACGAGCTGGGCATCGAAGCCGCCAACGGGGATGAGAAGGTCATGGCGAACTGGTTTCCCATGGCACTAAAGGACAGGGCCCGCACCTGGCTCCTGAACCTAGCTCTAGGCATGATCTCCTCCTGGGACGAGATGCGCACCCGTTTCATCGCCAACTTCCAAGGTACTCGTGACCGGCCACCTGCCGTGAGCGACATGCGTTGCATCAAGCAGCAACCAGGGGAGACCCTGCAGAAGTACATCTAGCGCTTCAACAACGCACGCCTCAAGATTCCCAAGGTGACCGAGAAGGCCATCATCTCAGCCTTCTCCGACGGCGTGCGTGACGTCAAGATGAAGGAGGAGCTGGCGATGCATGAAGATCTGTGCACTTCCTTGGATCTGTTCAACCTGGCAACCAAGTGCGTGAGGGCTGAGGAAGGGCGCCTTTCCCTCCTCAAGCTACCAGTCGCAGACCCAGAAGAGAAGAAATCCAAGGCCAAGGACGTGAAGCGCAAGGGGGCTACCATGCTCCCGGCAGAACCAGACACCAAGCGGGGCAGAGATCAGCTCGAGTCTTTCAAGGGCAGCCGGTACTGTGTGTACCACGACCTCCACACCCACAACACCAACGAATGCCAAGAGCTCCGAGCCGTGCGAGAAGGAAGGGTCAGCCGATGCCCCGACCGCAACGATCGTGGCTATGGCCGAGGAGGAGGAAGGAATGCAGGACGCTGGGAAGACCGCGGCCCTCACCAAGGGTGGCGCGACCAACCTCGCGAGGATCGCTGGCAGGGTCAGCCTCGCGAGGGAGACTGGAGGGATCAGCCTCGCGAGGATCGTCCGCAAGGAAACGCAGGCCTCCCTCCACTTCCTCCGCAGCCAATGAGAAACAAGGACCATCATCAGGATGAGGGGGCTGGGGGCTTCCAGGAGCCGCGCGCGATCGCCTGCATCCTAGGCGGAGCTCAAGCCCCGGCCTCTCAACGCATCTTCAAGCAGTTCGCCTGCGAAGTGAATGCACTCCTCCCCAAGCTTGAAGCCACGCGCCCGCTCAGGTGGTCGGCATGTGCCATCACGTTCAGCTCAGCGGATCAGCTCAAGTGCGCGGCCACAGCCGGAGTCCTCCCAATGCTTTGCTCCCCAGTCATCAGCAACGTGCAAGTCACCATGACCCTCATCGATGGTGGGGCAGGGCTCAACGTCCTGTCCGTAGAGACGTTCAACAATCTCCAAGTGCCTTACGGTCAGCTTCAGCCAACCAAGCCTTTCTCCGGAGTCATCGACGGCTCCACAGTTCCAATCGGGCAGGTCCGCCTCCCAGTCACCTTCGGGGCACGCAACAACTACCGCACCGAGCTCATCGACTTCGACATCGCCCACATTCGCCTGCCATACAATGCCATCCTCGGCTACCCAGCTCTCGCCAAGTTCATGGCCATGACTCATCACGGCTACAACGTCCTCAAGATGCCAGGAAGTGGCGGAGTCATCACGGTGCCCTGTGAAGAAAGAGATACAGTGTGCTCCTGGAACGAGCTTTTCAGGCTGCATCACTTGAAGACCCAGATCGCGGGAGCGGGAGGCTCCCCGAGGCCGCTCCCAAGAAGAAGAAGACATCGCCAGGACCGACCCCTCAGGAGGCAGGCCCCTCAGGGTCCGCACCTACTCAGGGGGTACCTCCTTCTGTCGCATAGGGAGGTGCGCCTGGCACCCTCCTCAAGCAAGGCTCGGGGGCTCCCTCCTGGAGGGCCACCGACCTTGCTAAGGTCACGAGGGAGGCACTTGGGCACCACTTGGAGGTGTGTTTCAGAACACGTTTCCATCAGGAAGGAGCAAAGCAAGGAGGGCCAAACCCTCAGGAGTTCGTCAGTCAGATCACGCAGGAGTTGCAGGAGTCAAGAGTCATGAGTGGCAGTCGCCGCTTACCCGCCGCAGCTCCCCATCCAGGCAAGGATGGTGGGCTGCACGTCTGCATCGACATCCCAGGGCTCAACCGAGTCGCCTCTCAGGAGCGCTTCTGGCCCTCACGCGTGGGGCGCTGTGAAGGCCCGCCCCACAGCTATGTTCGCATGCCCTACGGCTTGCCGAACGCGGCTGCGGTGTGCCAGCGCCTCATGAGGAGCATCCTGGAGGCTCAGGAGGCCAGGCGCTCCGCAGTCCTGGCGGAGATGGAGATGGTTCGCGAGGAGCCACCAGCGCCTCCGGAGCCTCCCGAGGCTCCTGGGCCTGGGGGCTCGTGAAGATCGGCTCCTGCAGCCCGCTACGTCTACTACTTCAACACCCCTTCGTCGTCAACACTATCAGGTGACATCTTTCAAGTTTCGTTTCCAGTTGGGAGAGCCCTTAGGGTTGCGTCATTCCCAGGCCGCGTGGGTCAGTCCCTACGGTGTGTATCCCTTTTGCTCATGTTTTTAGCTTACTTCGTTAGGGGCGCCCCTCGGGCTGCATCATCCCCAAGTCGCTCGGGTCAGACCTAGCGGCGTGTACCCCTCTTGAGTTTATTTTTGGGCCATGCATTCGACCCATCATGCATGTTATTTGGTGCCTGTCTATGGCACCTCTTCTTCCTTCATGTCGGCCATTTGCGCGTTAAAGGGGGGTACTTGAGCATCGCGACTCAGGGCTCCTACTGGCTCTCCAGCCCTCACCCTCTGGCTTTGTCCATGGCATCGCGCCCTGGCAAACCAGCGACGGCTGAGACTCGCTCGAGGGCCGGGACCCGAGGACGTAGAGCGTCGACATCTAACCAAGCTTGCGCGTTAAAGGGGGGTACCTGAGCATGCCGACTCAGGGCTCCTACTGGCTCTTCAGCCCTCACCCTCTGGCTTTGTCCATGGCATCGCGCCCTGGCAAACCAGCGACGGCTGAGACTCGATCGAGGGCCGGGACCCGAGGACGTAGAGCATCGGCATCTAGGCAAATTTGCAGGAACACATCACAAGTTAAGGCCCAGTGCCAGGTGCAACCCGCCTTGGGTAGGGCCCCATGAGTCCCGCGCTGGCTCACGGGTGCCCCACTACACCTCGTCAGGCCTTTAGTGCCTCATCGCCTCTCCAAAGCAACTAACGGCTGACCGCCGCTTGTCATAGCGGACTCTTGCTCTTTTTGTGGTGAGCCTGCAGGACCCCTTCAAGGAGCCGCGCCAGGCGAGGCCCTCACGGCGTCCTCTTCACTCTCGTCCGCGCGAACCGCTTACATGTTAAAGGGGGGTACCTGAGCATCGCGACTCAGGGATCCAACTGGCTCTCCAGCCCTCACCCTCTGGCCTTGTCCATGGCATCGCGACATGGCAATCCAGCGACGGCTGAGACCCGCTCGAGGGCCGGGACCCGAGGACATAGAGCAGAAAGGGGAGCAAAGGCGAGAGGGAAGAGGCACATGGAGACCTCGCCAGGCAACCCCTAGCCAGCCAATGCGTGGACCTAGCTCCGCACCAGGAAGTGTTTCCTGACTCCCGAGATAAGTCACCCTCCGGAAACACTAGCTATCGCAGCACCGTCACCGCATCCAATGCAATTCCGTGTTAGCAATGTCGCCTTCCTTTCTCACCGAACGATGGCTGCTTGAGCGCTAAAGGGGACCTCCTGAGCATCGTGACTCAGGGGCTCTTACTGGACCCCGGGCTGCTCACCTTCTGGCCTTGACCACGGCATCGCGACCTGGCATACCAGCGACGGCTGAAGCCGCCTTGGGACCGGGACCTGTCGGCGCAGAGCACCAAGCCCTCGTGAGGTTCGAAAGGAAGAAACTAAGCTAAGACGGAATAAGCATCTCGCACTGCTTCATGATAAGGATCATATTGACAAACGGAGCTACAGACACCTTACAAGCCCCCACGGAGTGTGTTCTTGGCTCCTCACAGGGACAAAAGACGCGTATCCTAAGGAGTCCTAACTACAGGAACCGTCGGGGCAGACGCCATCATCAACAGTGGGCCATCAGGCACCGGTGCCAACCTCATCCAGATCAGAGACGGCGGCGGCCTAACGAGCCTGTCCTGCTTCGGGAGCGGCGCAGGCTCGAGGGCTCGTAGTTGTCGTCGCTCGTCTCCGGAGTCGCGAAGAGCTCGGTGGAGTCACTGGATCCTCCGGCACCCCTGCCGCTAGAGGAGCTGCTGGAAGAACGTGCGACGCCAGTCCGGTCCCTGCCGCTCCAGAGCTTCTGCCGCGGCCTCTGGGACAGCACTCCAGCCGACGCCCATCTTCGTCGAAGACCTTGAAGAACATCATGGAAGCGCCATCGAACTCCACGTGGATCACGAGGGCGCCTCTCGTCCCGCAAACCCGGGCGATCTCGCCCCAGCCATGGGTCATGAAGACCTTACCTGGAGCGACGACCTCGACATCCGCATCGATCGCGGTAGTCTGGCAATCGGCGTGCTGCAGCCAGAGCCTGAAAGGCCCCATCGGCGGAATCTCGAAGGCGAAGGAGGGAGGAAGGCGAATCCAAGATCGAGGAGGCATGGCGGCGTGGAGCACAAACTCTCGGGAGGAGACTTCAGCATGAACTCTAGGAGGGACAACACACACTGCTGTGATCCACCGGCGCCGACGGCAGCGTCGTCCATGGCGCTCGGCGTCAGCTCCTGCAGGGCCCTCAAGGTGGGTGTACAAGGGCAGCAGAAACCCTGTCGGCGGCCGCTCGAACCAAGGCCTCGACACCTCCTGCCGCGCGCCCTCATCTCGACAGTAGAGGACCAACCGCTTCTTCGGCGGAAGCGGGTCAGGGCCCTCTCGGGGGCCTTTCCTTTCTCTTCTGTGGAGAACCGGCGTATTGGAGCCATTGCGGCAAGGCGGAGCAGTGGCGAAGATGAAGAAGAGGAGAAGTAGCAGAGGAAGATGAACTGGAATGGCTTGCGTCGTTCCATACTTATAGCTAGGGGAGGCCAACCGCCGGCTTCCATGATCGCAGGTAATCATGACCAGTTTTTGCATGCAGGGACTTGTCAGTTCGTGTAGTTACCGAGGCGTCGTGGGGGAGAGGAGCCACCCACGTCCAATCAACCGCCACGTGGCGCCCGAGGCCGCCGGCTGTTAGGGCCCACGGCGCTTCGCACTTGCCCCTTCGCCTCTCTGCTCAGCCAAGTCCAGGCGCGCCTTGGGCCCGGGGGCTACTGTCGGCGTTCTGGGAATGGGGGTCCCCAGACTTGCCTGCCTGCGGCCTGTGGCCTACGGCATGGCTCAAGGGGTGGCCCAGCATGGCCCGTCTTCATCAGCACGAGCTCAAGACCCTCGCGAGGGGCCAAGCATCACGGGGCGGATGACAGGAAGCTTCCTTAGGCACGGCCTCGTTAGGCTAGCTCGCGAGGAGGCGGAGAGATCAAGGCGGGGTACCTCACGAGGTGCCCATGACGCAAGCCATGACGACCAAGGGCGCCAGGCGGGCGCCAGGCCGCACAGTGCCCTCCCTTTCCTCTTTGGTGCAAAGGGAGCAAGCGCAGGCGAGAGCATCAAGCAAAGGCGTCCATTTCGGTGCAACAAGACCAAGACCAGCAGAACGCAGGATGGAGGTCATCGTGGAGCCCAAGCCGGCGTCACCACCCGAGCCTTTGGCAGGCGAGGACCAAGTTTAGTAAGGATAAGTGTACTAGATGTTCCCCTTCAAAATGGCCAATTGTTGGCGCCCTTCCCGCTCAATATTTGGGAAGAGACCCAGGGCCTCTGTATATAAATAGGACTAGCCACTCCCAGGGTAGAGGCATCGATCCAGAGAGCGACTGAACTCCCCCTAGTAGTTCATCGCACCAGCCAAGAACAGACCCTCGCGAGGCTGTTCTTCCTTGTATTGTTCATCATCAGCCCAAGAGGCAATCGACCACACCACACACTGGAGTAGGGTATTACACCACAATGGTGGCCTGAACCAGTATAAACTCTGTGTCTCTTGTGTTGTTCCTTTGATTGCTTAGATCATAGCGAGGCGGTGAGGTGCAGGTAGGAAGAGGGAGAAATCTCCGCGCACACCCCAGTGTTCAAATCTAGAGGGTCTGCCAGAACCCGAAATCTGACAGGCGCCATTGGCGTAGAGTGGAGCGAGGGCAAGGAAGAAGAAGAAGGAGAGAAGCAGCAAGAGATGGACTGCGGGAGCTCTCGCCCGTCCGTACTTATAGTCCGGAGGAGGCCAACGGTCGGCCTCCACGATCACAGGTAATCATGACCCATTTATGCATGCAGGGACTTGTCAAGTCGAGCAGTTGTCAAGGCAGCATGGGGAAGCGGAGATGCCCACGTCCAATCAACCGCCATGCGGCGCACAAGGCCGCAGGCTGATGGGGCCCGCGGCGCTCCGCACTTGCCCCTTCGCTTCTCTGCTAAGCCAAGCCCGAGCGCGCCTTGGGCCTGGGGGCTACTGTCGGCATTCTGGGAGCGGGGGTCCCAGACTTGCCTGCCTGCGGCCTGCGGCGTGGCTCAAGTGGAGGCCCAGTATGGCCCATCTTCATCAGCACAAGACTCAAGACCCTCGCGAGGGGCCAAGTCTCGCGGGGCGAACGCCTCGGGACTTCCTCAGGAACTGTCTCGCCAGGCAGGGCTCACGAGGAGGCGGAGAGATCAAGGCAGGGTACCTCGCGAGGTGCTCGTGACATAAGCCATGACGATCGAGACCAGGCGGGCACCAGGCGGGCGCCAGGCGGGCGCTGGCCTGTGCAGTGTCCTTGTTTCCTCTTTGGTGCAAAGGGGGCAAGCACAGGCGTGGAGTGCCGAGGCATCAGGCAAAGGTTGCCATTTTAGTGCAACGAGACCAAGACCAGTAGAGCGGCAGGATGGAGGTCACCGTGGAGACCAAGACGGCGTCACCGCCAGTGCCTTTGGCAGCCGTAGACCAACTTTAGTCAGGATAACTTGTACTAGATGTTCCCCTTCAAAATGGCCGTTGTTGGCGCCCTTCCCGCTCAATATTTGGGAAGAGGACCAGGGCCACTATAAATAGGACTAGCCACCACAGAGTGGAGGGGACAGATAGAGTACTCATTATACCAAGAGGCGATCGAACTCACCCAAGCAGTTCATCGCACCAGCTCAAGAACACCTCTCGCGAGCCTGTTCACCCTTTGTACTGTTCATCATCAGCCCCAGAGGCAATCCACCACACCACACACTAGAGTAGGGTATTACACCACAATGGTGGCCCGAACCAGTATATATCTTGTGTCCCTTGTGTTGTTCATCATTTAGCTTAGATTCTCATGAGGCGGTCGAACATTGACCGGTAGGGGGAAGATCTTCGCGCGCACCCCAGAGTTTGAACCTTGAGGGTCTGCCGGAACCCAACATCCGATAGGTCCCACCGAGATTGCAATGCAAACTCTTTGTTTCCCTTTCATAACGTTTCGGTCCAATCGAGATGAGCGAATCGGTCCCATCAAGTTTACCTGACCAACTATCTGTGTGTCTATTACCAAAATCGGTTTCACCGAGTTTGTGTAATCGGTCTCACCGAGATTACGTTATGCCCTAACCCTAACCATATCGGTCCTACCGAGTTGACATGTCGGTCCCACCGAAATTCCTAATAGTCACATTATTTACTAAATCGGTCCGACCGAGTTTCAGGATTCGGTCCCACCGAGTTTGGTAAGTTATGTGTAACGGTTAGATTTTGTGTGGAGGCTATATATACCCCTCCACCCACTCTTCATTCGTGGAGAGAGCCATCAGAACATGCCTACACTTCCAACATACATTTTCTCAGAGAGAACCACCTACACTTGTGTTGAGGTCAAGATATTCCATTCCTACCACATAAATCTTGATCTCTAGCCTTCCCCAAGTTGCTTTCCACTCAAATCTTCTTTCCACCAAATCCAAATCCTATGAGAGAGAGTTGAGTGTTGGGGAGACTATCATTTTAAGCACAAGAGCAAGGAGTTCATCATCAACACACCATTTGTTACTTCTTGGAGAGTGGTGTCTCCTAGATTGGCTAGGTGTTACTTGGGAGCCTCCGACAAGATTTTGGAGTTGAACCAAGGAGTTTGTAAGGGCAAGGAGATCG
Source organism: Triticum dicoccoides (assembly GCF_002162155.2). Classification (NCBI taxonomy): domain Eukaryota; kingdom Viridiplantae; phylum Streptophyta; class Magnoliopsida; order Poales; family Poaceae; genus Triticum; species Triticum dicoccoides. Next base: position 555,816,799 of record NC_041387.1, read on the forward strand.
CCTACTTTGTGAAGGTATAACCTAGTGAGGAAAGTCCTTCGTGGGCGACGGCCATGGTGGGATAGACAAGGTTGCTTCTTCGTGGACCATTCGTGGGTGGAGCCCTCCATGGACTCGCGCAACCGTTACCCTTCGTGGGTTGAAGTCTCCATCAATGTGGATGTACGATAGCACCACCTATCGGAACCACGGATAAAAAATCTCTGTGTCAACATTGCATTTGCCTTCATATGCAATTGTTTTACACTCCGCTTCTATACTCTTAGAATTGCATGCGTAGGTTGATTGCTTGACTTGTGCTAAGTTGCTAAAATCTGCCAAGAACTAAAATTGGGAAAAGGCTAGATTTTTATTTGGTCAAGTAGTCTAATCACCCCCCCCCCTAGGCAATGTTAATTTCCCTCGCTATGGTAATTTCCCTCGCTAGACGCCGTACTCTCCTAGGTTGTGAAACCAAGGCTATGACCATTTGCTTTGATTTCCATAGCTTTTGGTGGTCATAGCCTTGGTTTCACAACCTAGGAGAGTATGGCGTCTAGCGAGGGAAATTACCACCGTAGAGGTCCTCACTTTGATGGTACTAATTTTGCTAGTTGGAAGCATAAGATGAAAATGCATATTCTTGGACATAACCCCGCCATTTGGGCTATTGTTTGTATTGGCTTGCAAGGTGAATTCTTTGATGGGAAAGAACCAACCGTGAAGCTACTGCGGAAGAGTTGAAGATGCTGCAATACAATGCTCAAGCTTGTGATATCCTCTTCAACAGACTGTGCCCCAAAGAATTCAACAAAATTAGTCGTCTTGAGAATGTAAAGGAAATTTGGGATACTTTGATTGACATGCACGAAGGTACCGACTCTGTCAAGGAATCGAAATTGGATGTGCTTCAAAGTCAACTTGACAAGTTCAAAATGAAGGATGGTGAAGGTGTCGCTGAGATGTACTCTAGGCTTGCTCTTATCACAAATGAGATTGCCGGCTTAGGAAGTGAAGAGATGATTGACAAATTCATCATCAAGAAGATCCTAAGAGCCTTGGATGGAAAATATGATACCGTGTGCACATTGATCCAAATGATACCCAATTACAAAGATCTCAAGCCAACGGAGGTCATTGGAAGAATTGTTGCTCATGAGATGTCACTCAAGGATAAGGAGGAGCTCCACAAGAAGCCAAGTGGTGCTTAATAAGCCTCATGTGAAGCTCCCACATCATCAAGTGAGAAACAAACCTTCAATGAAGAATTGAGCTTATTGGTGAAGAACTTCAACAAGTTGTACAAGAGTAGAAGCAAGGAAAGAAGCTCCAAGTCAAGGTCCTACAATGACAAAAGATCTTCTAGTCGTGAGCGCAATTGTTACAATTGTGGAAGACCCGGACACTATTCCAATGAGTGTACGGCTCCCTATAAAAGAAGAGAAGATTCTCCAAAAAGGAGTAGAAGAGAAGAATCACCATCAAGAGAAAGAAGGAGTAGAGATGATCATTATGAACGAAGAACATCCCGGAGAAGCAAGGATTCGGAAAGGAAGGACAAGTCATCAAGGAGCTACACAAAACAAAGACATCAAGCTCATGTTGGTGAATGGGTATCCGGCTCCGACTCCGACAATCACTCCGAGAGAAGCTATCACTCCGACTCGAATATACTCAAGATGAAGGTGTTGCCGGTCTAGCACTTGTATCAACCAACTCCTACGACATATTTGACTCACCAAATGAAGGAATTGGAAGATGCTTCATGGCTAAAGGCCCAAAGGTATCACACCCCGAGTATGTTGATTTCAATAGTGATGAAGATAACTTGTTAGGTGATGATGATTTACTTGTTGACAACTCTAGTGATGAATGCTATGATGAAACGTCAAATAATCATGCTAATCAAGATAAAACGAATGACAATGATAAGGAGAAGATCGAGTGCCTAACTAAAGAACTAAACACTCTTAAGTTGGCTCATGAAACTATCTTGGAAGATCATCGAGGAATTTTAAAGACTCATGAGAAGTTACACTTTGAAAAGCTCAACCTTGAGCAAGAGCATGAGTTTTTAAAGGCAATCAATGATGATCTTCGCAAGAAAAGTTCTTCTTACATTGCCAAGCGTTTACTCTTATCTACTTACATGCCACAAGTCAAGTCTAGTAACAAGAACAAGAAAGATTCTTCTTCTAGTAGTAACAATAATCATGCTAAATCCAATGTTGTTGCTTCTAGTAGTTCTCTTGATTCCACTAATAATTCTCTTAGCCAAGTTACACTTGAGCAAGAAGATAGCTTATTGAAGGGAATTATAGAGAAAGGTGTTTACAAGAGCCTTGCTGGAAGTAAGCAATTCGAGGAAATTGTACGCAAGCAAGGAAGGCACCGGAAGAATCAAGGTGTTGGTTTTGAACGAAAGTTCAATGCTAATGGAGTTGAGTGGGAATAAGATCAATACCCCAAGACGAAGTTTGTTCCTCAACAAGAGAAGTATGATCCTACTTCTTTCAAAGGAACACCAGCTCAAGATGATCTTCCACCACAATACCAAGAGCAAAAAGGCAAGGACAAGCTTCAAGAGGAGATTGATGCATTTGAAGAAGCTCCCAAGGCCTTGGTCAAGTGGGTTCCCAAGACCACATCAACACTACAAAAAAAGACACATCCGTGACATTTTGGGCTGAACAAAATTTTTTCTATCATACATATGACACTTCTATGACGATAATTGTGACAAAACCCAGTATCATCATAGATGTGGTGGGCTCCTACTTCTATGACAAAATATCATGACAGAAAATGGGCTTTTCATCCTGGGCGGGCCGGAGATGCAGCTGCATGACATTCTTTGGGCCGTCCATGACGGAAAAAACCGTGGTAGAAGCGAGGGGGAGGAAAATTTCAGGGAGTTGCCAGTTATGGTGGGAGGTCGGGGGCCGAGCGATGCGCATTTCTCTCGTACACGTGCGAGGCGTTGGCTCTAACTGAACCCGAGCGAGGCGTTGGGCTCTAACTGAACCCGAGCGATTGCACTGCAGGCTATGCGTTACTGAACCCGAGCGATCGATCGATGGCTGTTAACTGAACCCGATGGAGCGATTCCTTCGCTACTGCTGCTAACTGAAGTCGATCGATTGGATGAATAGCGAGTGTTGCGAGGGGGGTTTGAATGAACAGTGAGCGGTGGCGTTGCCTCTGGATGAACAGGACCCCGTGGTGTGGAGGGCTGGATGAATAGTAGATGGTGGAGGGGTGGCCGTGGAGGGGTGGTTGAATAGGATCCCGTGGTGTGGAGGGTTGGATGACCAGTAGACGGTGGAGGGGTGGATGAACAGTAGACGATGGAGGGGTGGTTGAACAGTAGCCGGTGGAGTAGCGCGCGGTGGAGGCTGGATGAATAGGAGCCCGTGGAGGCTGGAGGAGGTCGACGGTAGCCCGTGGAGGCTGGAGGAGGTCGACGGTGGAGATGAACAGTATCTCGTGGAGTCCCGTTTTGCGGTACGCCACACTCCTCCCGATGAACAGGACCCTCGTTTCGACCGTAGGAGGTCCATTTCCTCTGTTTTGCGGTACGCCACACCCCTTCCGATCAACAGGACCCCCGTTTCGACCGTAGAAGGTTTGTTTCGTCCATTTTGCGGTACGCCACACCCCTCCCAATCAACAGCACCCCCGTTTCGACCGTAGGAGGTCCGTTTCCTCCGTTTTGCGGTACGCCACACCCCTCCCGATCAAAAGGACCCCGTTCCGAACGTAGGAGGTCTGTTTCCTCCGCTGTGCGGTACGCCAGGCCTCGTTTCCATCGCCTGTTCCATCCAAGCTGGTTGGCTCCCACGCGTTCTGTTGCCTCCCGATGAACACGACGCATTCCGTTGCCTCCCCCTGAACACGACGCATTCCGTTGGCTCCCCATGAACACGACGACGACGTTGTTTCTCCGTTCTGACCCAGCCATGTACGTATGCGTGAGTAGGCATTTGAGACCCTGCCCGTATGTACGTACGTGGCCGTATTTTCTTTCTTGCACCCTCGCCGTTGTACGTACGTGTAGATGCTACGTGCGCGCCTCTACATCGACACGTGCGCGCCTCTACTATGACACGTGCGTGCCTCTACATCGACCAGTATGTACGTACACTTTCGTGACCAGAATGACAACGCTATGTACGCTTCGACCAGGTGGGTCCCGACTGTCAGGCACTTCCTTGCTTACGATGATGTAGCTGGTGGGTCCCAGCAGTCAGGGGGGCGAATCGTTTTGGTTTTTTTTCGGACGCACTTCCTTGCGTGCAAAGATGTAGCTGGTGGGTCCCAGCAGTCAGGAGGGAAACGTTTTTTCGCGAAATACTGGTGGCCCGTCCGGTGGGTCCCTGCTGTCAGGTGGAGGAATAATTATTTTGCGCGTAATAAGGAGGCACTTCCTTGCGGCCGACGTGGACCTAGCTGTCAGCCTCTCCACGCATAGTACTCTTCCGATGGAAGTCAGTCGTTGACCACATTGACCATGCCGCGCCGAGAGCACCACGGCAGTGGACGACGGCGAGGACTAGGAAAGGGACGACGTGGAGCCGGGGAAGACGCAGCAGTGGATGCCCACGCGAAGAGGAGTATGAGGGTGAGGCTGCCGTCGCCGCAGAATAACAGGGGGTGTGGTTGAGTAGAGGGATGGCCTGGCCGGCGGTGGGAGTAGTAGGGGGCGGTGAGGCCTCCACCGCATCGCAGTCGGCCACAGGAGGCAGGAGCATGAGGCACGACCAGTGTTGTTTTGAGCGGCTGGAGCAAGAAGACCAGAGGTTGAAGAAGCACTACGGCCGTTGGATGGACATCGTACGGTCACTGGAGCTAGAATCGTGCATATTATTGACTAAGTTGACAAAGCCCTCTATCCCCATCAACTTAGTAGGCCCACAAGTCAGCCTGCCACTGTACTGGGTCCCAGCTAACAGGCGGAGTATTCATTTTTTTGTGCGTAATAAGGAGGCACTTCCTTGCGTGCGAAGATATAGCTGGTGGGTCTGAGCTGTCAGCGGCGGTAACGTTTTTTTCGTGAAATACAAAGGCCCTTTAGGTGGGTCCCAGATGTCAGGTGGAGGAATCATTATTTTGCCCGTAATAAGGAGGCATTTCCTTGCGTGCGGTCGTGGACCCAGCTGTCAGCCTCTCCACGTACAGTCCACTTCAGATGCATGTCGGTCGTTGACCACGTTGACCAGGCCACATCGAGAGCACCAGGGCGGTGGACGACGGCGAGGCCTAGGAAAGGAACGACATGGAGGCAGGGAAGACTCGGCAGTTGTTTCCCACGCAAAGGGGAGTACGACTGTACGAGGGTTTACTGGTTCGTCTGCCGTCACCGGAGAATAACAGCAGGTGTGGGTGAGTAGAGGGATGGCTAGGCCAGTGATGGGAGTACGGTGGGGCGGTGAGGCCTGCGCGGCAGCAGATCCGGCCGAGGGGAGGAGGGAGCAGGCAGTCCCGTCGGCGCTTGTTTGAGCGGCTTGAGCAGGAAGAGCAGAGATTGAAGAAGCACGACGGTCGTTGGATGGCAATCCAACAGTCACTACTTGTGCGTCAACCTTTTTTTAGGAAAGCCTCAAATCTGTGGAAAACAGCATACAGCCCATCTGCCATTATTTCTAATAATTTATAGCCCATTTGCCAATTCTTAAGGTTTTTTTTGGAGCCCATATTCTTTTTGTTAGCATTACAGCCCATATTGTGGCCACGGTTAAAAAATTATAATCGGTGCAGTCCGAACTGTTTTTAATCCCGAAATTTTGACTCACATTCAAACTGATTTTAAAAATAAATGCATATCAATATAAAATCCAACAAATTCTCCATGCATAAAAATTAATGTAATTTAAAATCTCTAAATGAAAAAAAGAGATATTTGAAACTAATTGCCGGTTTGATGTATTTTAAAAATGTACAACCCATTTCTCATTACTGATGGGCCATTTTCTCGGCCAGCCGAATGAAAGCTCTCCTCGTCTTGAAAGGTTTGCAGCCCAACAGGCCTGACAAAGCGACTTACTTGGCAAATCACAAAAAAACTGGGCTGTGGCCGTGGACCCAGCTGTCAGCCTCTCCACGTACAGTACTCTTCCGATGGAAGTCGTTCCTTGACCACGTTGACCACGCCGCATGGAGAGCACCATGGCGGTGGACGACGGCGAGGCCTAGGAAGGGGACGACGCGAAGCCGGGGAAGACGCGGCAGTGGAAGCCCGCGCGGAGAGGAGTACGAGGTTTCACTGGTTTGGCTGCGGTGTGAGGCTGTCGTTGCCGCAGGGCCTGGCCAGCGGTGGGAATAGTAGGGGGCGGTGAGTCCTCCGCGGCAGCACAGCCGGCCACGGGAGGCAGGAGCATGAGGCACGACCGGCGCTGGTTTGGGCGGCTGGAGCAAGAAGACCAGAGGTTGAAGAAGCACTACGGCCGTTGGATGGACAGCGTACGGTCACTGGAGCTAGAATCGTTCATATTGACTAAGTTAACAAAGCCCTTCATCCTCGTCAACTTAGTAGGCCCACAAGTCAGCCTCCCACCAAGGTGGGTCCCAGCTAGCAGGGGGAGTATTCATTTTTTTGTGCGTAATAAGGAGGCACTTCCGGTGGGTCCGAGCTGACAGTGGGGGGGACTTTTTTCACAAAATACGGTGGCCTGTCATGTGGGTCCCAGCAGTCAGGGGGCAAACGTTTTTTTCGCAAAATACGGTGGCCCGCCCAGTGGGTCCCTGCTGTCAGTTGGAGGAATCATTATTTTCCGCGTAATAAGGAGGCACTTACTTGCTGCGGCCGTGGACCCAGCTGAGACTCTCCACGTACAGTATACTTTCGATGGAAGTCGTTCCTTGACCACGTTGACCTCGCCGTGTTCCGTTGCATGCATGCGTCCATGGGCGTGGTGCGTCCCCACTGTTAGCCTCTCACGTACAGTCATCTTCCGATGACTCTCGGTTGTTGACCATGTTGACCACACCGTGCCGAGCGCACCCAGACTGGAACGACCCGGAGATGGGGAAGACGGGGCAGTGGAGTCACAGATGGAGAGGAGTGGGAAACTTCACTGGTTCGGGTGCGTGGCAGCACAGCCGCGGTGCCGCCCACGGGAGACAGGAGCAATAACAGAGGTTGAAGAAGGAGCACGGCTGTTGGATTAACATCCAACGGTCTAGCTGCTAGAATCATTTGTTGATTAAGTTGACAAAGCCGTGCGTACACGTCCGCTTAGCAGGCCCACAAGTCAGTCACCAAATCTGACGGGTCCCAGCTGTCAACGGGATGAATAATTTTTTTCGCAAAACAAGGAGGCACTTCCTTCCGTGTGAAGATACAGCTGGTGGGTCCCAGCTGTCAGGTGGAGGAAACATTTTTTTCAGCTTAATAAGGAGGAACTTTCCTTGCGTGCGACCATGGACCTCGTGGGTCCCAGCCGTCAGGCTCTCCACGTACAGTCCTTTTCTGATGACTCTCGTTTGTTGACCACGCTGCACCGAACACAGCGAGGCGGTGGACGACGGTGAGGCCTCAGACGGGAATGACTCGGAGATGGGAAAACGCGGCAGTGGAGTCGCAGATTGAGAGGAGGAGAAGGGTTATAACTGGTTCTGTTGCAATTCATATCAAACTCAGGTTCACAGGACACGTTCATATTCATAGCCAACATTCACTATCAACAACTCAAAAGATTCATATATACACAAGCTCAGCATATCTATGCATCCAAATGATTGATAAATCACACGACAATATTCATACATAATTCACAAAAAGATTCAGATATACACATGTTCAGTATGCTTATGCATCCAAATGATTGAGATCACAGCCAATATGATCCATGGACGAACTTTAGTTACCGAGGGTACAGACTGGTAAATGGTGTTCAATCAGAGGTACTTCTTGCTAAAATTAGTTCTTGTACGAGTAAACTTTCGAGTACATAAGAGGCAGCACGGACAATCTGAACTTTGCTTCTAGGTTTATCCTCAAATAGTGGCCTCGTGTCGAGGGAGGTTTGAGCAACTTGGCCACTACTTTCATCCAACTATTTTACTAGCTCATCTTGGTCGTGTATCTCGCCAAAATTCTACATTGCAGACGAGAAAGGAGGCAGTTGAGAAAATGAACCACCCAAATTTTTTGTGCAGTTCAACTGAAATGGAGCATCCTTGGCGTGCAGACTGATTAAGTGCCAGATGAATATACGCGTCAACCAACTTGTCTGGAATCTTTAGACTCCATGCCATATAGTTCACTACCATATGTGCCGATAACCAAAAGGCACAAGTTGGGACCAAAGACTGGACTGCATTTTTCTGGGCTATGCACCAAGCAATATTTTTGGCGTTCACTCTCCTAATACTTGGAGTTTGACAATTGGTTGACGCTGGTTGATACTCGAATGAATATAGGTACTTCTTGTCAACATCGATGCTTGTCTGAGTGAACTTTGGAGTACATAGTAGTAGCATAAGTACCTATCCATCTGATCATTTTGTGCAGTTCTACTGAAATCACCCAATGTAATGATTTGCCTGCAAGTTCAGGCTCCAAATTACTCCTTTATGAAATCGGCAAACAGTAGCACAATACCAAATTACCAATACATATGACAGGCACAATAATCGGGATAAAGACCAATACCAACCTGTGTGAGGTAGCATATCAATTACTATTTCCTTTGACTGTAAGCCGAGATAAGCCAAGCGACTGACAGCAAAGGAAGAAAGCAAGCAGAGATTAGCGACTGACAGGGAAGGACGGAAGTTGTCGAGGCAATGAAGCACCCAAAGTTTTTTGGCAGTTCCACCAAAATCGAGCATCCCTGTTGGCACATATATTGAGAGAGTGAGATTACTGTAATAGTGGGACTAGTTGATGAAACATACACTAACAAATAGAAGCACCCTCATTATCTTAATGGGTAAAGTTAGCAACATAGTAGTCTTGCTTAAAGAGAGGTATTAGTTTATTTAATCAGTGCCAATTAGCTCAACTCAACACTCAAAGCATTGCCATTTATCATAGGTTGCAAAACTTAAAAGTGCAAAGATAAAGGAGTTTCTCATGATAGTAGCACGATACAAATAGAGATGATAGCAAACTAATATGGATGAAGGCCTTAGTCCCGTACCAACCTGAGAAAAAAAGCCTATTCATGTAGTCCCATAAGAGATGATGAAAGTGCTAGTTATCGACTAGAGGGGGGTGAATAGGTGATTTTTATCAAAGTCTTCAAAACATGGAAGTTTCGAAGACAAACGATAGAAATAACCTAATTGATATGCAGCGAAAGATAAACTACAGCAAGCAAGCTATAGTCAAGTATGCAATAGCGTTAACGTACAAAGACTAATAGCAGCTAGGTAGTAGGATCAGGATGGAAGATAGTATGAAGCCAATCAACAATAGTAGTCAAGCAATGAAGTCAATCAGATTAGACAGATAAGCAATGACTTCATGAAGACAAACTCAAGGTAAAGGAGGGAAGAGATAGAAGCAGTCACTTGTTGAAGACACAGGATTTGTTGGACCAGTTCCGATTGCTGTGACAACTGTACGTCTGGTTGGGGAGGCTGAGATTCAACTCAGAAGACCGTGTCTTCACCTTATTCCCCTTGAGCTAAGGTCACTTAGTCCTCGCCCAATTACTCTGGTAAGTCTTCAAGGTAGACTTCCAAACCTTCACAGACTTCGTTCACCCGGCAATCCACAATGACTCTTGGATGCTCAGAACGAGACACCTAACCGGCTGGAGGATGCACAGTCCTCAAGTGTAATAAGTCTTCAGGTCACACAGACAGAAAGACTTCAGTGATGCCTAACACTCTTTGGCTCTGGGTGTTTGGGCTTTGTCCTCGCAAGGATTTCTCTCTCTCAAATGCTTCGAGGTGGGTTGCTCTCAAAACGACAAAAGCCGTATAATAACTCTGAGCAGCCGCCAATTTATGGTGTAGGGGGTGGGCTATTTATAGCCACAAGGCAACCCGACCTGATTTGTCCGAAATGACCCTGGGTCACTAAGGAACTGACACGTGTTCCAACGGTCAGATTTCCAACACACGCGGCAACTTTACTTGAGCTACAAGCAAAGCTGACTTATCCAACTATGGATAAGATTTGCTCTCATTGTCTTCGCTCAAAGACATAGGATTTGGGTTGAGCATCACTTCAGTCACTCTGACTTAGTTCACGTGGACCCCACTTAACAGTACGGTGGTTCCTATGACTCAACACAGAAGAAGAGGAAACAACGAAACAACTCAGTCTTCGCGCTCCATAGTCTTCACTCAATGTCTTCTCATGTCATAGTCTTCAATGTGAACCTCTTCACACACCACCATTGTCTTCAATGTCTTCATACATTTTTAGGGGTCATCTCCGGTAGGTAAACCGAATCAATGAAGGACACTACCTGCGTTATCCTGCAATTCTCACAAACGCATTAGTCCCTCAACCAACTTTGTCGTCAATACTCCAAAACCAACTAGGGGTGGCACTAGATGCACTTACAATCTCCCCCTTTTTGGTGATTGATGACAAACTGGTTGAAGTTTTCAACGGGGATAAAGTATGTGAAATTGTAAAGGGTAGGAAATTGTCTTCATAAGTAGCAAGGGCTCCCCTTGAAGATGTGCATATAAGTAATTTTGCTTTTGGAATGCAAATGCACATGGCAGGTAGTACTTGTGGAGATCCACTTCAACTTATGAAGATAATTCATCGTGCATGAAATGATATAGCATATAGGATGACATGCATAATGAAAAATGGACGTCTGCAGGATGATCTAAATGCGGAGTTTATCATCACATCACAGTAAAGCAAATAAGTAGCAGACGACCATCAAGTTTAGGTGTTACAACTCAAAGAACCAATGTTTTTAAAAAGCAAGAGTTGTAAGAACGAGGCAAAAATATAATGCAACCGCCCATACGAACCCGCTTGAAGACTATCAAACTCATACGCTTCTCCCCCTTTTGTCAGTAATGACCAAAAAGGTTTGAAGACATAGAGCATCTACTCATCCTCATGAGGAGTAGTTGAAGCAGCAGGGTTGTCGTTGTCGTTTGGTGGTGCAGACGAACTTGGTGCAGTGTCGATGCGTGCAGAAGTAGGAGGTGGTGAAGTAGCATCATCTTCGTCATCGATCACTCTGGCATTGACAGTTGCCGCGGAGGAAGAATATTCAGAGTCGTCAAGAGATGGCGTACGACGTAGGACAGCAGTCCGTGGAGGAGTGGAGTCAAACTGGAATCGTTCATTGAAGCCATCGTCTTGAAGATCTGCTTCAGCACTAAGCAGGGTCAGGCTCTTCCATGATCGCCGGCAAGTTTCATGAGCAACAAAGGCATTCTTGGTGGCAAGGTTACGAATGCGATTGACATCCACCAAGAGGCTTTGCATCTGTCTTTTGAGCCAAAAGTAATGTTTATCCTGTTTCTGATGAAGGGCCACAAGAAGTTCTCGGTCGTTGAGAACGCGAGAATGCTTCCGAGGCCTTTGGGCAATGGTGCTTTCAGTGGCTTCAGTAGGTGCTCGATGAGGTAGACGAGTATTTCCAGCCAATGGATAGATTCATGTTGCTGCTTGAACACCTTCAATGGGTTGAGTGAAGCTTTGGTGCTCAGCATTCTGAAGACAAAGAGGCTTCTTGGCAGGTTCAGGGTATATAGCTTCAACTGACATATCAACCTCTGGTAGAAAAATCACATGATTGCGAGCAGAAGGTTGATAGTTGACAAATGAGTGTCGCTTGATGAGGCGCATGACCCGTGGAGCATAAAACTTCAGACCAAACAGATCAGGTCCAGATGCAGCCAGTTGCCTGATGAAGAAGTCTTGCGCATTGAAGCTGATGCCATTGAGAATGTAGAAGACCAAAGTCTTCATAGCTCCTTCAAGCTTTGCCGCTGATGAATGTCCTTTGATAGGCCATAGAGTTTGCTTGATGATGTGATATAAGGTGCGTGGCAGATACTCAAGGTCTTCAACAAAGAAATCTGTTGGATATTCAGCATCACGTGGCAAAGGCTTCATCATGCTCAACATCTGACTCATATTTGGTTCAGGCTTATGGAAGATGCTTTCCAAAGCATTGCGGTGATTTTGACAACCAGGTTCATAGAGTTCTCCGAGAGTGGATAGGCCTGTAAGCTCAATGATGTCGAGAGCTTTGGCTTCATGATGAACATTTCCTGTTATCCACTCTAGAATCCATGTCTTGATATCTCTGTTGTAGCCGCGAATATGCAGAGTAGCATAGAATTGAAGCAATAGCTCTTCATTCCAGTGTTCTTTATCTGTGACAAAACTGAGCAGCCCAGCATCTCGAAAGCAGTCAAGTGCTTCTTCTAAGCAGGGAAGTCCAGTAATGGCTTCAGTGTCGAGACGCATATGAGGGGAAATGCGCCCTTGATCATATAGAACATAGGAGTAATAGCTTCGCTGCTGATGACTCCAGAACAGATCTGATGATATTCTTGGCTTCGTGTAGGGGTTCTTCGAGCTGTCAAAGAATGTGTTGTGGCTCTTGAAGTCATTTGCATTGAAAGACCCTGGTGAGTTTGCAGTACCTGGAAACCTTGGCAGTCTTGGCTTGGGCTTCTGGACCAGAGGCCTATGCTCAATGTGATAGTCAAATTGAGGACCAGAGACATTAGGCGGAGGGACCAGAACGGACCATCTTACTGTGATTAGCTCGCCATGGTTGTATGCTTGCTCGATTGTATAGGGCCGTGGTGGCGGAACAGGAGCAGTGGCAGCAACTGAGGCTTCAGGCTGCACAACAGGTGCTTCAGGAGCAGTTGCCTCATTAGCTTCAGGTGCAGTTCCCTCATTAGCTTCAGGCACAATGGTTGGTTCAAGCTCCACATTAGCCATGACAATGTCATTGGCTTCACTTGCGTTGGTTGTGGCAGCTTCAGGATGTTCATCCTCCACTTGAGGAGCTGGAGGGTCAGGCACAGACACGTTCACTTCATGAACTGTTTCTTCAGGCATGGGGGGAGTTTGGACACGTTCTTCTTGACGTTCCTCATTGGCTGATGCAGCCGGATTGTCTTCAGCAGCTTGTGCTTCAGACACGGAGACATTCATAGTTGGAGTGGCTTCAGAGAACACTTGATGTGCAACAGGTTGACGATACACTTCTCCTTCTAGAACGCTCGGAACAGAGACTTGAGGCCTTGGTCCTTTGCAAAGCCTTTGTAGTACAGGCGACGCTTTTGGAGATGGAGTGGGAAGGTCCTCATCCTCTTCAACTTGGACGGACGGTGTGGTTTGTTGTTGTTGGGGAGTATTGGGGGAGTCTTGTTGCTGTGGGTGATCGGCCCACGATGCATCCTGAGCAATTGGCGTCAGAGGACGACCAATGCTGATGATTTCGCTGTTCGTACGAACAGGCGATGATACCACATTATATTCGATCTGAGGAAGAACTTCATCATCTTCAACATTGTCATGATGACCAATGTCTTCAGCAGCGGTGGGTTCAGCTGCTGGTATATCTTCAGCTTCAGGAGCCTCTGTGGAAGCAGGCTCATGAACAGTCATGCGAAGTTCTTGGGATGCAGATGCAGGATGAACCATTGAGATGGGTTCAACAACAAGGGGCTCTGTGGGAGCAGCCCGACTCTTCTTGGTCTTGTGCTTCTTCTTGGAAGAAGCGGCATCAGAGGCTTTAGTGTTCTTCCTTTTTCTGGCTTCAGCCTCGGCAGCCCTCATCTTCTTCTGTTCTGAAGTGGTTGTGGTGACCTTTGGCTTTGAGCCAGTCATGCTGCTCGGGAAGATAATGCGAGGGGCTTCTTGGCTTGAAGGTGCAGGCTGATCAGCAGGAAGCTTCTTCTTTTTCTTTGCTGCCATCCTAGGGTCAATGCCAGGACGGCCAAGTGACTTGCGCTTCTCAGCCTCATTGTAGGCAAGCACACACTTATTAGCCAAACTCTTCATGCGCTCACGAGAGCCTTGAGCTTCTTGGCGCTTCTTCAGAAAAGCTTCTTTAAGCTCATGCAGCATGACCTTGAAGTTTCTGATGTCTTGAACAGTGAGCTTCACCACATGCTTCTTGAATTGAGCCTTCTCATAATCAATTTTGTTCTTCAGCTCAACGATGCGTTGAGCAAGAGCTAGCTCAGAAGCAATGGCGCCATTGAAAGCGACGCTGAGGCCAATGGGAAGCTGCAAATCTTCAAAGCTGAGATTTGGTGTGTCGAACCATTCATCAATGAAGTTATGTATGATGGCCACGTCAAAGAGAGGCAAGTTGTTGAAGATTTCTGCTTCTTCCTTGCTCTTTATTAGCTGCTCAAGGGCATCATCAGCAAGATCTTCATCGCTGGACAGATCAATGGGCTCTTCACGCAAAATAGCAGCAGGAGTCAAAGCTTGATCAGTACGCCTGACAAGTTGCTTTTTCTTCTCCGTCTTCTTGGAGATACGGGATTGATCTTCAGACTGCACACTGGCTTCAGGAGGTGCAGTGGCCAGTGGCTTCACACGAGATGCTTTTGTAGGTGCAGCCGATGATCAAGCCTTAATTTTCTTTGGCTTCTACGGCCTTGGAGTAGGAGCTGGGGCTTCATCAGAATCAACATCATTGTCAGAATGATCCACTTTGGCACCTTGTACCTTGATGTAGGTGATGAGACCATCAAGGTTTGCAAAGGGGTCGATTCTGTTTTCTTCAGCTTCACGTGTGCCATCCTCACGGGGAGCAGAGGGGCCAGGATTGAAGTCTAATCCCCATGACTTCTTGTTTTCCTTTGCCGAAGCCTTAGCAAACTGAAGGTTGCGCTTGAAGAGATCGTCGTCACGACACCAGAGCAATGATGATGGGTCGGCTTCTTCAGGTTGTGGTCCACGGACCATGCAAGGATAGAATTCTTGCGCAATGGCTTCAGCTTTGTTCTTGGGGGGGAAGGCCTCGATAGAGAATATCACCCCAAGGGCTCTTGATAGCGTTTTTCTCTATGTACTCCTGGGTGACGAACTTGTACTTGTACCACTGTTCAGCCCAATAGCGTCGAATCCATTGGATTCGAGTCTTGCGCTGATTGTAATCTTCTTCAGGATCTGTTTTATACATTTTTGTCAGATCATCAGGCAGATCCTTTGAAGTTCCCCCACGATGCTGTCTGCCACCCTTCCTGGCAGATTTCTCCGTAGCCATGAACTTCAAACTAAATGGTTTCAATATGTTCAAAGGCTTCAAAGGCTTTCGCTTGCTGGTCAGACAGGAACTGGCTTCAGGAGAATCAATGTGTTGCTATAAGAATTCTGCAAATGAATGCAGACTATGAGAACCTAGGGATTCTCCCACAGACATGTACCTGTGACAGCATTAGAGATGCGAGGGAAGGGGAAGAGTTCATATGCATTCTCAGAAGATTTTGAAGATAAATCAGTTTGAAGACATTGACCTCATGATGCGAAGACATTCACTTATATGAGGTGTGTTGGTTCCAGATTTGTACCAATCCGTGAATAAGTACAAGTGAGGAATCAAACTAGATAGGAAATCTAAGTGAATAGACTAGGCATAATAAGATGCAGACAGAATAGATCTAACATTGAGTACGGAGAAACCACTTTCAATAAATAGGATGAATCTATGAAGATCAAAAAGGTGGTAAAAATAGAGTTATAATTACCGCACGAAGAACTGCTAGATTGGATGAATAGGAGACCGAGCAGTTCAGCCCACCGTGCCCTAACTTGGCGACGGAGGACACCTACGGCAACGGCGGAGAGGATGATGTCCGCGGCCGGCGTGAGTACGGCGTCGGAGAAGTCGCAGCAGCTAAGCGCTTCGTCGCCGGCGTCGTCGAGAGCTAGCGGTGGCGCTAGGGTTTTGACGAGGTGGAGAGGTGGAAGAAGGTTTTCTTGACCACAGGGGACACGTATTTATAAGTAGGTGTGCGGCACAGCGCAATTACGCAGGTGCCCATGTCTGTTCACATCTATGGAACACGTGGCAAGCATGCAACATGCTTAGAGTTGTCCCACGTTCCCACGCCCGCCAAGTTTGTCGGATATTCATTCCGGCTTCTCCGGATATCGACAATAAAGATGAATCATTTAAATAAGACTTGATGTTTGTCTCTGTGTCTTCTGCTGACTAGGACGCAGAGAAGACATTCGACAGTTTCAATAGAATGCATATGATTTGGATAGATTGAGTTTGAGATAGAAAGCATAGAGGGGTTAGGGTCCGATCACATTCACTTAGTTCAAAAGATTCAACTTGAAGACATAGCTATAAGTGAATGCTGTAGAGGACAGAACACTAGTATATGTATATGCAATCAAATCATCATAGCGCAGAAAATCATGAAGATAAATTGAAACTGAAGACAAACCAAATGCGAAGTCTTTGCAAAAGTAACGCCATGAGTGAAACACTTCAAACAGAGAAATTTGGTGGTGGCGTTACCCACCGTATAGGAAGTATTAGACCCAGACACGGCGCACAATTATCGTGGCACTCCGAAGTCAAATTCCATGTTAATGTATTCACACTCAGAGTGTAAGTCTTCATTGATTGAAGATATACCTTACTTCGTGTGTTGCACATCTAAGTCATCAACATGCATAAGTGTTCGGATGTGTGCCTGATCACAGGACATTAGAGGATTCCAAGATATTTAGTTCACACCGTAACTTGCAAAACCTTTTCTCATCCAAGGGCTTTGTGAAGATATCTGCAAGTTGTTCTTCTGTGTTGACGTGAATGATGTCAATATCTTTCTTCATGACATGGTCTCTGAGAAAATGATGACGAATTTCAATGTGCTTCGTCTTCGAGTGCTGAACTGGATTGTTGGCTATCTTGATGGCACTCTCGTTGTCGCAGAAGAGAGGTACTTGTTTCAGGTTGATGCCATAGTCCTTGAGAGTTTGCTTCATCCATAGAAGCTGAGCACAACAGGATCCAGCAGCAATGTATTCAGATTCAGCAGTTGAGAGTGATACACAATTCTGCTTCTTTGAAGACCAATAGACAAGTGATCGACCAAGAAAATGACATGTGCCTGATGTAGACTTGCGATCCACCTTGTCACCAGCATAATCAGCATTCGAGAATCCAACTAGGTCAAACCTTGAGCCCTTTGGATACCATAATCCGAGTGTTGGGGTGTAAGCCAAATATCGTAGAATTCGCTTCATAGCTAAGTGATGCGATTCCTTTGGTGCCGCTTGGAATCGAGCACACATGCAAACACTAAGCATAATATCTGGCCTAGATGCACATAAATAAAGTAAAGAACCAATCATGGAGCGGTATACCTTTTGATCAAACTCTTTACCATTGTCGTCGGGACCAAGATGATGTTTGGCTGGCATTGGCGTCGTGTAGCCTTTGCAATCTTGCATGCCGAACTTCTTCAGGCAGTCTTTGAGATATTTTTCTTGAGATATGAAGACGCCATTTCTTTGCTGACGAATTTGAAGACCAAGGAAGAACTTCAGCTCACCCATCATGGACATCTGATATTGCTCTTGCATCATGTATCCAAACTCATCACTATACTTCTGGTTGGTGCAGCCGAAGATTATGTCATCCACATATATTTGGCACACAAACAGTTCACCATCATATGTCTTCGTGAAGAGTGTGGGATCTAGAGATCCTGGTTTGAAGCCCTTGCTCTTCAGGAAGTCTTTGATTGTATCATACCAAGCGCGAGGAGCTTGTTTGAGGCCATATAGTGCTTTGTTGAGTTTGTACACCATATCAGGATGTTTTGGATCTTCAAAGCTAGGTGGTTGAGCAATATACACTTCTTCTTCAATCTTGCCATTAAGAAATGCACTCTTCACATCCATTTGATATAGCAAGATGTTGTGATGATTAGCATAGGCTAGCAGTATGCAAATAGCTTCAAGCCTAGCAACAGGAGCAAATGTTTCATCGAAGTCAATTCCTTTAAGTTGAGTATATCCTTGAGCCACAAGACGTGCTTTGTTTCTGACGACTTGACCATGCTCATCTTGCTTGTTTCGATATATCCATTTCGTTCCAATAATGTTATGCTTGCGAGGGTCAGGTCGCTTGACAAGTTCCCAAACATTATTCAGCTTGAACTGTTGAAGTTCTTCTTGCATGGCTTGAATCCATTCAGGTTCCATAAAAGCTTTAGCAACTTTCTTGGGTTCTGATATTGACACAAATGAAAAGTGCCCACAGAAGTTTGCTAAATGGGTTGCTCTTGAGCGAGTAAGCGGACCAGGCGCATTGATGCTGTCAATTATCTTCTCAATTTGTACTTCATTTGCAACACGAGGATGAACTGGACGAAGACCTTGCTCATGCTGATCATTGTCATCATTGGAAGTATTGTCTTCGGTCTGAGCATTGTCTTCAGGTTGGTTTGGTGTAGAAATGATAAGTTCCTCTTCAGGCTGTGCTTCAGAGGGCATGATCTCACCAGTTCCCATCAGCTTGATAGATTCACTGGAAGGAGCTTCATCAAGTGTGCTTGGCAGGAGCTCTCGTTCTGAACCATTGGTTTCATCAAATCGCACATCCACTGTTTCAACGATTTTGTAGTGGAAGAGGTTCAAGACTCTGTAAGAGTGCGAATCCTTTCCATAGCCAAGCATGAAGCCTTCGTGAGCTTTGGGTTCAAATTTTGACTTGTGATGGGGACCCTTGATCCAGCACCTAGCACCAAAGACTCTGAAGTAGCTGACATTTGGCTTCTTGCCAGTAAGGAGCTCATAGGATGTTTTTCCCAGAAGCTTATGGATGTAGACACGGTTGATGATGTGACAAGCTGTATCAATGGCTTCAGGCCAGAACTTTCTTGGTGTCTTGTACTTGTCAAGCATTGTTCGAGCCATCTCGATGAGGGTTCTGTTCTTGCGCTCTACAATGCCGTTTTGCTGAGGTGTGTATGGAGCAGAAAATTCATGAGTGATTCCCATTGTATCCAGATAAAGATCAAGCACGGTGTTCTTGAATTCAGTGCCGTTATCACTTCTGATATGCTTGATCTTGATGCCATAATTGTTCATTGCTCGATTGGCGAATCGTCTGAAGACATCTTGTACTTCAGTCTTGTAGAGAATTATGTGCACCCATGTATATCTTGAGTAGTCATCAACAATGACGAAGCCATAGAGACACGCCGTTGTTGTGAGGGTGGAGTAGTGAGTAGGGCCAAATAAGTCCATGTGCAACAGTTCAAAGGGTTGAGATGTCGTCATGATTGTCTTCGAGGGGTGCTTGGCCCTTGTCATCTTCCCAGCTTCGCAAGCACCACACAAATGATCTTTCTTGAATTTGACACCTTCGATGCCTATGACATGCTTCTTCTTGACGAGAGTGTGCAAGTTCCTCATGCCAGCATGCCCCAGCCTTCGATGCCAAAGCCAGCATTCTGAAGCTTTTGCAAGAAGACATACAGCAAGCTGTGGACCTGCTGAGAAATCTACCATTTATAGATCACCTTTCCTATACCCTTCAAAGACTAGAGACTTGTCAGATTCCATTAGTACAAGGCAACGATATTTTCCAAATATCACAATCATGTTTAAGTCACAAAGCATTGAGACAGACATTAAGTTGAATCCAAGGGATTCAACAAGCATCACTTTATCCATGTGTTGATCCTTTGAGATTGCAACTCTACCTAGACCCAATACCTTGCCTTTACCAGTGTCAGCAAATGTGATTTGACTCTTGTCGGATGGACGTAAGGTTGAGTCCATGAGAAGATTTCGATCACCAGTCATATGATTAGTGCATCCGCTGTCAATAATCCATTCTGAAGCTTTTGGTGACATGCCCTACAGTGCAGTTAGGAGGATAGGCTTCACAAGGTATGTTGTGAAGCATAAGCATTTGATGCACATTTGGATTATCACAGCATAGATGAAAGTTAGCACACAGTATGATAGGCAAGCGATTCATATGTGGAATACATAGTAAGTCATTTTATCATGCGTCCCTTTGTGTTTTAGGTCCCCAGCAATTATATCGGACGCCTTTGATTGCTGGCTGGAGACCACATTCTGCAAAAGAGAGTTAATTCTTCTTCACCATCCACATTTTCAAGGGTGGCTTAGAAGCAATGAGTCTAAGTGCAGCATCTGAAAATTTCGGCTTTGAAGCCCTAGCAAATAGCCTTACAGGTGATGAATGATACTCGTATGAATAAGCAGAAAAGTTCTTAGTACTGTGAACATAGCGGTTTGAAGACACACGCTCACATTCATAAGTTTGAGTGTGATTTCCCTGCAAAACATTGGCGTTAGGGTGACTCAGGTGAGTCTTGTTTCCGTATGAAGCCGTTGGACCATGTGACGCCTTTGATCTGGGGTTTATCTTCTTTCCTGGTGGTGTCAAGACGACATTTACAGGAAGATTCTCAAGACAACTTTTGGGAACCCAGATCTTCTTCATTAGCGGTCCATTCCTGCAGTTAGTACCAATATACCTGGCAAACACTTTACCATTCTGATTTTTGAACAGTTTATAGTTTGCATCAAAGGATTCATCAATGATAATAGGATTAGCACAGGTAAAGCCAGATAAAGTGGATGGATCCACTGAAGGTTCCTTTGCAGCAACGCATGTGGTTTTGGGATACTGCTCAGGCTTCCAGTAGGAACCATCAGCATTCATTTTCCTCTCGAACCCAACACCCTCTTTCCTAGGGTTTCGGTTCAGAATCTTCTTTTTGAGGACATCACAAAGTGTCTGATGCCCTTTCAGACTTTTATACATCCCTGTTTCAAGCAATGTCTTCAACCTAGCATTTTCATCAGCAATAGTAGTGGTATCCTCAGATGAGGGGTTAGTTACCACATCAGAAGTTGAAGACAGAGCAACAGTAGCAGCAGTGGAACATTCAGCAACAGAAGCAGCGTTATCACGCTCAATGCATTTTAAACATGGTGGTTCAAATCCATCCTGAGCGGGACTGATCTGTTAAGCGCGAAGTGGCTCATTCTCTATTTGAAGATCTTCATGAGTCGCCTTCAATTTCTCAAGCTCTTGCTTCCTTTGAAGATAATCATAGGAGAGATTTTCATATGTGGTTGAGAGCGTCTCATGAAGACTTTCAAGTTCTTGGTACTTAGCATGAAGATTTTTTATGTCTTCTACTAGGGACTGTGAACGTGTCATTTCCGCGTCCAACAGGTCATCGCTTTTGTCTAACAGTTTTTGAGTATGTTCCATAGCCCTTTGTTGTTCAGTAGCAATTTTAGCAAGTGTTTTGTAGCTGGGTTTGGATTCGCAATCAGAGTCATCTTCACTTGATGTTTGAAAGTAAGCATCACGTGATTTTACCTTGGCACCACGTGCCATGAAGCAGTAGGTGGGAGCAGGATTGTCCATGTCATCAGCTTCAGCGTTGGTGTGGAAGTCATTGCCTTCAGTGTTGAAGATGGACTTGGCAACATAGGCTGTGGCTAGAGCCAGACTTGCAACGCCAGGGTCGGACTCCTCTCTAGATTCCACCTCTGCCTCCTCAGAAGCAGACTCCTCCTCTGAATCCATTTCCTTGCCAACAAAAGCACGAGCCTTGCCAGATGAGCTCTTCTTATGAGATGAAGACTTTGATGTGGACTTGGAAGAAGACATTGATGATTTCTTCTTCTTCTTTGTCATCAGAGTCATATTCCTTGCTCTTCTTCTTCTTCTTCTCATTGTCCCACTAAGGACACTCAGAGATGTAGTGCCCAGGCTTCTTACACTTGTGACATGTTCTCTTCTTGTTGTCTTGAGTGGAAGCTTCATCATTTCTTGAACTGGATCGTGAAGACTTTCTGAAGCCCTTCTTCTTGGTGAATTTCTGGAACTTCTTCACAAGCATAGCAAGCTCCCTTCCAATGTCTTCAGGATCATCAGAACCGCAGTCAGATTCTTCTTCTTCAGATGAGGAAACAAATTTTGCCTTCAAAGCACGAGTTCGGCCATAGTTGGGGCCATAGATATCTCTTTTCTCAGAAAGCTGGAACTCATGTGTATTGAGCCTCTCAAGTATATCAGACGGATCGAGTGTCTTGAAGTCAGGACGTTCTTGTATCATGAGGGCAAGGGTGTCAAAGGAGCTGTCAAGGGATCTCAGCAGCGTCTTGACGATTTCATGCTTGGTGATCTCAATGGCGCCGAGAGCCTGAAGCTCATTTGTGATGTCGGTGAGGCGATCAAACGTGAGCTGGACATTTTCATTGTGGTTTCTCTTGAAGCGGTTGAAGAGGTTGCGAAGAACACTGATCCTTTGATCTCTCTGTGTTGAGACGCCTTCATTGACCTTGGATAGCCAGTCCCAGACTAGCTTTGACGTCTCCAGAGCACTCACACGGCCATACTGTCCTTTTTTCAGATGACCACAGATGATGTTCTTTGCAGTTGAGTCCAGTTGAATGAACTTCTTGACATCAGTAGGGGTGACACCTTCACCAGTTTTGGGAATGCCATTCTTGACGACATACCAGAGGTCGACATCAATGGCTTCAAGATGCATGCGCATCTTATTCTTCCAGTAGGGATATTCAGTTCCATCGAACACGGGGCAGGCAGCGGAGACTTTGATTATCCCTGCAGTCGACATAGCTAAACTCCAGGTGGTTAAACCGAATCACACAGAACAAGGGAGTACCTTGCTCTGATACCAATTGAAAGTGCTAGTTATCGACTAGAGGGGGGTGAATAGGCGATTTTTATCAAAGTCTTCAAAACGTGGAAGTTTCGAAGACAAACGATAGAAATAACCTAATTGATATGCAGCGGAAGATAAACTACAACAAGCAAGCCATAGTCAAGTATGCAATAGCGTTAACGTACGAAGACTAATAGCAGCTAGGTAGTAGGATCAGGATGGAAGATAGTATGAAGCCAATCAACAATAGTAGTCAAGCAATGAAGTCAATCAAGTTAGACAGATAAGCAACGACTTCATGAAGACAAACTCAAGGTAAAGGAGGGAAGAGATAGAACCAGTCACTTGTTGAAGACACAGGATTTGTTGGACCAGTTCCAGTTGCTGTGACAACTGTACGTCTGGTTGGGGAGGCTGAGATTCAACTTAGATGACCGTGTCTTCACCTTATTCCCCTTGAGCTAAGGTCACTTAGTCCTCTCCCAATTACTCTGGTAAGTCTTCAAGGTAGACTTCCAAACCTTCACAGACTTCGTTCACCCGGGAATCCACAATGACTCTTGGATGCTCAGAACACAACGCCTAACCGGCTGGAGGATGCACAATCCTCAAGTGTAGTAAGTCTTCAGGTCACACAGATAGAAAGACTTCAGTGATGCCTAACACTCTTTGGCTCTGGGTGTTTGGGCTTTGTGCTCGCAAGGATTTCTCTCTCTCAAATGCTTCGAGGTGGGTTGCTCTCAAAACGACAAAAGCCGTATGCTAACTCTGAGCAGCCGCCAATTTATGGTGTAGGGGGTGGGCTATTTATAGCCACAAGGCAACCCGACCTGATTTGTTCGAAATGACCCTGGGTCACTAAGGAACTGACACGTGTTCCAACGGTCAGATTTTAAACACACGCGGCAACTTTACTTGGGCTACAAGCAAAGCTGACTTATCCAACTCTGGATAAGATTTGCTCTCATTGTCTTCGCTCGAAGACATAGGATTTGGGTTGAGCATCACTTCAGTCACTCTGACTTAGTTCACTTGGACCCCACTTAACAGTACGGTGGTTCCTATGACTCAACACAGAAGAAGAGGAAACAACGAAACAACTCAGTCTTCGCGCTCCATAGTCTTCACTCAATGTCTTCTCATGTCATAGTCTTCAATGTGAACCTCTTCACACACCACCATTGTCTTCAATGTCTTCATACATTTTTAGGGGTCATCTCCGGTAGCTAAACCGAATCAATGAGGGACACTACCTGCGTTATCCTGCAATTCTCACAAACGCATTAGTCCCTCAACCAACTTTGTCGTCAATACTCCAAAACCAACTAGGGGTGGCACTAGATGCACTTACAGATGATAAAGCACTCACTGGAATCACACAATAGTATATATTTTTGTGCACTTCAAATGTATGGTTGAAATCACTCTTGTTTACCAGTGCTGAGATTATATCGAAAGATTATCAAGAACTTCCAGTAGAGTTAAAGCACTGGCTGGGATACAGTTCATTGTATTGTCTTGTGTAGTTCCACTAAAATGTATGATTGGCACAACATGATCCCTGTTTGCACAAGTAGGAACAAGGTGAAACCTTCATTAGCTTAGTGAGAAAGGATAGGAAGGCATTAGCATATTACTCAAACAGTAGCATCAAATTCATGATGGACAATACGCAAAACATTGCCTCATTGAACCAATGGCAATAAATTGACATGCAAAACAATAGCACTATTATGTCATGACACTAATAATATTCCCTCCCTGCTCCACCACATGATTCACCTCCATAGACAAACATTCACACATACATGATTCAGCATGGGGTCCTACTAAAGATTTGTTTAACTCCAACAGGAAAATTAGGCAGTAATAAATTAGTTGTACTTAAGTACTCCTAATTAATTAAGTGAGACAGTAGAATTGGAAGGGCTCCCTGGAGGATCGTCTCACGTGTAAGGTAGTCGTTGCCGGAGCCCTTGAATAGCCTCGACTGAGGCCTCTGGCTTCAGCAAGATCGCCTTGGCACTGTTTATTCTTCTTCCTCCTCCTCTTGATGCTCTGTTTCTCTTTCTCCTCACCAGTTGGTGAAACCAAGTACATGATTGGCCTTCTAATTCAGAATTGGTTTTGTTAGTGAGGGAGTACAAGTGTACTAGTAAAAAAACAGCATTATTTTCTCATGTTAGTCGGAAAATAGAGATGAACACATGCATTAAATACCATTCTTACCTAAAGGAAGGTTATGGCGCCAATATGGATGATGAGGATTGGAACATAGATCTCCCTTTGTGCAGTTCCACCAAAATGAAACGACTGTTCCATCTGACATTCCAGTTAAACAGCACAAAAGTCACTTCTTTTAAGAAGAGTTTTGTCCAGTGCACCAAAAGGTCACAATAGCAACCAGGTGAATTGGATATCCCTGTTTGCACAAAAAGGCACAGAGGAAACAGTCAGAGTCTCAAACAATTACAGGCAAAAACATTTGGCTAAACTTGTCAGAGTCTCAAACAATTACAGGCAAAAACAGCGGCATGGCTTCGTTTTTACCAGGGACATTATATTAAGAACAGCTAAGGCTGCGTTCGGTTCACAGGTTTGGTGCAGGATTTTCGTAGGAACACAATTCCTACGGTATTCTTTCCCTTCCAACCATTCGGAACACGGGAAAGGTGAATAGTGTTTCATAGTAAAGCTGGTCTGGTAGTACTGATTCCGTCGGATTAGAAACATCCACGCGCTGCTCATTTTTTGGGCGGAAGCCCGAGGCAGGCGCTCGCTGCCATGCATTAGACAGGTTGTTGTGTTGTGTTTGCCGGAATAAAAAATCAACCTATGTGTGGTACGTGAGGTGAGGACAAGAGTAGTCACTGTGCAGCTGAATAAACAAATAGCATCTCATACTGCCAAGCATGCTACTCTAAAAAAACAAATCTGTACATTTCGTAGTCCATCCGAACACATTCTCTTGAGAGTTTCCTCCGGTTCGCTGTTCCATAGTTTTATACCTACGTTCCTTTCCTATTCCTCTATTTTCATCAAGACCTATGTTTTCTGCCCCTTTATTCCGACCGGAGCCTAAATATTTGGTTTAAGGGCATGGGACAGTGGGTGCACCAGCAGTACAACACCATGTACGTAAACAGGGGCATAAAGTGGTGATTCATAGTTTGTTGCCCCGAGAAACAAACATCCAAGAAACATATCTGGGTTGGTCCCATTTTTGTTCACTCTAGCCACCTACTCCTATGTGTGGATAGCAAATCTAGTCCTGGTCATACCACTGTGTACAGCGTTACCCCTATATTTCCCTTTTCGACAAACAGACCGGTTGGATGACCAGTCTGTACTACTTTCATCCCCTTTCCTTCCTGTTTGTACCAAGTCCGATGTACATACTAAATTCTCCCACCCCCACTTTATTTCAGTGACAAGTATTTTCAGACGGAGGGAGTACAAGATTCGACTCCATGAAGTAGCTTTACCTCTAACAATAGAAGAAGAAAAAATAGGTGACATTGGACCATCCGATCGAGAGGGGCTGAGAGGTAGAAAATGATGCACATGCAGCGACGTAGCGAGCTGGGGAAGTAGAGCTAAGGTGGTTTCGAACGAAGATATACCTGAAGGTCGTCGGGATGTGGATAGGTGGGCGGCGGGAGGCCGGATCCGCCCACAGGCAACGACGAAGGGATCGGAGGACCTCCTGCGCCGGCGCTCGGCCAGAGATAACGGTGCGGCCGGCAGTGGGTCTCCTCCCTCGCTGTCGACGAAGGCCTACACGCCGCCCCTCCTCCCCTTCACCGGCAGAGGGGGATACATCCGGATCTGTAACCAACGGTGAGGATAGAAAGCCAGTGTTTTTTGAAGGGAGAAAGACAGTGTTACTACTATCTTGTTTAGATCTGGAGAGGATGAGAGTGTGTCAATAGAGCAGCCCTAGCAAGCAAGCGTGGAGGCTCCAACCTATATATAAGTAGTGGGGTAGTTTTCCTTTTTCACTCCATCAAAACAATCGTTTAGAATTGTGTACTACTACATGCCAGGTCACGGTTTTTTTTAGTTGTTAATTGTTTTTTGAGATATCTACCCGCTTGTTCCAACTGGTGTTACGGTGTGCCAGGTCGCACTTTGTATCGTTCAAGTCTGGTACTACAAGTCCCTCCATTAAATGAACAACCACCCCCTCGTAAAAATTGTGAACAAGCCCATGGCTAAAATTAGCGGATACGTGGGTTGCCCCAACATGCATTATTATTTATATTTTCTACTCCCTCCGTTCCTAAATATAAGCCTTTTTTATTAGCCACGCCTAAGACAAGAATTTTTTTATTAGCAGTGAACCCCACATGTCATAGACACAAAAATTGTGGCAAGATTCCCTTAGGCAAGCCAAAGTGTGTCTAACAATTTGAGCAACTCAGGTTAGGCAAGTGTGGAAAGTGTAGGAAAAATAATGTGGCAACATAAGACAAACATAGTCACAATCCAAACAGCCCCGTGATTTTCTGTGACATGCATAAAAATTCGGTTAGTTAAATTTATAGTCAAAATTTGGCAAGGTGCATCAAATCAACACATGCAAGTATCAAAAGGAAAGTCACGGCATGCATGCATGTGTTGTACTCCCTCCGTTTCCAACTATAAGTCTTTTTAGAGATTGCAACAACTGACTACTCCCTCCGTTCCTAAATGTAAGTCTTTTTAGGGATTCCACTATAAACTACATACGGTTGTATATAGACATATTTTAGAGTGTAGATTCACTCATTTTGTTTCGTATGTAGTTCATAGTGAAATCTCTAAAAAGACTTATATTTTGGAACGGAGGGGGTACATACGAAGCAGAATATGTCTACTCCTACATACGAAGTAGCCCATTTGAAATGTGTAAAAAGACTTCTATCGAGTGCAGTGCTTTGATGTGTCGCGTCAACTCGTACAAGACCGAGAAATTTGATTACTACGACGCCCTCTCCCTCGCGGACTAAGCTCTGGTGCCTTAACTGCACCTGCCTTTGGCTGCATGACAGGTGGGCCAACCACCTGTTGGGCCCACCTGTCATGGATGCAAAGTCAGGAGCAGTAAGTAGAAGCTTTCGCTACACGCTATCCCTCCCGCACGAGGTGGACGGACATGCAGCAGTGGATTCGATACTGTAGAAGTAGGAGTAACATCATTGTTCATCTTCTCGAAGAGGCGAAGAGCCAAGCGCAAACTGAACGTGGCAGTTGCGAACGCTCGCATGGTGCGGTTCCTTGGAGTACTAGCCAGGCTCTTGCATGAGACAAAATTGCTATTGTTTAACAATTAAACTCCATTATCCATTGGTTGATACTCATTCTGCATAGGTCCACGCGCTTAGCACCGTTTCCTCCTGGGGTCACCAATGTTTATTTGCTAATTAATAGCATTCCATGCAATGAACTAGCCATTGCAAGTCATTAAAAGCATGCACACCTCTCATCTCTTATTGGTTGATACGTATGTCAAGAAACAAGAAACAAGGTAGAAATTAATGCACCGCGCTAAGTGTTTTGGGACTATTTGGTTTTCGTAAGATGACTTACACACCTAGACGGAGGGAGTAGTATAGACCTGTAAACCGGAAAGGAGTATTTGCCTTTCTAGAGATTTCAACAAGTGACTAGACTTCGGCTCAAAAAAACAAGTGACTAGACTACATCATGTGCAGTACACCCTCCCTTCCGGTTTATAGGGCTCAAATCTCAAATCTCATGAACCAACGCATTTTGCTATTGGAGGAATGTATCTCGTACTTTACAAAACTACCCTAATTAAACTCATGCATTAATTACGTAGTTCTCTTGTTTTCCTCTACGCCTTGGTCGCGGTGCACAATATTGAGCACTCCTATATGACTAGCCGCTCTATCTACATGCAGGACATTTCAAAGCATCCGGGCCCGCATGCCATCCACAAAATCACAACGAGGTGCTATAGTAGAGACTCACCTGTCACCCCTGTGTGGCCGTCATGACCCGTCATATCACAAAACCCACACCTTTACAAGCAGTGGTAAGGTGGCCTCCAAGTTGGACTGGACGAAGCAACC
The DNA here is from genome assembly GCF_002162155.2 of Triticum dicoccoides. Taxonomy (NCBI): domain Eukaryota; kingdom Viridiplantae; phylum Streptophyta; class Magnoliopsida; order Poales; family Poaceae; genus Triticum; species Triticum dicoccoides. Next base: position 555,845,478 of record NC_041387.1, read on the forward strand.
ATCATTTCATTGGAATGCTCATTCAAGCCCTTTCTTCCCTTTCTTGAAGAAAACCTCACTCCAGGCTACTCACTTATGCCATTTTTCTTCTCTACCGACGAAGGAAAGGTGGGCGAATCAGTTATGCTGCTATATTTTCATTCCAACAATCTTCTTTTTGCAAAGCACCGACCAATTCTCACATCCTATTCTTTTCCCGTTTTCATTGCGATTGTGGTTTCCTTTTGATTGCTTTTTGTTTGTTAGTTCATTGATGGATCCTGGAGCACTAGGCAAAGAGTTGTTGGCGGACAACCCACTGGAGACAGCGATCTCCAGGGAGCGAGCACCGACCAATGAGTTGACCATGTTGGCGGGCCAACCCATGGAGACGAAGAACTCCAAGAAACAAGCACTGGCCAAAGAGTTGAGGACGTTGGCGGACAAACTCCTCAAAGAAAGTTGGAAAACAGCAAGGGCCCCATCGTGCCTACCCCAGGAACTCTGATTACCACCTATGTGAGGCTCAAGACTGAGTTTGAGGAGATAGTCGCCGTTGAGAAGCAGTATTCCCCTGCCAAGGTGATGGCCCCCATCGAGGACGAGGAGATGGCCCCCGGAGGGATGAGATCCCCCGGTGAGCTGCACAAGGTAAAAAAATAATGGCTTATTACCATAGTTGTGGTTTTTGATTGTTTGCAATGTGCTTGCTTTTTGATTATTTGCAATGTGCTTGCTAATATGTTAGGGTTGTGCAGGTGCCGCTGGTTGTCCTTGATGATTCTGATGTCGTGGCCCGTCCTATTGGCATCGCCCCGGAGATCGATTCCGATGCCGCTGTCCATCCTGTGGACATCGCCCTAGAGATCGATTCTGACGTCGCGGTCATTCCTAAGGACATCGCCCCAGAAATCAATTTCCATGCCCCTGTCCGTGCTGTGGTCATTGCCCGAGAGATCAATGACAAGAAATAGTTGGTCGCGCTAATCCTTCAGGGTAGTTTGCATTGCCCTGTGTTTAATTACCAGAACGATGCGTGTTATCAAACCATCTTCGGGCTAGTGCACTGTCTTGTGTGGGCGGATCTTGCTACTTTTGTTTTATAGCGAACCATGCGATGAATCATGCGAACCCTCTCCGAGTTATGGAAATAGATGTATCCTCACCAGCTTTTGATGTAATATATGGCATGCTTAGATGTAAGTTTGAACTGTTTATCATATCAGCAGGGCTTGTTTGATGATTCTTGGTGTTAGTAGGCTAGCTACTGTGCGAGCTATAGTACTTGCAAAACACTCACCGAAGAGAAACGTTGGGGGTGATGAGCTCGTGGTATGCTTATACTTATCCCTCGTCGATCGACCAATAGCCCTAGCTCCTAAAATTGTAGGCTTAGCGATCGATCAGACAATAGTCGACATACATTCAGGCCTCATTTGGTTCATAGGGTAGGAAAATCGTAGCAAAAGTACAGAGAACGTGCAACACAAAATCATAGCAGTGCAGAGACGTACTCCCTCCGTTCCAAAATAGATGACCTAGGCGGGCTAGTTTGGCCTAGTGGGTTTCAGTGATATGACGTGGTACAGTGCCGTCCAGTCTTCGCGTGTGGTAGCAGTATTGCGGGTACAGTAAGTTTTCTTGAAGAAGCGGAATTCAACGAAGTCATGATGGTTCTTTGTCCGAACAACTTACAGTGGGAAAGGTTGGGCCTGCGATACGACCGGGGTAGACCAGGATAATTTTGTGCATTGCAGGTGGACCAGGATGGTCGACGTCCCACATGTCGGCGAATGAAAGTATTCTTTCTGATATAGAGGACGAGCAACGAGTATTCATTGTTTATTTTGATGAAAGCTATTGTCTCCATTGTTACTCCTTGACTTTGTCAATGCCTCTCTCTCCTCCACATAAGTGGGGACTACTTCCTGTGCATGCAGCGGGCAGCTGGCGTCTTGAGGGGCCAGGGCGGTGAGAGCGGGCTCCGGAAGCGGTCCAAACTCCAGCATGGCCCACCTCACATTATCACCATATATTTCTTGGAGTCCGTGCGCGGCGGGCGGGCGATCTCTTCTCCCTCCCCCGTTTCTCTCTTCTCAGCCGATGCCCGCCGAGCGATTAGATTTCGGCTATCGACGGTTTATTCAATTACGGTCCCACATGTCAGTGAAATTGCAAGACAACGCGTGTCCCCTTTAGTGAGCAGCGTGCGAGCCAGACTGTCGGGGTTGCGACGCGTATGAGTCGTAAGTGTGCCGCCTTTTCCTTTAGAACTTACGAAGCGTAACATTTTCGCGCGATCGATCAATAGAAATCCAGAACAAAATGACGAGGGCGGTGCTTTCCCACTCGTTAGGCGGGCTAGTTCGAGTGATATGACGTGCTACAGTTGTTGGAAATATGCCCTAGAGGCAATAATAAAAGTGTTATTATTATATTTCCTTGTTCATGATAATTGTCTTTTATTCATGCTATAACTGTATTATCCGGAAATCGTAATACACGTGTGAATACATAGACCACAATATGTCCCTAGTGAGCCTCTAGTTGACTAGCTCGTTGTGATCAACAGATAGTCATGGTTTCCTGGCTATGGACATTGGATGTCGTTGATAACGGGATCACATCATTAGGAGAATGATGTGATGGACAAGACCCAATCCTAAGACTAGCACAAAAGATCGAGTAGTTCATTTGCTAGAGCTTTGCGAATGTCAAGTATCTCTTCCTTTGACCATGAGATCGTATAACTCCTGGATACCGTAGGAGTGCTTTGGGTGTATCAAACGTCACAACGTAACTGGGTGACTATAAAGGTGCACTACAGGTATCTCCGAAAGTATCTATTGTTTTATGCGGATCGAGACTGGAATTTGTCACTCCGTGTAAACGGAGAGGTATCTCTGGGCCCACTCGGTAGGACATCATCATATGCGCAATGTGACCAAGGATTTGATCACGGGATGATGTGTTACAGAACGAGTAAAGTGACTTGCCGATAACGAGATTGAACAAGGTATTGGATACCGACGATCGAATCTCGGGCAAGTAAAATACCGCTAGACAAAGGGAATTGAATACGGGATTGATTAAGTCCTTGACATCGTGGTTCATCCGATGAGATCATCGTGGAACATGTGGGAGCCAACATGGGTATCCAGATCCCGCTGTTGGTTATTGACTGGAGAACGTCTCGGTCATGTCTGCATGTCTCCCGAACCCGTAGGGTCTACACACTTAAGGTTCGATGACGCTAGGGTTATAAAGGAAGCTTGTATGTGGTTACCGAATGTTGTTCGGAGTCCCGGATGAGATCCCGGACGTCACGAGGAGTTCCGGAATGGTCCGGAGGTAAAGATTTATATATAGGAAGTCCTGTTTCGGCCATCGGGACAAGTTTCGGGGTCATCGGTATTGTACCGGGACCACCGGAAGGGTCCCGGGGGCCCACCGGGTGGGGCCACCTGCCCCGGGGGGCCACATGGGATGTAGGGGGTGCGCCTTGGCCTACATGGGCCAAGGGCACCAGCCCCAAGAGGCCCATGCGCAAGGAAACTTGGAGAGGGAAGAGTCCTAAAGGGGGAAGGCACCTCCGAGGTGCCTTGGGGAGGATGGACTCCTCCCCATCCTTAGCCGCACCCCTTCCTTGGAGGAGGGGGCAAGGCTGCGCCTCCCCCCTCTCCCTTGGCCCTATATATAGTGGGGAAAAGGAGGAGCAATCATACCTAAGGCCTTTGGTTGCCTCCCTCTCCCTCCCGTGACACATCTCCTCTCCCGTAGGTGCTCGGCGAAGCCCTGCAGGATTGCCACGCTCCTCCACCACCACCACGCCGTTGTGCTGCTGTTGGATGGAGTCTTCCTCAACCTCTCCCTCTCTCCTTGCTGGATCAAGGCGTGGGAGACATCGTCGAGCTGTACGTGTGTTGAACGCGGAGGTGCCGTCCGTTCGGCACTAGGATCATCGGTGATCTGAATCACGACGAGTACGACTCCATCAACCCCGTTCACTTGAACGCTTCCGCTTAGCGATCTACAAGGGTATGTAGATGCACTCTCCTTCTACTCGTTGCTGGTCTCTCCATAGATAGATCTTGGTGTTACGTAGGAAAATTTTTGAATTTCTGCTACGTTCCCCAACAGTGGTATCAGAGCTAGGTCTATTGCGTAGATTCTTTGCACGAGTAGAACACAAAGTAGTTGTGGGCGTCGATATTGTTCAATATGCTTGCCGTTACTAGTCTTATCTTGATTCGGCGGCATCGTGGGATGAAGCGGCCCGGACCAACCTTACACGTACGCTTACGTGAGACCGGTTCCACCGACAAACATGCACTAGTTGCATAAGGTGGCTGGCGGGTGTCTGTCTCTCCCACTTTAGTCGGATCGGATTCGATGAAAAGGGTCCTTATGAAGGGTAAATAGCAATTGGCATATCACGTTGTGGTTCATGCGTAGGTAAGAAACGTTCTTGCTAGAAACCCATAGCAGCCACGTAAAACATGCAACAACAATTAGAGGACGTCTAACTTGTTTTTGCAGGGTATGCTATGTGATGTGATATGGCCAAAGGATGTGATGAATGATATATGTGATGTATGAGATTGATCATGTTCTTGTAATAGGATTCACGACTTGCATGTCGATGAGTATGACAACCGGCAGGAGCCATAGGAGTTGTCTTTATTTTTTGTATGACCTGCGTGTCATTGAAGAACGCCATGTAAATTACTTTACTTTATTGCTAAACGCGTTAGCCATAGAAGTAGAAGTAGTCGTTGGCGTGACAACTTCATGAAGACACGATGATGGAGATCATGATGATGGAGATCATGGTGTCATGCCGGTGACAAGATGATCATGGAGCCCCGAAGATGAAGATCAAAGGAGCTATATGATATTGGCCATATCATGTCACTACTCTTATTTGATTGCATGTGATGTTTATCATGTTTATACATCTTATTTGCTTAGAACGACGGTAGTAAATAAGATGATCCCTCATTAAAATTTCAAGAAGTGTTCTCCCCTAACTGTGCACCGTTGCTACAGTTCGTCGTTTCGAAGCACCACGTGATGATCGGGTGTGATAGATTCTTACGTTCACATACAACGGGTGTAAGACAGTTTTACACAGCAAAAACACTTAGGGTTAACTTGACGAGCCTAGCATGTACAGACATGGCCTCGGAACACGGAGACCGAAAGGTCGAGCATGAGTCATATAGAAGATACGATCAACATGAAGATGTTCACCAATGATGACTAGTCCGTCTCACGTGATGATCGGACACGGCCTAGTTGGACTCGGATCATGTAATCACTTAGATGACTAGAGGGATGTCTATCTGAGTGGGAGTTCATAAGATGAACTTAATTATCCTGAACATAGTCAAAAGACCTTTTGCAAATTATGTCGTAGCTCGCGCTATAGTTCTACTGTTTAGATATGTTCCTAGAGAAAATATAGTTGAAAGTTGATAGTAGCGATTATGCGATCAGTAGAAAGCTTATGTCCTTAATGCACTGCTCAGTGTGCTGAACCCCAAACGTCGTTTGTGGATGTTTCGAACATCGAACATACACGTTTTGATAACTACGTGATAGTTCAGTTAAATGGTTTAAGTAGAGGCACCAAAGACGTTTTCGAAACGTCGCGGAACATATGAGATGTTTCGAGGGCTGAAATTGGGATTTCAAGCTCGTGCCCACGTCAAGAGGTATGAGACCTCCGACAATTTTCTTAGCCTACAAACTAAGGGAGAAAAGCTCAATCGTTGAGCTTGTGCTCAGATTGTCTGAGTGCAACAATCACTTGAATCGAGTGGGAGTTGATCTTCCAAATGAGATAGTGATGTTTCTCCAAAGTCATTGCCACCAAGCTGCTAGAGCTTCGTGATGAACTATAAAGGGATAGATAAGATGATCCTTGAGGTATTCACGATGTTTGACACCGCGAAAGTAGAAATCAAGAAGGAGCATCAATTGTTGATGGTTGGTGAAACCACTAGTTTCAAGAAGGGCAAGGGAACAAAGGGATACTTCATGAAACGGCAATTCAGCTGCTGCTCAAGTGAAGAAACCCAAGGTTGAACCCAAACCCGAGACTAAGTGCTTCTGTAATAAGGAGAACAACCACTGGAGCAGCATTACCCTAGATACTTGGTAGATGAGAAGGCTGGCAAGGTCGATAGAAGTATATTGTATATACATTATGTTAATGTGTACTTTACTAGTACTCCTAGTAGCACCAGGGTATTAGATACCGGTTCGGTTGCTAAGTGTTAGTAACTCGAAATAAAAGCTACGGAATAAACGAAGACTAGCTAAAGGAGAGCTGACGATATATGTTGGAAGTGTTTCCAAGGTTGATATGATCAAGCATCACACGCTCCCTCTACCACCGAGATTGGTGTTTGCGTTGAGCATAGACATGATTGGATTATGTCTATCGCAATACGGTTATTCATTTAAGGAGAATAATGGTTACTCTATTTTTGAATAATACCTTCAATGGTCTTGCACCTAAAGGAATGGTTTATTGAATCTCGATCGTAGTGATACACATGTTCATGCCAAAAGATAGTAATGATAGTACCACCTATTTGTGGCACTGCCACGTAAGTCATATCGGTATAAAATGCATGAAGAAGCTCCATGTTGATGGATCTTTGGACTCACTCATTTTTGAAAAGTTTGAGACATGCGAACCATGTCTATTGGTATATATGCATGAAGAAACTCCATGCAAATGGACCGTTTGAACTCACTTGATTTTGAATCACTTGAGATATGCAAATCATACCACATGGGCAAGATGACTGAAAAGCCTCGGTTTCAGTAAGATGGAACAAGATAGCAACTTGTTGGAAGCAACACATTTTGATGTGTGCAGTCCAATGAGTGCTGAGGCATGCAGTGAATATCGTTATGTTCTTACTTCACAGATGATTCGAGTAAATGTTGAGTATATTTACTTGATGAAACACAAGTCTGAATTATTGAATGGTTCAAGTAATTTCAGAGTGAAGTAGCAGATCATTGTGACAAGAGGATAAAATGTCTATGATATGATCATAGAGATGAATATCTGAGTTACGAGTTTTGGCACACAATTAAGACATTGTGGAAATTGTTTCGCAATTAATACCGCCCGGAACACCATAGTGTAATGATGTGTCCGAACATCATAGTTGCACCCTATTGGATATGGTGCATGCCATGATGTCTCTTATCGAATTACCGCAATTGTTCATGGGTTAGGCATTAGAGACGACCACATTCACTTTAAATAGGGCACCGCGTAATTCCGATGAGATGACACCGTATGAATTATGGTTTAGAGAAACCTAAGTTGTCGTTTCTTAAAAGTTTGGGGCTGCGACGCTTATATGAAAAAGTTTCAGGTTGATAAGCTCGAACCCAAAGCGGATAAAATGCATCTTCATAGGAAACCCAAAACAGTTGGGTATACCTCCTAATTCAGATCCGAAAGCAATATGGATTGTTTCTAGAATCGGGTCCTTTCTCGAGGAAAAGTTTCTCTCGAAAGAATTGAGTGGGAGGATGGTGGAAACTTGATGAGGTTATTGAACTGTCTCTTCAACTAGTGTGTGGCAGGGCACAGGAAGTTGTTCCTGTGGCACCTACACCAATTGAAGTGGAAGCTTATGATATTGATCATGAAACTTCGGATCAAGTCACTACCAAACCTCGTAGGATGACAAGGACACGTACTACTTCGGAGTGGTACGGTGATCCTGTCTTAAAAGTCATGTTGCTAGACAACAATGAACCTACGAGCTATGGAGAAGCGATGGTGGGCCCAAATTCCGACAAATGGTTAGAAGCCATGAAATCCGAGATAGTATCCATATATCAGAACAAAGCATGGACTTTGATGGACTTGCCCGATGATTGGCAATCCATTGAGATAAATGGATCTTTAAGAAGAAGACGGACGTGGATGGTAATGTCACCGTCCATGAAGCTCGACTTGTGGCGAAAAGTTTTTCACAAGTTCAAGGAGTTGACTACGATGAGATTTTCTCATCCGTAGAGATGCTTAAAGTCCGTCGGATTCATGTTAGCATTAGCTGTATTTATGAAATCTGGCAGATGGATATCAAAACGAGTTTCCTTACCAGTTTTCGTGAGGAAAGGTTGTATATAATACAATCAGAAAGTTTTTGTCGATCCTAAGGATGCTAAAAGGTATGCTAGCTCCAGCGATCCTTCTAAGGACTGGAGTGAGCATCTCGGAGTTGGAATGTATGCTTTGATGATGATCAAAGATTTTGGGTTTGTACAAAGTTTATGAGAAACTTGTATTTCCAAAGAAGTGAGTGGGAGCACTATAGAATTTCTGATGAGTATATGTTGTTGACATATTGATGATCAGAAATGATGTAGAATTTCTAGAAAGCATATAGGGTTATTTGAAAGGTGTTTTTCAATATAAAACCTGGATTAAGCTACTTGAACATTGAGCATCAAGATCTATAAGGATAGATCAAAATGCTTAATAATACTTTCAAATGAGCACATACCTTGACATGATCTTGAAGGTATTCAAGATGGATCAGTCAAAGAAGAAGTTCTTGCCTGAATTGTAAGGTACGAAGTTAAGACATAAAGCTCGACCACGGCAGAATAGAGAGAAAGGACGAAGGTCGTCCCCTATGCTTAAGACGTAGGCTCTTCAGTATGCTATGTTGTGTACCGCACCTGAAGTGTGCCTTGCCATGAGTCAGTCAAGGGGTACAAGAGTGATCCAAGAATGGCTCACAGGACAGCGGTCAAAGTTATCCTTAGTAACTAGTGGACTAAGGAATTTTCTCGATTATGGAGGTGGTAAAAGAGTTTGTCGTAAAGGTTACGACGATGCAAGCTTGACAACTTCCGGATAGCTCTGAGTGGAGATACCGGATACATATAATGGAGCAACAATTTAGAATAGCTCCAAGTAGAACAGTTATTTGGAATAGCTCCAAATAGAGCGTGGTAGCTGCATCTAGGAGATGACATAGAGATTTGTAAAACACACACGGATCTGAAAGGTTCAGACCCGTTGACTAAAACCTCTCTCACAAGCAACATGATCAAACTTAAAACTCATTAGTATTAATCACATAGTGATGTGAACTAGACTACTGATTCTAGTAAACTCTTGGGTGTTAGTCACATGGCGATGTGACCTGTGAGTGTTAATCACATGACAATGTGAACTAGATTATTGACTCTAGTGCAAGTGGGAGACTGTTGGAAATATGCCCTAGAGGCAATAATAAAAGTGTTATTATTATATTTCCTTGTTCATGATAATTGTCTTTTATTCATGCTATAACTGTATTATCCGGAAATCGTAATACACGTGTGAATACATAGACCACAATATGTCCCTAGTGAGCCTCTAGTTGACTAGCTCGTTGTGATCAACAGATAGTCATGGTTTCCTGGCTATGGACATTGGATGTCGTTGATAACGGGATCACATCATTAGGAGAATGATGTGATGGACAAGACCCAATCCTAAGACTAGCACAAAAGATCGAGTAGTTCATTTGCTAGAGCTTTGCGAATGTCAAGTATCTCTTCCTTTGACCATGAGATCGTATAACTCCTGGATACCGTAGGAGTGCTTTGGGTGTATCAAACGTCACAACGTAACTGGGTGAGTATAAAGGTGCACTACAGGTATCTCCGAAAGTATCTATTGTTTTATGCGGATCGAGACTGGAATTTGTCACTCCGTGTAAACGGAGAGGTATCTCTGGGCCCACTCGGTAGGACATCATCATATGCGCAATGTGACCAAGGATTTGATCACGGGATGATGTGTTACAGAACGAGTAAAGTGACTTGCCGATAACGAGATTGAACAAGGTATTGGATACCGACGATAGAATCTCGGGCAAGTAAAATACCGCTAGACAAAGGGAATTGAATACGGGATTGATTAAGTCCTTGACATCGTGGTTCATCCGATGAGATCATCGTGGAACATGTGGGAGCCAACATGGGTATCCAGATCCCGCTGTTGGTTATTGACTGGAGAACGTCTCGGTCATGTCTGCATGTCTCCCGAACCCGTAGGGTCTACACACTTAAGGTTCGATGACGCTAGGGTTATAAAGGAAGCTTGTATGTGGTTACCGAATGTTGTTCGGAGTCCCGGATGAGATCCCGGACGTCACGAGGAGTTCCGGAATGGTCCGGAGGTAAAGATTTATATATAGGAAGTCCTGTTTCGGCCATCGGGACAAGTTTCGGGGTCATCGGTATTGTACCGGGACCACCGAAAGGGTCCCGGGGGCCCACCGGGTGGGGCCACCTGCCCCGGGGGGCCACATGGGCTGTAGGGGGTGCGCCTTGGCCTACATGGGCCAAGGGCACCAGCCCCAAGAGGCCCATGCGCAAGGAAACTTGGAGAGGGAAGAGTCCTAAAGGGGGAAGGCACCTCCGAGGTGCCTTGGGGAGGATGGACTCCTCCCCATCCTTAGCCGCACCCCCTTCCTTGGAGGAGGGGGCAAGGCTGCGCCTCCCCCCTCTCCCTTGGCCCTATATATAGTGGGGAAAAGGAGGAGCAATCATACCTAAGGCCTTTGGTTGCCTCCCTCTCCCTCCCGTGACACATCTCCTCTCCCGTAGGTGCTCGGCGAAGCCCTGCAGGATTGCCACGCTCCTCCACCACCACCACGCCGTTGTGCTGCTGTTGGATGGAGTCTTCCTCAACCTCTCCCTCTCTCCTTGCTGGATCAAGGCGTGGGAGACATCGTCGAGCTGTACGTGTGTTGAACGCGGAGGTGCCGTCCGTTCGGCACTTGATCATCGGTGATCTGAATCACGACGAGTACGACTCCATCAACCCCGTTCACTTGAACGCTTCCGCTTAGCGATCTACAAGGGTATGTAGATGCACTCTCCTTTCTACTCGTTGCTGGTCTCTCCATAGATAGATCTTGGTGATACGCGTAGGAAAATTTTGAATTTCTGCTACGTTCCCCAACAACAGTGCCGTCCACTTGCTCCATTTTTATGTAAGCAAGAGTTTACACTCTTACGCGGGAGGAGTGCGAAACACCATGGATCTGATTTTGATCGAGGGATAACTGTTCCCTACCAAATAATGGAGGATTGTTAGCGATTATAGCATGATAGTTAGGTCATCTCCAGCGCTGGCCCACAAATTTACACTGGCATCTGTCCGAGGACACTGATGGATGCCATCCGATGCTGCTCGCATACCTTTCGACAACTATATGAACTAACCGGACGAAATTCATGCAAACAAAGCAAATTTCAAATTAACCGGATGAAATTCATTACATTTCAAAAACTTTTCCTACAAACTGGACGAAATTCATTACATATTTCACACAAACCACACTAAACCTACTGTAAACCTAATCTAAACAATCGTCGGCGCCCGACCACCATGTCCGGCCATGAACCCGAGAAAGCCGGCCATTGCCTTTGCCTCCTCCTCATCCGCCTCGATAACCTCCTCCTCCGGCCGAAGCACAAGGTTATGAAGATTTCCGCCTCCACGTCGCCGTCAAGTGGCTAATAGGCCACTGACGTTTACCCCACCAAGCTTGGCATCGACTGAGTGGAGTAGCGGTGGCCTTCCCGGGACTAGAGCGGCGACGACCTACCGTGTACTACTCTTCCTCGCTGCCGGCTGCGCCCACGCACGCGCGCTAGCTTCGTGGTCGTGGCGATGGAGGGCGGCCCGGGGGGTGCCGGCGATCTCCTTCGTTTGCTCCTGCGACAGTACGTCGAAGAGAGCTTTGGAGCGTGCCCGAAGCGGAGCCGTCGATGTCCCTCGTCTGCTCCTGCAACAGTACATCCAAGAGAGCTTCGGAGTGCCAGGAGGCCATGGTTGAAGTGGTGCCGACAGAAGGAAGGGAACGGAGGAGAATAAGTGTGGGTCTTTGGCTATGGCTGGGAGCTGGGGCTCAAGTTAATATAGCGGGCGAATGGCAATGAGTCGCGGCAGATGGATGGACAACTGGCGCCGGAGTAGGTTCGTCGAGCGTGAATGTGGACGCTGCTTCAGTGACTTAACTACAGATGTGTTTGGGTTACTGACATGTGGGCCCAACGGGCGTCTGGCCCGCATGTCAGTGACACACCAATTGCACCTGTAGTTAAGTCCGGTGAATGCGGCATTGACATTCTGGAGAGACGGTGACCGTTTCAGGCGGGAAGTGCATGCTAGCGATGGAAGGGGTTTCGGTGTGTAGTGGCGCTAAGATCGGTCGCTCACAATAGTACATACTCCGTACCATACTACCATAGTACCCTCTCTAGCTTAGGCTGTTTTATAGATTGTCGTTGTGATGGACGATATACATGAGCAAGGCAGGCCGAGTATGACCATTGGTGTTGAGCCAGGTGAATACATGCTTGGTGTTCGCGTAGGCCTCCATCAAATGTCTAAACAGTAATGTCAGGCACCGGCGGGGCGCGCAGGTGATGGGCTCGCTGTTTGCGTTGCGCCATGAGCAGGACTTTGATTTAGAGGGCGACGTGCATGCATTAGCATGCTTGGATAGCGTGAGCATGAGTGTCTGACGTGAAGTATTTCATTTTCATTTGGCTGATGACGGTGCGTTGCAGCAACGAGTCCGTGGTTTGATTCCCCACATACGCATAATTTTAGTTTTTACAGTATTTCTTTCTCCATTCACAGGTAGGCCCGCGTAGATAGATAAAGAACACGAGCTGATGAGGCGCATGTGGACTGTTTGACTGGTCAACCATACAAATACGGAGCTATACGCTGAGCCGACGACCGTATAATCACCATATCTCGTATACAATGATCAAAGTGAGCTATCAAGACAAGTTCGATGACCGCCAATGCATTTTAGTCGGTAATAAATGACCAGGATTGAAGGGGAGTCCTAATTTGCTTCGTCTTCTGTCCTTGAGCTCTTGACAAACCAATGCACTATACAGTTGTCTGGCCACTCCACCCCAGAGCTCTCACCAAGCTTCATTCATGCCACCGCGCCGCACACTAACCGGTAAGGCAGCGATGGCATCCCGCCGCGCCGAGTTCCTCGCCGCCCACAAACACACACAAAATGGTAGGGAAGCGATGGCATCCCGTTGTGCCGAGTTCATCGCCGCTCGCGACCTCACAACTATGTGGGAGGAATTTGAAGATGCCAAGGCCGAATGGGTGGTAGATCAAGAGGCGGCCAAAGCCGCACAGAGGGAGCGGAAAAGTCAGAAAGCACTCAAGAAAAGAGAGGCCCACCACTGCAAGAAAGAAAAGGACGCATGCACTGCTGCGGAGAGGTCGGCGGAGATCCAAGCACAGTGGGGTGTCGCTGACAAAGCCGGGAAGGAGAACGACGGCGTCTGGCCAGCATGTGAGAAGTAGTAGTACTAGTAGTTAGTGTGTGTGTGTGTCTGTGTCTGACTACGAGCATATACCAGTACTACTAGTTACTACTGTAGTTTTTAGAGCAAATTACCAGTACATTAGCCTAGACTAAATGGAAAAATTCCTATCCTATGCATCAAATGGCATCTCTTTCTCTATAGGAATTGAGATGCATGTCATCTCACTTCCTATGATTTTCATATTCCTATCCTATGAACGAAAGGAGGCCTCTGTTGGAGTAAATACTGTAGCTAGCAGTACTGCTAGTACAGTAGTTTTCTTCAAGAAGAGGAATTCAATGAAGTCATGATGGTTCCTTCGTCCGAGCAACTTCAAAGTGGGAAGTGGGCATGTGATTTGACGGCTCATTAGTCATTGTTACTGCGGCGCGACGACCTGGGTGACTCTCCCTTGGAGTTTTGCGTGCATGGCAAGTGGACCAGGATGGTCGACGTCCCACATGTTGGCGAACGCAAGTATTCTTTCCGATATCAAGGAGCAAGGAAACCGCGTGGTATAGTATCACTGCTGATTGGTTCGCAAAAAAATAGTATCACTGCCGATTTATAATTATTTTTATTTCTGATGAATGCTAGCATTTCAACTCTTACGACGAAGGGTGCCAAACACGACACGTGCTGGATGTCCCACACGTCAGCGAAAGGAGTGGGACATGAACAGCGTGGTAGAGCCCAGCATAAAAAATAGCGTGGTAGAGTGTCTCCACTTCTTCCACTTCTGGGTCGGAGACCACACGTAGTAGTACTTAGTGGTATGAACGATACAAAGTGCGACCTAGAGAGAAAGACACGTCTAGTTGTGTGACGCCCGGGTAATCATGCTACAGTAATTCCACGCTAATGATGCCACGTCACCTCGGTTACTGTTATTACTCTCGCGATGATTCAAAAACGGTTCGAATTCAAATTTAAAATCAAGTCAAACAATTAAAGTTTTCAAAAGTCAAAACTAAAATGTTCTTAATGTGACAAATAAATCATGGATATTATTGGTGGAGTAACAACATCTTTATAAAATATTTAAATACCCTTAAGTGATTAAAACAACATCAAAACAATTAGTTATACTCCTAATATATTTTACCAAATACTAAACTATTTTTATTCTGAGGTAAAACTTCTTAGAACAGTGGACTAATTTGACACACTATTTTTGGAGCTGTTTTCATATTTTACTAAACCAAAATTATAGTGCAACTAAAATAAAAGAGAAATGAATAAAAGGTAAAACAAAAAAAATAACAAAAGAAAGAGGAAACCCCCCTGGCCAACTGGGCCGAACGGCCCAACTGGCCGCCGAACCAACCGACCCAGGCCGGCCCACCCCCAGTCCCCCTTATCCCCCACCCCCCAG